>NW_015094510.1:15868577-15939716 GCF_001431845.1 Calidris pugnax | reverse complement strand
CCCCCCCCCCCCCCCCCCCGAGTATTATTGTGAAAAAGTATTATCTTGACGTTATAATTTACAGTCAGGTAGGAAGGAGTTTAAACTTTGGCTGCTCCGGGCAGGACTCTGCTGAAAGATGTGGTGTGTGAGCATGTTGATTTAATTATTATCTTGTACCAGCAGCCGGCAGTTGGGCTGCCTTATTTGCATTCCCAGCAGGACGGCAAGGTGAATAATTTAATTCCAGCAGCCTCTGCCACGTGATGGTGCGAGGAGCCGTCAGCGATGCCTCCCCTCCACCAGCAGACTTCAGAGGGGAATGGAAACTTACAGAAGCGATGTGAAATCCTCCCATCTCCTCCCTTAACCCCGGAGGAACCTCTCGGCGGAGCGATCGCTTCTCCCTTTGCTTTTCCAGGCGTTCCTCTGACGTTGGAGTTGGAAGGGGGTGTGTGTGTGGGGGGGTGGGTGGGTGTGAGCCTGCCAGCCAGACGACGAGCCGAGGGAGTGGGAAGCGGGGAGGGCAGTGAGGAAAAAACTGCACACGCAGCCACGGAGCTGGTGGGAGCAGGAACGGCGAGGAGCTCCGGAGCGAGGTTGGGAGTGGAAATTTACAGCTGCTTGCGAGCGCCTGTGCGTGTTCCAGCCATCCTTTCTGCTGAGGCTTTCCCAGGGGCTGACGGTCGCCCCGGCAGAAGAAGAGCGGGAGGCCGAGTCGGCGGGATCCCTTGTCTCTTGCCACGTGTCGATAACCCGCCCGGGGAGAAGGGGGAATAACGCGGAATCAAATGGAAGCTCAGTGACGGCGGCTGCGGGGAGGCGGCAGACCTGTCTTCAGCACCTGGCCATGGGGCTGCGCGGGGCTGCCTAGGACCCCCCACCTTTCCCCACACAGTAAGTGTCAGCCGAGGGGATGTCCCTCTGAGTGACGGCAACTTACGTGATTTAATACAGAAGCGATGTGAAATCCTCCCATCTCCTCCCTTAACCCCGGAGGAACCTCTCGGCGGAGCGATCGCTTCTCCCTTTGCTTTTCCAGGCGTTCCTCTGACGTTGGAGTTGGAAGGGGGTGTGTGTGTGGGGGGGTGGGTGGGTGTGAGCCTGCCAGCCAGACGACGAGCCGAGGGAGTGGGAAGCGGGGAGGGCAGTGAGGAAAAAACTGCACACGCAGCCACGGAGCTGGTGGGAGCAGGAACGGCGAGGAGCTCCGGAGCGAGGTTGGGAGTGGAAATTTACAGCTGCTTGCGAGCGCCTGTGCGTGTTCCAGCCATCCTTTCTGCTGAGGCTTTCCCAGGGGCTGACGGTCGCCCCGGCAGAAGAAGTTTTTTTTTTTTTTTTTTTTTCTCTCCAGTTAGCACCAGCCTTTTTCGTAACGAGCCACTTGCCTGCTTGTTCTCAATAGTTAACGCTGGAAGCTTTTTATAGCTTTGTAAACTGTGTTACCAGGAGTGGCTTTTTAAAGCAGGCGACCCTAAACAATGCTCCTCCTGTTACATAAGGCGCTGGCTCCGCGACCGAGCGCTCCGTGTCCATGGAATATCTCTGGAAATGGCTTTATTTACAGTGCCGTTTCCAAAAATAAAATATCTGCAATATATCATTTTCCCTCGCTGCTCTCCGCTGCCTGCCTGCCTGCAGCTGCGAGCTGGCTCTCGGGATGCGGAGGAACGAGAGCGTGGCCCCTTGCGTAAGGCAGCGGGGAACGGGGAGAGAGGATGGGGAGATGGAACGTGCGCGTGAGCTGTCACAAGAAACGGCATATGTCAATTAACCATCTCGTTATTTGTAGTCAGTACGTCTCTGTCAACCTGAAATTCTGTGCAGTGGGCTATTCCTGAAGTCGTTATCAGGCACAACTTTCATTGAACTGAAGGGGAGGGTTTTTTTTCCTGAGCAAAGAGGCTTTTGGGGGCTAATATTAGTAGTAAAGTGAAATTACTGCTGTAGTAAATTATTTTAATGTGTTAGGAAGCTATTTGAAAGTAACCCAGCAGGCTTGCTGAGGACGTGGTCAAGTGAATGCTGTGTATTGAAGAAAAAGCAAAAATAGTACTCGCATTCCTTACTAATAGATTTAGAGGAAGTCCTATTCCCTCTTGGCTGCTCCCTATGTTATTTAAATTATATTTCCAGTCGTCATTATTTTTACAGTTATTATTACTACTAGAAATGGAGATTTAACTTGGTTTCTCTTTTACTTAAGTGAAAAGCTATTAAGGGCTGTTACCTTAGAATTGTGTGTACTTCAGAGGCATTAGTTAAGAGACTTCTTTCTGCATGACTGAGTTTTACTATGGACCACAGTTAGGTGTGGAGTTGAGTTCTTATTTTTTTTAGGTTTGAAAGACCTTCATGGTGACAAATAGAAATAAGGTTCCCAAATATTCTCGACTCATCAATCCTGCATATTTGGTTGCTGTAAAATCTGTTGGTTTCTTATCTTCCTAGTTTTATTCAACATAAGGTAATAACCTACTACTATTTAGTTTGTTAGCATGAGTAGGAGCATCTCTACAGCACGGATAATCCAGAGGTGACTGATGCAGGTGTGAGTATGGTTCTACAGGATGCCACTTCTGCATGGGTTCAGAACCTGAATGTTATCTGGCATTTCAGTGTGCAAATATTATTTTATAATAAATATTTTAAAATAATAATAATAGATATGGCAGCACAGGACTTGCTGCAATAAAAGGACACTAGGCGGTGGAGTCAAGCACTCAAAAAGTTCCTAACTTTAATTCTGGCGTTTTCCTGTGCCAGTGTAGGCTGCACTCTGTACCCCACTCAGGATACTTATAATAACTTTCAGTCTTGTTTCATATCATCACACATTTATACCCCCTTTCCCATCATGGCTGCCTCCTTCTTGGTCTGGCTGGTGAACATCTGAGCCGTAGCACCTGCTCCAGCAGCCCCATCTCTCTACTCTCCTTCCATCCCTTTCTTGTCGCCTTGTGCTGGTACAGCTTTTTATAAGACCGTGGGGAGATTGGACTGGAAACCTGTGTGACCTTTTTTTCCCCACCAGGCTATTTTTTGTTAACCTGGGTTGGTTCCCTGGCCTGGCTCACTGTGTGGCCACAGCTGTACCACCCCAACAGAGGCTGTAGGAATGTGAACAGACGTGGGGCAGGGTGGCACCATCATGAAACAAAGCGTTTATCAAGCTGCAGCCTCCATGACCAGATAGCTATTCAGTGTTTCATTTTATCCCCCATGTTTGCTGAGAGGCTATAGAGGTTTTTTTGGTTTTTAATGAATGGGCATTCAAGCACTCAATTAAAAAGCAGAATTATTAATTTCTTTGAGTGCTTCCATAGAGCTATACCACAGCACTTGAGTGGAGCATCACCATGAATGCCTTCAGTTCCGTAACAGTACCAAACAACTACATGATATTATTCTCATTCTGTAGAGGTGGTCAGGTGCCTACTTATTTTCCACATCTGATTTTCAGAATATTTGCCACCTATTAAAAAAAGGCGTTTGTGGCAATGTTGGGCATTGGTGCGATGTTTTGTGTGTTCAGGTGAAGTTTCAGCCAATATCCACCTTCATTCCATGTAGCCAACAGCAAGGGTTATGATGAGTAAATTTTTGAGTTTTTGGAATAGTTTTGTTGCCAAGCAGAGACAGCATTCATTCACCTTGACCATAAAACTGCTCTCTCTCCTGGTAATCTCTTGTCTCTTTTGCAATGTACATTCCAAAATCTGCAACTCATTGAGGATTTGCAGAGAAGTTATTTGTTGTGTAGCCCTTACTCCTGCTTACAGAATGAAATGTGGGTTGTGTGAGTGGACTGCATGGATCGGGCTTCTCCAGGTGATCAGATGGCTTCCATCCCCTGGTTTGAGTACATGACTCTGTAATTGCAACAGCTTTCCCAAATATTGCGGGAGAGGGGAAATGAGAGAATAAGGCATCTCTTTTATTATGAAGGCAAAATTATGAAGAAAGTGTGCTCATTCAGGCCCAAAATATGTCAGTCTTAGGCACACTGGGATGAATGGAAAATGAAGGTCTTTTTTCCCTTAGAGAAGCTCTCACTCAATATGAGTTACTGAATGTTTTGGTTCTGATCGGTAAGTAGATGAAGGTTAGGAACTAAGACAAGACAGATGTCTAATACTTGAAGCGAAGGAAATTTTTTGCACATTCATTTTTGGAAGAGCAAATGACTTGTCTGGAGGAACATCTGCGAACAGTGCATGGACGAGCTGATGTGCCCTCTCTCATTGTTGCCTTTGTGGGCAGAAGGCAACGTTTGTTGCTGAGCCACTTCATAATGGGATGGGTCGGTGTGTAGAGTGATGTTGCCATTTGCATTTTTCCTTCATCTTGCATACAAGCTCAGTTGCACTGTAAACTTTTGAGAAATTCTATGATTAAGAGTGAAGAAATCGGGCAGGGTGCCTATAAACAGGACTAGATCTCTTAGTGTACTTTATAGTTGTATGAAAGAGCTTAAGCTACACTAATTTTATTTTAGTGCATTCCCTTTATGAGCACATAAACTGGCAGAAGAGATATTTTGAAGACCTAGCATAGGCTTTGGTGTTGAGTGACCTAGCTTTCATTACTGACACAGCCACTGACTATTATTTTATTTTATGTGGCCTTGGGATAGTCTTCTAATCTTTCTGTGCTTCGTTTTCTCCTTTGGAGAGCGGGCAGAGTAGCAGAAGGTATATATAGATTTTTATGGAAGTGTGTTTTCTATCTTGGTTAAATGTTTGCAGAGTTGGCGGCCTCTGAGAGAGGCATGCCCTGAGTATGAAGGGGTGTTATGTTACTTTTGACAGGCTACTGAATACCCAAAAGCTCAACATCTTGTAAACTTTGTCCACCTCTAGATTCAACTTGCTGCTTTAGTCTGTGTGATTTTATTTTATTTTTTTTTGACTTGAACAGAAATAGCCAAACATTTAGAAACTGGTGCTTTAAAATTGCCTTTTGGTGTTTCTGTCACCTAAAATAAATTCAGAGCCATTTTTTTTTTCTCCCAGACAAAGACGGAATTATATTCCCTGAAAGATTTTTTTTTTTTTTTTTAAGTATGGCTCATAAAATGTGCTGGACTCTCTAGCTCTGGCGGCTGAAATGTCCTGTTCATACTGATGGCAACAGCAGGCTTTGGAAACCACTGTTCCTCCTACAGCGCTGCCAGGGCGTTCCCCCCACAACCAGGAGAGATGACCTCCAAGGCCAGGAGAGTCGGTTTGGTGATACACAGCTGTTTCTTTCCTTGGTCTCACAAGCTCCTCATGAGAGCACCAGTGAAATAACATCATCACAACTAAATGTTTCAGAAGTTGGCTGGTCCCCAGTTATGAATGCAGGAGCGTCCACAGTGTGTTTCTGATGTTATAAAAACATATGCAGTTGAATAACCATTAGATGGAAAAAGTTTTCCTAGAAAGTAGGAAAGAAAGGGGCTCATTCAGCCCTATCCCTTGCTGCCAGACAGCACTGTCAAAAATTTATGAACAGATGCTCTGTAGTGTGCCTGGTAGGGCAGGTCATTTCACAGTCTCAAAGCTCCAACAGTTGGAAACCTTTATATTTTCAGCTTAAGTTTATTCATTGGCAGTTTATAGCCATTTGTTCGGCATAAATAAAGTGTTATTGTTATTTGAGCTGAAATAACTTCTTGGGTTCCTCTGTATTTTTTGTCTAAGCTTACCAAGGTGAGCAGTTTTAGCCTCCTAGAGATGCTGGTTTTCCCGTTTGTTTGGTCCTTCTCTCCACCCGCTCCAATCTCTGTGGGTTTTACTTGACTGTGGGTGTTCAGGATTGTGTACGATGTTACACATGAAGTTTCATCAAAACTTTGTACAAAGACATGCATACCTTTGTATTTCTACTGGTTACTTTCTTAATTCATCGGGTATTTATGTCTTTCTACTGTCCATAAAACACCAGGGTAGCAGTGGGTGAGTATCTATCTTTGTCATTTCTCTTGGTAAGTCCTCAGCTTGAAGCAGATATTCATAGAATCATAGAACGGTTTGGGTTGGAAGGGACCTTTAAAGGTCATCTAGTCCAACCCCCTCTGCAATGAGCAGGGATTTCTTCAACTAGATCAGGTTGCTCAGAGCACCATCCCACCTGACCTTAAATGTTTCCAGGGATGGGGCATCTACAACCTCTCTGTCTTTTCTCCCATTCAGCATTATCTGATACTTGTCACTCTTAATTTTTATCCCATTTTTATTATCTCAGCCCTTGAGGCCATACAGTTTCTCAGGTAGTGATATTCCAGTCCTCTTCTGTGTTGATAATACCTTCCTATTTTGAGTCACCACAATTTTTGGGTAGGCCCTTATTCCCATTCCTCCCAAAGTAAGATCCTGTCTCCGAATTGCTCTTACCTTCTTAGATGATCGTTCTCCCTTTACATGGTAATTTTCCTTCAATTAGTTAATTTTCTATTGTATTCAATTTAGTGTATTTCCATGTCAGATGCATGGGTTCTACAGTGTTTTCTCTGTCTAAAAATATATTAGTAAGGGATTGATGTATGAGCTACCTTTGGTAAGCCTGTGTTGCATTGTTTTCAGTTGCCGTTTATCTTTGTATTTCAGTTATTTTTAGACTGGTTTCTTGAAGAAACGAGGCTTTTGTGGTCATGCTGTCCATCTCTCATCCTACTTCTCATGGTAACTTCTGAACTTACTGGCCAATTTCAAGCAACCTTGACAAAGGGCTAAACACCTGAAAAATACGAAGTTCCAAAAACTGAACTGAAAATAGGTGATGAAAGGAATAGGGAATTTAAACCAAATTAGTGCCTCTACTGAAGAGAAGACCTTCCAACTTAAAACTTATAGAGGAGAGAGATGATATAAGGAGGAGGACAGGACAAAAATGCTCCAGCTGTGTTTAGAGCTTAAGCAAGAGCTCATGCTGTCTTTGATGCTAGAGAATCCAAGCCTGAGGAGCAAAGCAGGAGGAGAGGAGTCCTTGTTTTGCTATGTGCCTTATGAAATAGCCAGCCATAAGACTAAGGGGTCGAACTCCCAAATCTCAGAAAAGGGACTTTACTCCCGTTTGCTTCTACTTGTTATTTGTGAATAGCATGTGCCCCCTAGGAGATTCCTGCATGGAGAAGCAAAAGGGACCAGTATATATTTTCTGTATGGATCATCTTTTGTCAGCTGCTGATGGGTTAAAAACTGTGTCCCAAAAAAGGGTAAATCCAAAAATATTCTTTGATGCACATCTGGAGCTCTTCCCCTTTTTCTGTCTGTCTCCCTCCGCTTGCATACAGCGCATGCTTTGCTTTGTATGTAAGACTGATAAATGGAGTGAAGCAGTGACTTGGCTCTGTTCAGTGGAGGGATGAACTAAACAGTCTCTTGAGTCCCTTCCTGCCCTATTAACGGTGATTTTGCTGTTGTGATTAGGACACTGGTAGGGTGTGTAGTGAAGGGGAATGGTATTTTATCACTGAGCAGTGCTGTGGTGATTTGGTGGTGAGGCTGAGCTATACAGTGGAATGGTGCTAGCCTGGCTGTTGGAGTTTTGTGGCAAAATTAGTGATTATTTAAATACAGACACCATAATCTAGACAGCTACGTAAGTTAGTTTTGGGAGAAAAATGTATTTATAATTTATAGTCAACATTTCTTTTTTTAAAAATCTCAGAACTTCTAGCTCATGAGTATTTCAATGTAAAAATCAGATTATCTCCCCCCTTGTTTTTGCTTGTGTGGAGACTTCTAGAAGGGGAAGATGAAGGGATATCTTCAGCAATCGGAATAAGCCTACCCCACCTTGGATGAAAATACTTCTTTTTTGAAATGCAATGTGCCTGTTAAGCTGCTGCTCTCAGACTCTCTCTCTTGCATCTTCACATCCTCATGCAGTATCTTCACAGTTAATAAAAACATGCAGAATCAGGTCCTTCTCAAAGTGTGTTGGGAATTAATAATCTTCTAATTGCAGCACATGCAGGATTATAGGGTGCTTGGCACTTTATGTTTAAACAAATTTATTGTATAATACCGACATCCCAGTCTTTTCCAGTGCTAGCGTGTAGCAGAACGTGCCCAAAGGAGTTAGTCATTAGTATACTCAGCCTTCAGTCTTGCACGTTGGCAAGTTGAGGTGTGACTCTGCTCAGTTGCTGGTGGGATGGGGCTGCCAAAGCTCGCAGTTGTGAGCTCCACGGGAGGAGGAGTCCTCAGCTCAGAGCTCAGCCAAGTCGGGAAGGTTACGTAGCCAAAACTGCAGAAATAAAAATGAGTTTGAACTGAACCATGAGGAGCTTGAAAATGGAAATCCAAAAGAGGTGAGCTTTCAGGTGTTGAATTGGAAAATATTTCTCTAAAACTGAAGTAGCAAAAACGAGAAGCTAAATACAAATTCACCTACTCTGGATACTATAAAGGAGCTTTTTTGTTTAAGACATTTGAAAATATTTCCTGTGTATCATAGAAACTTCTCTTGTAAAGATAATCTGTAGAAATATTTTGAAATGTTTTTAATAAGATGCTAGGACAGAGTCTGTATAGGCATTTATTTATTTATTTATTTATTTTAAGTACTCCTCCATGGTTTGAACTTTATACTTGACTGTTTTATATGTTTGCTATTTATAGTTGTAAAACAGCGTATATCTAATCTGGGTATTAATTTCATACGATATTTGGGGATTAGTAACACATGGATGTATGGCACAAATGGGATCATACTTCCTGGTGGACTCTGTAGTGTGTCAGTAGTAATAAGGAGGCGTGAGGGGAGTCGGTGCTTTGGGACAACTGGGAAAACGTTACACCATTCTGCTTTCTTTATACTGTGTGTATTATGCTCATTTATTTCTGTTCTTTAAAACCTTTCGTATAAAGCTTGTTTTTTAAATTGTAAAAGTTGAAGAAGAATAAGGAGTTTGAAGTGGTTTGCATATATATTTATGTTTTCACAACTAGTCTTGAAAATGCGTGTGGAACAATGGTGATGGTTGTCTTTTGTTGAGGAAAGGGATGAAAGTTTGACATTATTTTTGCTAATTTTTTTTCTTTTTTATTTTAACCTCTTTGTTACTGGACAAACCAGAATACAGTCCAGAATGGTGTGGTGTTCTCCCTGGAAAGTGGTACTACCTTAAGCAGAGCATGTCCCCATCTGTAGTCTGCCCACTGACTTCAGTAAATATTGGTATTGGACCCCCAGCAAAACCCATGGAAATTCACAGGTTAATGATATGTGGGATCAGAAATGAAGCTACTTGGTTTCTTTCAGATATATAATAACAGTGTTGTGGTATTTGCCTTTATAACTGTATAGAGGAAGAATATTTTAAATTTAACAAATGCATTTTTTTGTTAAAATGCTCAGTCTTTCATTTAAATGTACTGAAAACATTTGTGTCCATATTTGGGCCTGACCATCTGTTCCTTATTTAATTCAGGCAACGTTTTACACAGGTGAGATCTGACCCACAGATTCCTAAGTCTGTCAGACTTAGGGGGTAGCTTCAGCTGCTGCTTCTCGAGATGCTTTGGGCTGAAAAAAAGCAGCTGAAGAAGGAGCGATGGCAGAGAAGCTGGGGCCTTATCTGGTGATGCTCTAAACAAAGGACACTTTTGGTATGCTGGCATCTGCAGTTAGTTATCTGCATCGTGATGAAGCAGTGAAGTTTGGCATCAGAAATCTAGAGGAGCCTGCCAGATACGTAGTGTCCAAAAAACGTTGGACGTAGGCATAGACTCACTGGAGCACTGACCTGTAGTCCAGGGGGCTTTAGGAAGCATCCAGCTCCTGTGCAGGTGCCACATAAGCTGCTTTCCATGTACTAGTGGTGGTTTGTAACATACATGAGAACTTTTACTGCTCTACTGAGTAGCTGAAGCAAAATATAATTCCTGAGGCATAACCTTTTCTTGTTCATAATGTCTTTGTGTGTTTTTATTGCGTTTTCTTATAAACCTTAAAAGCTGTTTTTGTTTCTTGTTTGTTTTAAGGCAATCTTCTTCTATCCTGAAGGAAGAAATCCAGGTGAAGAAAAACCATGCCTTTGTTTAGTAAATCGCACAAAAACCCTGCTGAGATTGTGAAAGTTCTGAAAGAAAACATGGCCATATTGGAAAAACAAGAAAAAAAGACAGACAAGGTATGAGGTAATGTTGTAGAAGGCAAATAAGGTTTTTATGCCAGGGAAACAGTAGAATAAGGGGAATAAAACTGTGTTTGCTTACTGCCCCTATTCTGCAAGCACGTAAGTATCTTTGTGTTTGAATGGTCCTGCTGAAATCAGAGGGCATAAGGAAAGTACAACAGATCTGGGGGTCAAACAGAAAATGTTGAGATGTAGGAGCCTCAGCCAAAACAAAGGGTGGTCTCCTACTACTTCAAGTAGTAACACATCTAACAGAACAGCTTGGAAGGCTACTTGAAAACTATTATACCATTAATTGATTTAGCAGGATAACAAGTGACACTGCAAATTAATGTGTGGGTACTCACAGAACAGAAACTTACTTCTGATGAACATTGTTCACATAAAACAGGAAACCTGTATGCATGCAGGTGGATATAAAAGAGATTTCACTGTGTCTGTCTTTTCCAATTTTCTGGGTGCTAGTGCTTCCTAAATGAGCTGCACTACTTGTATTCTAATTATAGCACTAGGTTTTTGCTAATACTGTTGCTCTCCTTTAGCACAGTGACACAGCCCGGAGTTACTTTTGCCATTCTTCCAGTGACCTGTAGAGTATACAAAATGCTCCCAATTAGGAATTCATGCTTACATAAAATCAAATAATTTTTTTTTTTTTTTTTTTAATCTGACACTCTGGTTCTCTATATTATTACTGTAGTAGAAGTATATGATTTTAATTAACAGCAAACTTTTTAAGTTAAAACTGAAGGTCAGTGAAAATAGAAATTTCTGATAAGTGACACGAGCACAGTTTTTGTGCAGCTGATGTTTGTGTGCGTGTGTTGTGCTTCCCCCACCTTGTGCAGAAGTCTGCGTTAGAACGAACCCAACCCAAAAGGTAAGCACAGAGCCTTCCTGCCTTTACTGAAACCCTCTTGAAACTTATTGGTTCAAAGCAAGTAGCTCAGTGTGTGTTAATTATGTAAGATCAGTCACACGGATTTCAGGGAGGCCTCTGGTATTTGATGTCTCATGCTGAAATACCTTCAGTTAACTGAAGAGCATTGAGAGAATCTGACTCTGAACTAAAACTTAAAATAAGTAACTAAATAAACCAGCAGAATCTGCCCTCCCCTGCTGAATTCATCTTTTGGAGCCTGATTAAAGAAGACATTCAAAGCAGAAGCTCTAGACTCAGATTTCTTTTCGATTTGCTTTGCAGCATGACTCCTCTGGGTTGTGTTTTTGAGGATTTTTGGCTTTGAGCTGGTTTGTTTATTTGGGTGTCAGTGACAAAGGCGGAGAAATTCAGACTGCTTAGAAAATTGAGAACTCAATGTAAATTTTTTGTAAGAGTCAGAACAGCTGGCATGTGTTTTCTTCACCAAGCAAAAGAGCTTTACCCCAGCGTATTAGGATGGAAGCAGCTCACGAATTTAATAACGACACTCATTTCACTGGATGAGGTTGGTTTTCAATATTTTCTGCTGTGTTTTATTGCTACGGTATGGAGACTGTTCCTGGAGCGAGTGTGGGTGATCAGGGGAGAGGAGGAAGAGGGGACAAGGCAGTCACTTCAGTGACAAAGCAGAAAGTGAAGAAAGCAGCCTTTTTTGGACAGTATTTACACATAGGCTTTACGTGGCTTGTTGACTCAGGACTTTGCACTCCGATGTAGAGGCAGCACACGGGGCCTTTCTCCTTTCAGAAGGGAAGATGTGAGACTCCTCAGTAAGGCTGCCTTTCAGCTGAAGTGTTGCACTGAGCTGTCCTGAAATAAATACCTGTTAGAAAAATCACCAGATTCATGGTCCTGAGTTTAGGGAAGTAAATCATAATTAATACCTTTAGTAAACTGTACAAAATGGCAGGAAAAATAACTCTTGCAAAAACAATCACCCCATCACATCTCTTACTATCCATAGAGGTTTGTGAGCTTAGTAAAACCATTTTTAAGTGTTGTTTGCCTTTTGAATTGGAGAAGAAAAGATGATGGGGAGACTTCCAATGGCACACAGGCTTTCAAAACGGACTCACTTACTAATGAATAACATCTTTCTTTTCATGAGTATGATTAGAAAAATTTAACTGAAAACAAAAGCAAACCAGAACAAAGCACAGTGCTGTACGCTGTGCTCTTCACAACCTGGCAAGGTTTTAAAATTTACCTCTGATTTGATTTCCAAAGGGAGATGAAATGTGTTAAGCTTTCATAAAAGGGCCCAGAAGTCTGACTTCTGCAGGAGGCAGAGACCCTGGGTATCCCAGAGCTGGTTTTGGACCCTGTGGGCCTGTGAATGCAGAATTTTGGGAAGTAGGACTCTCCAGGTTTTCAGATTTCTGGCTCTTTGTCTGTTGTGAGAACTGGAGGGGTACTGTTGTGCCTCACCATAAAACCAAGGTTTCCAGAACTTCTGGGGTACAACTCCACAGCATCCCTGATGTTGCTTGCATGCAGAATAGCTTCCAACTAGGACTTGCCTCAGATGCTTAGACAAGAAGATTTATCCTCTGACAATTGAGCTGTTATTGTAGTACAGCCAATGTGGTATGTGGGCTGAGACAGCTAAAAGCTGCTAATACAGCCAGAATTGGCAGAGAAGTGTGGCAAAGCCTAAATTAACTGCAGGGCTAGCGGAGAACCTTCTCGTTTCCTTTCCCAGTTGAGAAATCTTAAGTACGAGGTGAAGATGCCCTGAGCAGCTGGGGTGGGGGATGCGAGGTCAGACAGGGAGAAGCTTGATGCTTCTAATACAACTTTGTGCAACTTTCACAGGAACCATCTGTGCCTTGGAGGGGCTGTTTTTAAATAATACAGAATTGACGACTTAAAAAAAAACATACTAATGTGTGTAGTGTTGCCATAATGCTTTTTAAACACTCAACTGAAAAATAGGCTAAGTTTGAATGTTTGGTTCTCATTTTTGTTTTATGGGTGGAGTTTTTTGTTTGTTTGCTTGCATGGATGCATGTGTGCTTGAAGCTTTGCCATTTTCTCAGCTACATTCTGATGGTTGATAGACCACAGATTAAGAAGTGCCACCACATGTGGCTCCTCTACCTCTGAAGCGCTCTTTCTAATACCTTATTTTTAATTTTTTTTTAAAATAGCATCTATTTTAAAGAAGGTATTGCAGCACTGCCAAATCTAATGTAACAATTGGGAGATTAAGTAGGGTAAGACAGAGCTGGAAAAGTGGACTAAAGTCTTCTTTATCAACAATCTTTCTCTCTTCCAACATCTGAAATAAATAAGGTGTTCCTGTGGCACATACAATTACTGACATCCTGTTCAGGCTTTGATGCAGTGAAGAACAATTAATTACATTTTATTACAGAATTCTATAAATGCCATAAAATGTTTATCTCGGTCATGCAGAACCAAACCGTGCTTGGATTTAATGAGAAATATCCATTCTGGAATTCAGTAGAAAAGCAGGGAAGTATTTAAATACTTAGGAAATGAAGCCTTCAGAGTTTAGAGTCTCTTCCTTCTTTCTGGCATGAACTCCTGTAGGGAGCAGCGGAGGAGGAACTCTCATATCAAGTGGACAGATCTGTTGAACCCGAGGAAGAATGGACAGCATGTGACACGCTGGTCATACAGTGTATGACTGATACGCTGCCATGTCTTTTGTTGATAGATGTTGTAGAAGAACATAGAATCAGAGACATCTAGGTTGGAAGGGACTTTTAAAATCATCGAGTCCGACCATTAACCTAACACTGACGAAAACCACCGCTAAACCACGTCCCTAAGCACCAGGTCTACCCATCTTTTAATACCTCCAGGGATGGTGATTCCACCGCTTCCCTGGGCAGCCTGCTTCAATCTTTGATAACCCTCCCACCTCACAAAAAAGGGGGAGTGACGTCCCAACTTCTCAAGGCCTTGTGTTCAGCCACCAAGCCCGGTCAGCACAAAGAGGTACAGGTGGCTTCCAGTATGTCACCGAAGGATGTCCTTGAACACATCACCTTCTCGCTGCTAACCAAACACCTTCGGGTGCGGCACCCGTGACTCAGTGCCATCTGCCATGCCTACAGGTTTGGTAACATTTTCTGAACCTGCCCTGCAGCAAAAGCCTTCAAAGTGTCACAGGCTGTTAATTTAGCACAGCAAACCGATCTGGGGTCGGTTGAAACTTGGCCTAGATGGGCTGAAAGACTTGGAGTTTCTAGCACCGCTGATCCAAACTTGGTTTTTTTTTGAAAGATGACCCCAAGTGAGTTAGAGCTGGTCCCAGGTGCTGTGCTGAGTGTTTTCCAGGCAGGCCGCAGTGCCCTTAGTCACCGTTCAGAAATGTACCAAGGCTAGATGTAAAATAACCTGAAATGTCTAGCTTCTTCCCCTTTCACTCAAATATATCTAACGAGACTGCTTGTTCGAGTAGGTCGCTGTAATCTGTCCTCTCTTTCATCTCCACGTACTGTAACAAATTTGGTATCGTTCAGAAGGGTCAGGAGAGCAGCATTTTATTAAGGCTGCAGTTAAAAGGCTTTAAGATTTCCAGAACAAACATTTATATCAATAAATCCAGCTTTTTTTTTTACGTGGCAGCAGTGAAGGCATTATCAGCTCCCGTTCACCTTGCTGGCTCCTGGGCTGATGAAGCGGCTGGGGACCGGTGTGTGAGATGAGGTGTGGTGGGGAGGACGTGCTGTGCATTTGCATGGAAGAACGGTTGCGTGACCGCTGCGAGCGCCGATACCCCTGGATGCGATTCTGCAGCTGCCAAATTCGGCTGCAAAATTGCCTTCGACTTCGTTGCTGTGCACTGAAACCGAGGGAATGAGATAAGAAGGGCTTGGCACCCCTTCCTGCCAGCTCGGCATGTCCTGGGGTTTTGTGGAGCGTTTCATGTTTCAACTTCCCTCTTCTGCTAAGGCCTGTTATTGCTCTAGAGATGGGAGAAACTCCAGATACTATCAGGTGCTGGTGCCAAGAGTTTAAAGCCTGTCTCTTTTGGTTGCTTTTTTCTTATTTTTGAGGACCTTGCAGCCTTTGGTTCTGCCTCTAGTGTAGGATTAACAGTGGGAAAGGAATTTATGTCCAGGTGGAGCAGACTTGTCTCTTTCGTTTAACCATATGTCCTTTTAAAACACGTTTCCCTGTCATGCCTTCTTGGCCACATTGTCTTTGCCAGCTTCCTTGAGTAACAGGCCATAATATTTTGCTAAATGACAGAGTTCGTGCCTCCTGATACAAAATGTCCACAATTTGTTCCTGTATATCCATTTAGCATTAAATTGTACCAAGAATAAATCAGTTGGGATGATCCTGAAGCTACACAGACGTTGGATTCACATTCTGCTAATGGCTCTTCTTGGGAGTCCTTACAGTTGTGTGTAAACAGAGTTGCATTGGTGCTATTCTTTTAGGAGAAAAATGGGTTTGAATCACACAGTGCAAATATTTTTAATCAGGACTGTAAGCAAAAACAAGACAAAGCCAGACCAAGGAGCCTTATGGTTTTGGTTGTAATGTATACTGTGGAGTACTGGCAGTTCACTGAGTCACACATTGGAGTATTTAACATCACGCTGGCAGGCATCTGTGTGTGTCACTATCTGCTGCTCTGCAAGATAGCAACAGTTTAGAAAAATGTTTTTGCCGTGGAAATATGCTAGTACACTAACAGAAGCAGTACGGTCCTACTTGCCATATTCTTATGAAGAATTGGGGATTTCTTGATCGCTACGCAGATGCTAGATGTCAGGCATCCTGTATTTTTCTTATGTATATTTGGTATCTGAGTTTGGAAAGGTGGAAAAAGTTAATGCAATCTGTTTTTTTCTTCACTGTTATGGTTGGTCATAAATGTTATATTAAGTCCCCGATGAATAAAAGTAAGAATAAACCCTTCTGACCCGTAACATACGTACACACATGTGAAACCTCTAACCTGTTGGTGAAACAGAGGTGAAATAGAGACAACCCACTGAGAGCTTTGAAAAGTTGCAGTTCAGGTGCAGCAGCTCAGACTGTTGATTATTCAAGGCTCGCTGCTTTTCCCCTTACTGTTTTTGTAATCTTCCTTGGAGAGGAGTGAAAAAGGAGCAATGAATCTACATTGCATAACACGAGATCCACCTCTCTGTCTCTCTGGCAAGCATAATGCATTGGGTCATGAGCACTTAATATTGGCACTTTCAAGATAAATGTGAAATTGTCATAAGTAGTTAAGGAAAGGGGAAGGGCAAGGTTTGTAAGTAGAGGTAACTTTTCTTAAGCCAGTTGGAATAGGTAGAAATTTAAGTTGCTGAAGCTGGGGACTCTTGGTAAAGCATCTCTGTGGTGTGCAAATAGGGTTTTTCAAAAACTGCCTTTTATGAAGTTTTGATTTCTGAAGCAGAAGATCTGCTTTGTTTATTTTGCTACATCACGCACAAGCAGTGCTGGAGATAAAACAGCTTAGCCTTTGAGTATGGAAAGTCCTAACTCATGTAATTATGGAAATAAAAATTCAGCTTTCTGTGCAAACAACAGATAAGACCTTTGTTTTAGCCTTCCATGCCACTCTCTACAATCTCTCTGGAAGATTTTAGAAGAAGAGAAAAATTAGAAGATTTGGAGGATTTATTTGTAATCCCTTAATGAAAAAACAAGAAACTCCTTATTGAACTGTCTTGTATAATTGTGAAATACAGAGAAAAAAATAACTGTTTTGCAGCATTCCTTAATAATGCTAAATTACTGCCCTAAGAACACTGTCATGCTCTTTGACCCTCCTGCAGAGATCAGTCAAAGAAAATAGGTAAAATTCAGAAATTGTGTTCTAGGCCTGTCAAAGCAAGTTAAACCAAAGGACCCAATATTAGCACTGTGGGCAAGGAAGATCAACACTGGAGTGTGGAAATATTTCAGAATAGGCATTCTTCATTATTTATTTTATTTTTTTTATGTTCTTTATAAAGAATGTTACCCAATGCAACAAAATTGGCTGCTCTTCACCTGTGTATTAGGCTGTAGAGAGGAGAGTCTTGAGGTATTTCAGGGAAGATTTTTTTTTCCGTATAGAATTTCAGGGAATAATGTCCTCGTAAGCTCCTCTCTTTGTGTTATGAACCCATTAAGTCAACAATGACAAGGTTTTGGTCTATGAGGAAAACAGGTTTGAGACCAAGTATCTTCGACTCATAAAGTTTCCAGCTCTTGTTGTTGAAGCTGTTGGTAGGTTTGGAGAGACATTAATTTTGGAGAGATACAAATTCCCACCTTTATAAGCAGGGATGATTTGGCACGTTTATAATGTAACTCTATGCTGTCACATCTCAAGCTCCAAAGCTGTTGGACGTCATCTAGTCCAATAGGGTTAGTGAAATAATGCAAGAATTGTTAGGCTTCAATATTTACACAAAATGGTATGTTTCAGAATGGACCCAGAAACCTCTATAAACTATACTATGTGGATAAAGAGTTAGTTCTTGTTGGAAATGAAATAACTTGTTAGTCCTATGTTAGGCCAAAGTAGAGAAGAAATGGCCATGATTGAAAAAACTGCCTTCACTGCACAGGTCAGTACAGGTTGTGGTCTCCTTCACTCCCCTTACACAGCTATTCCAAGTCAACCTTGTAACTCATTTGTGACACCCTGAATTCTTGTGTTCTGTGGTGGAATTGAATCCTCCCAAATTTGGACATTGTGAACTGAGATGCCTGTAGACTAGAAATCTGTGAGTTGCTGTAGGAAGTCAAGATCCTGATGTCTATGCAGTGACAGCAGCACAAATGTTACATTGATGCATGTGCTGGGAATCAGCTTGCATTTCATCCTGTGCTTTGTAGTCCCTGTCCCTTTAATTGTCCAAAGTTCAGCGTATCCCACTTTTGACATTTGTATGTAATTAGATACAAGCTGCTCTGTTTGGGATTCTGGGTTCAGTTATCTCCTCTCCCCCTTTTTCCCCTCTGCTTACACCAGCTTCTCTAACTATAATGACATAAATTCAGTCATGATGTAAAGGACTTGTAGCTGGAGCATAGAAGGAAAATCTTCTGGAAAGAAAATTGTACTTAATTGCAAGAACAAGACAAGTGGCTTAAAGTGCTTAGATATTTCATGAAAGCTTTTCTTTTGCTCTATAATTTCTGCTGAAGTGAGACTTGCAGCATTTTGCTGTTGTGGCTGTTGCCACTGATGGAGAGTAAATAGTAATATGGAAGTCATATTAGAGTTTGTGGAGTTTCTATCAAATCTCTCTTTTTTTTTTTGTCACTGAAATTCTTTTGGGTTTTGCAAATTTTCCTAAAGGGAGTCAGGACCAGTCTGGCTTCTTACAACAAGCTGTTCTCCAGCTATATTTCTGTCATCTTGTATTTTCCATGTATTCGAGTGAATTTGTTTGCTTTGTTGTTTGTTTTGGACAGATCTTGAGTCTTTAGATCTTGGAATGTCTTTTTTTTTTTTTTTTTTCCTCCTGAGTCATGAGCAAGTTTCCATCCCAGAAACAGTGCTTATGTACTTAGAGTATTATTCTAAAACTGCTGTAGGATTAAGTGGAAGTGTCAAAGTGGGGTCTAGAAGTGGCTGTTAATTTAAGAATCTGTGTTCAGGATTGTGTTTTTTCTCCAGATAGATTGTGGGGAATAGGCACAGAAGGACAATCCTTAAACTTGACCAGGAATAGCTTTTGGTGGTGGGTTGAATGTCAAACCACAGACTATCCAGAGGACATGAAGGGGGAGGAAATTTACACAAAATGTAAATTGCATGTAGAAAAGCCGAGAAGATGAGTGGATGGGGTGGCAGATGATTAGAGAAATATAGGTGTGGTGCCCAGTTGTGCCCATCAACACCCCAGTGTTCTGTAGTTTCTCTTTTTCCTGCAGTGCTTTACTTTTTGTCCTCCTTGTTGAGAATTTAACCTAAAGCTGTGTCTTGCAGATATTTTTTGACATATTGGGAAGGACTCCTTATACTTGAAAGGAAAGGTATTAATTATTTTTTTTACCCACAGAATGCCAGAGATTTTCACACTCTACCAAGCAGAATGGGTGAAAAGCCAAAAATGTATGGGTTTTTCTTTCGATATGAAAATATTTGCACAGCTCTTATCAAGATTTAGAGCTTTAGTTTCCAAGATAGCACCCCTGTTGTTAATCCCATCTGTACTCTGTGGGATATCTCTAGTGACATGCCACTAACATTTGAGGTAAAAATAGGCTCTTTTGCTGAGTGACGGTAGGGAACAACAAGACTTCTGCTGTGGTTAAAGTTATCACATAGTCATATTCATTTACACACTGCTCATCCTGACCTATCTCAACTAGCAGAAAACCAAGAGTAGGTACAGATTGGGGGAGATAATTTCTTTATGCTGTGCAAAGTCAATGCTTGAATCTTCCAGGTAGATGCAATGTGAAAGTGGCTTTTTAGTGGTTTGTGGGGATGTTTTTTGGTGGTGGTTTTTTTTTTTTTAGGATTTCTAGGCTTTTTCTAGGCTTTTTATTCACTAATGTGAATAAACTCTGTGATTTAAATCAGTATAAAAGTGATGGGAGATCAGCAGCAGTTGAGAGATGCCTCTCCTGAGTACTGTGGGGTTATTTTTTGGAGATTAATGGAGTGGTATTTGAAAGCACGGCATTTTTCCTTTTAGTTTATGTGAGAGATGTATTGAAATTATTGATCTGGCTTTGAACTCCCATTAATGTCCAGCTAGCTTTTACAAATGACTCTTGGGTTTTCTGTGCATATCTTGATTGTTTTTGTTTTTTTTTTCCTGCTAAGCTAATGAAACATTCATTTCAAATAAATGTTTTGCAATATAGATGTGAAATGCTGTCCTATCTTCAGCATCTCTGGCGATCTTGCCTGGCACTTTCCTGTCATTCTCAGTGTTGCTTTCAAACCTCTCCCTTACTTCCTTCCCACTCCCTGCCAAAAAATCCGACCAGCCTTGCTGTGGGTCATTCAGGTATAAAATATACCCTGGCCCAGAAAAGGCCATTACCTCCATAACCCCATGGCTAGAGCAGGTGGGATTTAAAGCACACACGTGAAAAAATAATGCCTGTGCTCCATGGAATCTGTATTTATACAAAGTGGAGAAAACCTGGGAGGAAGGTGTGAGCCAGTGCTGCTGCTCTTTAGCCAGTGTTTGTTTCCCTTGGGAAGCGGGACACATCTGATTTAAACCTGCTGACTGCCAGGATCACCAAGCTGTTACCTGTTTATATGCGTTTCTCTTTCATTTTCCTGTTGTAAGCTTTCTGGTCAAGATATTTTGTAAGGTAATTCCTGATTTGTCCTCTACATTGAGTAAAACCTGAAACATTGCACAGAATTAGCATACACTAGGTAGGAGCAAAAGATGAAAGACTTATTTGAGTTTTGTGGGAGCTGCTTGTCCCAGCTTTGTGGGAGCTGTGGAGCTTTACTAAAGCAAATTGCTTAATTTAATTCATTTCCCAACCTGAGACTGAAGTGCCTGGGGGCTCAGTAGGCAAATCACTTGTGGAAGATGCTGACTCCAACCACACACAATGGGGAGAAATACATAGGTGGTGGCAATGCAAAGCTGGCAGGGGTACAGGGATTTATGTGGGTTACCAGCAGAGGAGGTGGGACAGTCCATCAGCAGTTGATGGGGAAGCGGCCACTGGTTCGTTACCTCCATCTGGCACCTCTTTCCCCACGTGTGTTGATGGAGCCAGCGGGGAGGAGGGGGGGAGCAATGGTGGAATTGCTGCCACTTCTGCAGGGCAGCGCCTGTCTCCAAACCCATAAAGGATCTTGCTGATGCCAGTTGGTGATTGCACTCCTGCCCCTTTTTTATGCTTGTGGTCTGTAAGTGTTTAAATTGAATATATCTGTGTGCTCGTGTAGGACCTGCAGGATCCAGTGTGAGTGCTCCTCAGTGACTACATAAAATTATTAAATCATTTTTCAAAAGATAATGACCGTTGTAAGTACAATTAGTAGCTTTTGTTTTGAACTGCTTGTCTTTTAAATTAAAACTTTTTTGTTCTTTTTTTTCTTTCTTTTTTTAAAACAAAACCCTTATCTGCTGGCTAAAAGGCATCGGAGGAAGTTTCAAAATCTCTGCAAGCCATGAAGGAAATTCTGTGTGGGACCACAGACAAGGAGCCACCTACAGAAATCGTGGCTCAGCTGGCACAAGAGCTTTATAACAGTGGCCTTCTAGTGACGCTTATTGCCAACCTGCAGCTGATAGATTTTGAGGTAGGTAGCATCCATAAACGTTTTCATATCCTTCTCTCGGTGTCGTCAATGAGTATAGCTGTATTTTTCTGAAGTCTAAATAATTTTATTGTACTCAAAACTGTATTTTGCATGCAGAAGAAAGTAGCTGCTGTAGCTCGGTCAGTGTCCTGATAGATGTGCTCATATACTGGAAGTAAATGCAGTGCATCTGATTTAAATCTCTTCATTTTCTCAAAACAAAAGCAAGAAAGAAATATTGCCATGTATATCCAAACAAGATAGGAAATGATGCCAAGAATACTCTCCATGACTGACCTTGTAAGCTGCAGTGATTAACCTCTTGCTTTGGGATAGTACAACTAGAGTCAACCACCATCTCTGAAGAGTGTGTCTGATTTACAAGGGGTCCAGGGACATGCAATAAAATTAACTGGAAGCATGGGAAAATCTCATGTGAAAAAGTTTGAAAAAAAAAAATTGGGATGGTTTGAGAGGAAAGGAGTTGAAAAATTGTTAAAAACTGACAGCAGGTGACAAGGTAAATTGGGTTGCCCCCACTTTGTTCTTTGGGTTAAAAGAAGAAAGGAATATCACTTTTTTCGCTAGCAGAAAGGTTAATATGGGGAAAAGATTAATGCATGTATTTTTAAAAATAATTATATATTCTTTGGAACTCCTTGCCAGTTTTGTTGTTAAAGCCAAGAACTTAGTAGACAGCTACTAAGACAACTTAGTTGCTTGTAATTAAGGAGAAGAGTTATGCTAGAGCAGGTTGCAGTAATTCAGGATAAATATAAACCCTTTTGATTGACCTCTGGGAATAAACTTTGTCACTGGCAGGTCATTATAGTATTCCTGTGGTCTACAGCCAGCTGGGATAGTGGTTCCCCAGGGACTGCTATTACGAGCCCTGTGACTTCTGTGGCTCCCGGGCGCTGGTGAATCATCACAAGTGTCCGAGCATCTCCGAGCAGGTAGAAATCCCCAGCTCCCAGGAACCAAACCTTCACTGCTGGGGTCTGAAGCAGGGACAGTACCCAGTGCGTAGAACAGGACAAGCACTGAATTGAAAAATCAATTCCCTGGAGAGATTGTCCAGTGCTTTCAGGGCCACCTTCTGTGGGAGTTACTTTCTTGTGGAAGATTTTTCATTATATTGAAGTAATTTGTTGTAACTTTCCTTTTCTTTTCACTTTGTAAATGAATGAAAGGGAGGAATTATGCGAGATTTATGTTTTCTTTTTCCCCCTCTGTCCCCCACCCCCACTAAAGCCATCATTCAAGGGACTGATTTATTTATTTTGTATTAATTTTTGGAAATGTTTTAAATGGAGTTCTCTCACTCTTCCTCAGGTCTTAAGTTCAGGAGTAATTTTTTTGGTAATGCTAGAATTTCTTCAGGTCCTTTCATTTGTCTTCTCCCTGCCACCACTGGTTACTGTTAAATGTCTTAATTAAAAATAAAAACCAACCACCCCATCAACCCAAACCCCTAAAAATCCAATATTTATATATTTGTTGTTAAGAAAAAAGAAGAGAGGGGGAGAAGACACTGTTAGCAGATACACCACAGAAGGGAAACTACTGCATTATTTGGCTGTTTAGAAGTGTGAGACCAGAGCTAATGCCCCCATCAAGAAACAGGCAGAAGCAGAGACTCGAGTCTTATTGTTGAGCTTTGAAAAACTGAAGAAAATGTGCATAGAGGAAAAGTTAATTAAAAGAAATTATGTTACTAAATGCATGTAAGTCTTTGGGTTCACAAACTGTAAAGCCACTCTCTGAGTGGTAGAAAGTAGCCACAAGCCCAAGATTTGTGACGTCAGAAGCTTTCCCTTACTTTGTCTTGGAATACGAGCTGAATTATGGTATTGGTATCATGCAATTTGTTCTTTATATAATGGTGTTCTTTGCAGTTTTTTTGATCTTGTCTAGCCACTTTCTCACCATGCTGCCTTCTCTTGTGCTTCAGTGGCCATATGTATTTCATTATAAGGCAAAATCAAATCACAGATCCAGGTGAGAGGTGTTGCAAAAGTATTCCTACAATTTTTATAGATGTCTGGTGGTGAGGGAAGTCTGACTTGGTTCCCTCCTATCTACCTCCATTTCCTCCAGGAGAACACAGAGAGACCAACTTCTTTGGCTTTCACCATTGCTGGTCTCTAGAAAATGGGACATAACTGCATATATCTCTGTGAGATATATATCTCTCTCTATATATCTACTATTGGATATAATGCTGCAGTGCACCTAATATTAAGTAACTAATGTAAAATTTGGCATAGCAGAAAGGATCACTTAATTTTTGGCAATTTTTACCTCGCCCTTTCAACAGCTCTTCTCTGTCTGGATTGTTTTTGTCTTGGAGTAACTGCTGGAACCGCTGGGAATCACAGGATTCCAGACATACATTATGGGTGTTGTAAAGATAGAGGAGAATGGGATGATTTTATAAAGAATTAGCCTAATTAAGAGAAGGTCCAAGGGTCAAAAGTGTTGCATCAAAGGTGGATGGACTGGCCTGCTCTGATTTCATTTTCCTATTTAATTCCCCGAGTCCCCAATTCTCCGAGCTGGCTTGGGTTGGAACAAGTAGGAAAGCAGAATATTTTGTGTTTCTCAGCAGTGATTTATTTGTAGAGGTGAAACCAGGGAATTTCTCTCTGTGTGAAACTATCTGCTCCTTGGCTTTAAGCGTTCAATAAGTTCTCCGCCAAGGAATGTTTGTCCTCTCGAGACAGATCAATGACCACGTCCAGATTATAAGTAACCTTTTGCTTTAGCTTGCCCTGTGCATAGTGACCCGCTGTTGACTCAGTGCCTTGGTTACTGGTCATTAGCACAGCAGCCTCCCGTGGCCTTGGAAGAAAGTGGTCTCAATTTGTCTCCCGTGGCCAGGGGAGAAAGCGGTGAGGGAGAAGGAGGATTTCTAATGCAAGATGTCTTGGCAAACCCTGTGGCTGAATAGAACATAAATTGGAAGGGCCTTCTGAAAAGCTATTTGCACAGGGAAGCGTTCGAAGATAAAATGTGATTGTGCAGATGTGTGTATATAGGAGAAAATGAGGATGAAGTGAAGGATCTTAGTTGTGACTGAAGCAGAGACATGTACGTGACACAGCCTTTCTATCAGCAGTAATTATTTCATTCCTCACGGGGAAATAATGGGTGCAGTTTTAAATTTAACCCTCATTCTCAAAAATGCGGTAACACTTGGCATTGATTGCATTTGAATAATAAAAAGCTTTAGCTTTGTAAATCTAGGCTGTGGGGTGGTGTACTTGGTACTAGCTTGACAACTTACATTTGGAGGCTGTGGGAGCAATAGTACACACTGCAAAAACATGTTGGCTTGGGGTAGTGGCTTGCTTTTTTGATGCTTTACTGTTGCTATTTAATATAGCCAGGGATTTGCTTGAGATAATAAGGGAGATGCACATCTTCATGTAGAAAGAGAGAGGTGTAAATGGGAGCAGGGAGGTCAGTAGCCTTCAGAGCCACCCGTCGGAGGAAGCCTTCTTGTGGCGCTGAAGAAACAGCAAGTGTGAGGTGGTGGGACTATGGAGAACCCAGAAAAAGAGACTGATTTGATTTGGTTTGGTTTCAATTTCATTTCTACTTTAAGTAGAGATTATAGTGAATAGTCATTTGTTCATGGTTTTTTTCTCATTGAAGATATGTTTTGCTTCTTTAACAGGGGAAAAAGGACGTTTCCCAGATATTTAACAACATCTTGAGAAGACAAATTGGCACACGCAGCCCTACTGTGGAATACATTAGTGCCCATCCACATATCCTATTTATGCTTCTAAAAGGGTGGGTGCTTTAATTTGATTTTCATTAAAGAGCATTGCCTGGAACACGCTGGCATTGCAGTTGATATGCTTTCTCATTTTTATGTGAAAAAAAAGTGTTTTCAAATTTTGTTCCAGAATTTTTATTTTGTTCCTTTCATATGGACTTTGTTTTTACTTATCTGTATACTTTTTAATGACTGGATTATTTGGTTATTTTATTTGGCTGTTATTTCTTCACAGAACTTCATGTTGGAATGTTACGTGTTTTTGACAGCTCCCTACATGACATGTACTTCCGTTCTTGCCTTAAACTCATGTGTAGCATTGTTGACAACTACTGAGCTTCATTTAGACCCTTCTGATTGCAGGAGTGACTTACAGTGGTGTCCATAGATAACTGGAGTAAAATGCTGGACCACCACGTGGTAGAATGAAGAGAAGGAAAAATGCATAAAAAGAGTAGTTGTGTCTGTGGGGCAGATTCCTCCAATGCTTGTAGCCATGTGTGAACAACTTCAAATCAATTCTGTTTGATTTGATTGAAACTGATTGAACTCCACAACTTTCAGCATTTTTTTCTCTTTTAACCTTTGAGGGTGCCAGTGTTCAAATGTAACCCAGTGATTCCCAAGGTAAGTTGGGTTGGCCAAGGAGGAGGAGTAGACTGCCGTGTGGAGAGGACATCGGTTGTAATTGCATTCAGGAGTGTAGAAGTGTCAGTGTGAAACTCTTGAGGTTTCTGTCCCCTTTGCTTTTGGCCAAAAGCACCTTATGTTCAGCCAGAAGGTTTGCTTTTGCAACCCTTGAAATCTTCTGTTATCTGATTAGTTTTCTGTGGTTTAGAAAACCACAGAAGCCAAAGAATCCAAAGAAGCCAAAACTTCAGGTTTTTGTTTATTTTTCTCTAAAGAAAGGAGAATGTATGTGATTGAGATTAAAGAACTGATGTAGAAGTAAATGCATTTATCAGATGATCAGTATGAAACAACATGGACTCTTGTAATTGTATCATCACACTGGGAACAGCCATTCAAAAACATGACATAAGCCTTTTAAACTAATGGTTCTTAAGACAATGAATATTTTAAAATGTCTTTCTTGTTTCTGAAGCTTAAGACTTGCATTTTTAGCATCTGCTCCAAAGCCAGTGTTAGGAAAGTACTTAAGCACCACCTAAGGTTTGTGCATCACAAGGCTGCAGCCCCAAGGGTAAAATTATCTTCAGCCTCCCCACTCTCCCAGGAGGAGACCCAAGCCAGGAGAGAGAGGCAGGCACAGGAGTCCTCTAAAATAGTAATTTCCTTCAAAATTGGCCACGTTCCAGCACAGCTCAGCAGGGAAAAAAGTCACCGAGAGAACTAGACCAGGGATTTCAAGAACTGTGAGCTGGTGGTGGTTGATGTTAGTGGCAAAGCTCTTGGTTGCTGCAATAGGAGGAAGATTGACCTGCTGCCTTCCTTGCAGGCAGGGCAGGTGGCTGGGCTGAGAAATGCCTTGCTCTTACAAGTATAGTGGTTTGTTGTGATTTAGCTTTAGTTTTGAAACTCTTGACTTGTTTTGTGTTGCTAAGCATGAGCTTCCTCAGAAAGGAAACCAGTAAGCTAGATAAATGGATTTTGGTTTCATTTGTTCATTAAAATTCACCATTTACATAAACCTCAAATTAGTTGTTCCAGGACAGTGATGATAATTCTCTCAGTCGTCGTTAAGTTATACAACTGTTTTCAATTTCATGTATAGATACAATCATTTTCTTCCCTTTTCTCTGTCTTTGCTTTTTTTATTTTTCGCTCATTTTGGTTTTTTACGTTGCACATGTATCACTACCATATGTCTGGGCTTTATTTAAAGTTAAAAAGTATTTTTGGATCATGTCCCAGATATTCTTTGGCATCTGTAACAACCAAGAATATTAAGAAGATAGGAAGGATTTCATGCTACACGAATTTGCTGCTGACAGACATTTTACTGTAGGTGACCTGCCATATAAATGGCATAATTTAGGTGCTTTTTGGAGACTATTGCTGCCTGCAGTGGTGTGTCTGTGTTAGTTTGGTCCTCAAGCTCCTTGTTCTTGATTTCTTGCTATCTCTCCGCAGCACTGCACTGTATCAGAGTTGCCATTTTTGGAGTTTCTCATTAGAAAGTGCTGTTGGATTTATCAGCAGTAGTCCAGAAAACAGTCCTATCCAGCCCTCATGGTATCTGAGCAGTTGCTGCAGGACAGTGTAATGATGTCAAACACGATGCCGTCTTGCCTGCCTGTGTCCTGCTGCCAGGGCTGTCTGAAAAAGTACTTAAAATATGTGCTTAAAGCAAGGGTAGGGCCCCAAACGCGTGGCTGCTGCGTGCAGGCAGTGTGCGGTGCTCCTGTGCAATCATCCCTGGGACTGGGAAACACACATTTCATGTTGGACTTCACCACTCCAAAACATGACTTGAGGATGAAGTTAAATGAAACACACTGTATCAAAATCCACTTAAAGGAAAGGACAGTAGATTTGACTGGCTTGTACCGTTCAGTGTTTGTTATGTGACATTATTTGGAGAGAAAAAAATAAATTTCAACCATGACTATAAAAGAAACGGCTTGGGACTATTGTGAAAGCTTGTCATTGTCTCACTTGTATTGGATGCAAAATTTCCTCTGCCCCCTGACAGTCAGTTCGTAACAGCATCAACAAAAGATTGCTTTTTCATTGCATAATGTGAGCTCTGTTGAGTGGGAAGGATCCTTAATCAGAGCCTCCCGCCCAGTGTTTCCTGCCTAATACTCCGGCGGCACTGCCAGCTTGAGATAACTGTTCTTACCTTTTAGGCTTCGTTTTACTTGTTGGCTACTTCCTTCCAGCTTCTCAGCTTCAGAAAAACATACAGCACATAGTTGACTACTATTTTTTTTTTACTGTTTTTTGGTAGGTTAATTGACCTTCCTGCTGTATGAGGACTTGCTTTAATAGTATCTTTTCTGTGTGTGTGCAAGTCTTGTGTATGAATAGGATTTCAGATGAATACAGTATTTGATGTATATAGACTACAGGGTATATTTGGGCCAATTTTTTCTCCAGTGTCAGCTTATTGCATTAACCCAGAAACCACTTTGTAATTTAAAATATTTTCCCTCTAGAACCATGACTGTAGAGCACTTGAAGTTTGTGGCACTTGCATCATTTCTCACAAGTGACAGATTTATAAGTTCGTTTTTAAATATATGTCATGCCACATGCTATCTAGTACACTCAGTCACTTGCCTCAATCTGTTTTGTGATGAGCTCTTCATATCACAGTGCAGTTAAAGCTTTAATAGTATATTGGCTAAAGTTGCAGAATTCCCCTTGAGTTTATCCAAGAATAAACTCCTTATCCAAGGATAAACTCAAGCTATGGAAGTTAGTGTAAAATCAGATCAGAATACAGCTGTTAGTCAACACCCTGTGTATCCCAGTCTAGAGCTGCCTTCCCAGTCTCCTGCCTGTGCTCCTTGCCTTGTACCATCTTCTGCACTAGTCACACAAGTGTGATTCCCTTCGTGCTGAGATGCAGCTCTGCTCTCAGTCTTGTCTCTTTCAGCCTCCACAAGAAGTATTTTGAAATTTTTCAAGTCCATTATTTCCTTTTCTGGTTGCCCTTGGTAGTCAGTATGTGGGGGTTTCTTTAGGTTGTAAGTTCATCTGAACAGAGAAGAACTCTGTATTTTTTTCTGCTGCAGGAGTACGTCAGCACAAAGCACTAATTGCTCATTAGAAGTGATTTTGAAGCACATATCTATCATTCCTGCCTGGTGGCTTTGCATGTAAGTGTGGGTGCAGAGAACATGCCAGTTATGCCCAGGCAGCATGTAAACTTGTTCCAGGCATATTCCAGGAGCCAAACCCAACTTCCCTCGCTTATGTGAACAGCCAAAGGTCCTTAACCCGCTTCCAGATAATGGAGCGTTTGACTAAGAATGATTCTGTTGATACTTGTGTTTTAAAAAGTTATTGTGCTGGAAACAATGTAATTTGCTTTTATTCCAACTAAAATATTCCGTAGCCAACTATTAAATATTTTCCTGGCTGCACTCCTAGGAGCAACTCCGCCTCTTTTTGCTTGAAAATTAGCATTCCTGTTAATGGAGTCAAGGAGAGGTACGCCTCAACGGAAAACATCAGCAAATCTCCGTTGTCTAAAGAGTTATAAATTCATTGTTTGTAAATGTTCCCCAAAAGGAAACAAATAGGGGCCTGAGTGCCTGCATTTCCTTGAGGGTGGGAAGTTTCATTTGCCTGTTTGGAATAGCAATTCATTTTTCATTAAGCCAACTATTGTTGACATCAGGTTGAAGTATGCGGCTCTGGTATGCTCACAAAACACTACCATTCTTTTAAATCGCAAGCTGGTGGTAAATTTGAAGGCCCACTCATTTATAACACAGATGGCATTTTGTGTTTTTCTTCATTCTTTTTTTTTTTTTTTTTTTTCTCTTTTGGCCTAGTGATAGGAATTAATTGTGCAAAGGAAACATGATGCTGATAAGCCCAGGGTGATAATACACAGTTCTGATACAGTGTAACCAGCTTATTGAAACAGAGTGTGCTTTCTGTCCCCTTGGACTTCTCTGCTTTCACATGATTGAAGATTGCTTGGAAGAAGTTCATTTTAAGTCATTCCTAACTGTTGGATTTCATCCCTTCTTTTTTTTTTTTTTTAATTGTGTTTCTAACAGGTTTTTTTCAGATTAATTTCAGCTTTAAAGAAATCAAAACTTTATAGAAATAGATGATCTGAATTGCCACCCCACTCTCTCACTCTCCAGGATTGAGTGCTGGCTCCTGGCTATTGAAATGCATGTGCCATAACAGGATTGTAACTTAAGGAATGCAGTCTTGTCTCCTGAACAAAGTTGTAGCCTCTGCAGAGGAGGGATTGAGCAGAATTCCTCCTCAACTGCAAAAAAAATATCTTCAGAGCTACAGAAAGCTTAATCCCGTGTAGACGGCCTGGATAGACTCTTTCTACCTTCTTCGTTAGACATTAATATTCTAGAGCAGTGTTCTCTAGAAGAGGAGTGGGAAGTGATGGGTGGTCATAAGGTTTTCTTGGATAAACTGAGGAGCTCAGAATTAAATCTGAGAAGGAAGATCATTGTATTGTATAGACCTTGCTTTCTCATAGATCTAAAAAGGTGAAAGAGTTCTGTTGAAACGTCACACACGGCCCACGGTCTTTCTGCAGAGAGGAGGTGTAACGCACATTTATGCCAAAATGTGTTTAGGCTTGTGAAGGCAGAGGTTTGCGATGGCAGCTTTATCTGTGTGACTGCTCCTCAGTTTTGGGTTGAGGTCCTGAAGCTGGGTACAGTTCTCTGGCTTGGAGCTGCTGTCCACGTGTTGTGTTCCCTCTGGTGCATGAGTTCCCTATGCTACAAAGTTCCTTGTTGCTAGAAGAATGCCCGTTTATCTTTGTTCTTCTACATTTTGACCTTTTCTGTTTCTTTTCATTCTTCAGATATGAATCCCCAAATATTGCCTTACGTTGTGGAATTATGCTGAGAGAGTGTATCCGGCATGAACCCTTGGCCAAAATCATACTTTTTTCAGAACAGTTCAGAGACTTTTTTAAATATGTGGAAATGTCAACATTTGATATCGCTTCTGATGCCTTTGCTACATTCAAGGTAAATTACGGGATACATAGCATCGTGTCAAAAATGGCAGTCTGTCAGTAGTCATCACTGAATGTTGTCTTGGCTTTAAACTGAGTGGGGTTTTTATTGTTCAGTAAAGGATATAATTAATCCTTGGTCTGTTTGTAATAGGATTCACAACAGTGATCAAGTCTGCAAAGAATCTTTAATTCAATACAGATTTACATTTCACTGATGTTCTTTATCTTGATAACCCTAGGCCTTTTATGCAACCTTTTAAAACTCAAACAATTACATATTATGTATAGTTCTTGTAAAATGCATAACCTTTTTCTCTCCCTATATTCCCCTGGAGACAAAACCACTACCCATCATGACCACAACCAGTAAATAGAAGCAATCATTTAAAATCCTCTAATTTTTGCTGACCCTTCTGAGCTTGGCAGTCAAATTTAGACTAATGCTGTGCCTGCTGGTGATTTTACAACTTATTTGTATGCTTGCTTTTGTGACCCATGGTTCAGTGTAAGGATCATGTGGCTACGAGCTAAGTAGGTGAAAGCATTGCACAGACTGTCTATAGAGTCTCTGTGTGGTATTAAAAATGAAATTGGGTGAAGCTTGCCATATTTCTTGAAGTTAGTATGTGACCATCATCTTGCATTCAAGGTGCTCTAGTCTTCTATAGACCTTCAAGGTCAATAGTCTTTGAATAAAATGTGGTGCCTATGAGCTTAATGTACAGGGAAGATTAGTCTATTCATGAAAAATAATTAAAGCAAGCTAGGGAAAATTCTTTTCAGGTAAAGACTCTTCTAAATATAGACATAACTCCTCTTTTCTTCTATCAGTGGGTTCCTTGCTGTCATAGAAACACGTTGTTCATTCTTTCCTCTCAAAGCTAATTAGAAACATGAGTAGATAGACCTTAGGATTAACTGTAAGGAACATTAAGAGTTCAGCTCAGTGATTCAACGCACACTGAAACCTGGCTTCAGTTTTTACTAACCTACTGAAGGGGGTAAAGATTTGCATAATGGAGATAATATTGTATTCATCAGTAACGTGTTGAGCAGGATTACTAATTCAAACACCTGTTAATCAATAGCAGCATCTTTCAGTTATTTTAAGTTGCACTGTCATTGTGTGTGTTAGGTAAATATTATGAAAGTGGAGGTAGCACAGAAATACTGACAAGTAAAAATATATGTGTAGGACTATATAAAAATGCAACTGAGGTATTTAAATCCTCCGTCCCTGGCATTTTACCCTACGCTTGGAAGAGCGTCTCTGCTCAGAGAAGTTTGACAGAAAAGATTTGCATTTTTTGCCCACATCCTGCTTTGAGAATGACAGGAGAGTGTGTTTGTGGTGATGGACGGTCTTCACTCCAACCAGGGGTCCAGATGGGGACAAATCACAGAATCACAGGACCGCAGATTACTCCAACTCTCCCCAAAAAAGAGGGATTGATATTCTTCACAGATCTACAGCTGTGGAACTTAATTCTGTCCCCTGTGACCTAAGCGTATTTTTAGCAGGATTTAAAAACAGGATTCTATGTCGTCACGTGCACTGGAAAAAGAGGAGTATGAGGGCACTTCATCTTCAGACATAGGTCAGAAATCACCTTTTAAAGTGCTTGGGGAAAATCTATAAACTGCATTTTTTTAAATTGCCTCGTACTTTAAATTTACTTGATACGTGGTCAGTTCTGGAATAAACCAGCTGTTCATCTCATCTCCTATTTCTCTGTTGCTCTGAATAGCTGGAACAGAAAGAAGTGATGTGGAAGCAACTGAATCATGAAATGTGGAGCTACCTCATTTCTAATACCATAAAAATATGGTTGGATTACTGAACTCATGTTTTCAGTTCTGTTTCCCCCTTATTGGGTTTGTAGTGTTGCCAGCAGGGTGTCTGATTCAGAGCTGAAAGCCTTGGATACTCTACGCTCCAGAGGAGGGCTTAATTAAATGTGCATTAAAGTCTGAGGATATTTATAGTAGGAAAGTATGGGAATTTTTGATGATCTGGAGATGTACTTCTTAATTAAATTCAGCCAGGTGCACTGCAGAGAGGAAAGAGAGCTGCTAAAAATGCAGAGGAAAATGGCTTGTATTTAGAGATGCAGTCGGCTGTGAGAGGGTACCAGCAGCAGTTGGAAAGAGTGCTGATTGAATACCACTGCTCCACGCTCTCCCCTGATTTTGTATGAAAAACTCATTTTGGATTATATTCCATTTGTGCCCCCTATTGAAAAATGTTGTACTTGCCTCCTAAGTGCCCTGCATAAAAACTTGTGAATCATGCTTGCTGCACTCAGCCTTTTAAACTGCTGTCATTGCAGTCCTGCCAAATAAAGGAATGTATTAAAAACATGTCCTCGTTTTTATAGCACTCTGCTTTCATCTTATAATTGATGGTAAAAATAAATTAAAGGATTAGTATGTAAAGGATTTCTTTTATTTGTGATGCTGTAGAGGATGTGTCTATGCATCTGGTTCAGCTACTCATCAGCTTCAGTCTCTGACTGTGGGTAAGGAAACCAAGGAAAAAATGATGAAAAAGAGAGCAACTGATTCACCGGAAAAGTATCAGCTTGAATGGACTTCATCAGGCATTTATTGTGATCAGTGTTATGTTTTAAAGGAGGCAATAAGATAAAAATTAAACTAAAAGGCCTCAAACCGGCCACTTCATTTTGTAGCTATTCATCTAGTAAAGAGGCTTGATTTCTTCTGGAGCTGAACATTTCCATCTCTGTTGCTGAGCTCCATGTTTCAATTCTGTGGTAGAGGTTGCTTTAATTTAAATTTGAATTAGTTGGCCTTTTAAGATGGGATACCTCCTATGAAGTTTCAGCTTAAAGGTCTGGTAATGCTGTGTCAGTAAGTCCACCTTGGGTAGAAAACCAACCACAGAAGAAATTCATCCCACCTACCAGAGACCCCTTTCTGGGGAGGGAGTGGCTGTGGAGGGAGTCTTGATGGGTAGCTCAGATTGGTGCCTAACTTTTAGGATTTAAATAAATGAATGTATTATATACAGTGGTTGAATTTGAATCTGCCTTGTTGTATTCATTGGAGATGAGCAATAGCAATTGATCAAACTTAGCCTAATTTTCCAGCTGTGGGGCAGCATGGAGATCACTTTTGGCTTTGGAACCATAGCTGATCCCTCCATAAGGGTTAATTTACTTTCTTCCTTTCCCCCACCCCAGTTCATTTTAAGTACTGTGCGTGATGACCTTAAGAAAAGATGGGAGAGGAAAGGAATATAAAGAGCGAATGTTGGAATAGTTTTGTATCAATTCTATGAGCATTCACTGAATCTCCTTAAAATGGAAATAAATGCAGAATGCAGTTTTGCTTTTAAATGCTTTTGGTCTTGCAGTTTTGCTTTTAAATGCTTTTGGTCTATAGAAATCATGTTGTAAATACCACCTAAAAGATGACCTGGTAAAAAATGCTAAAATAAATTTGAGAATCAAGGGACAATCAAATGAGCACACTCTCTCAGGTAACCTTTCTCTGTTCTTCCCCAGGACCTGTTAACACGACACAAATTGTTGGTAGCAGAATTTCTGGAACAAAATTATGATGTGGTAAGCGTAAACGAGAGAGCAATTTTTTAAAAATCTGTTCCTGCTTAGCTGGAAAAAGTGCACTTTTGATAGTGGAGGGTTTCATGCTCCACATAAAATAGTCACGTAGGACTGCAAAACTAAACATTGCTTTTACTAAAGCAGAATCCTCCTGTGGTGTTTGAAAGGGGTACCCCCTTTGCACATATACGGGGACAAACACCGAGGTTTTAGGAGCGCTCATAGTTTAAAGGCAAGTTGTGTTTTTCTCTGCAGACATCGTACCTCCTCATATGTGAACACAACTGTCCACTTTGTATGTAAACAGATCATGGTGGAAAAAGCGTGCATGTCTTAAAAGAGTTTTGTGATATTCCAGGGCTGATAGGGCCACGCTAGTGTCATATATAATACTTTGGGACAGAGGAGAATAGTTGCTGCAAGAAGTTCTAGCATTTCGGGAAATTACATGTACCTAACTGGGGACTGGGGTCTTACCATCTAAGGCAATTACCTCTTACCATCCTAATGCAATTAGTCCCTTGGTTTCCTGCCATTTTTCATGTTGACTTTTTGGCTCAGTTTTGAACCAAATGTGGGTCAGAAAAATTCCACTGGAATCAACTAAAATTGGACTGATATGGATCACAGAATTAGACTACGGGTTATGTTCTTATGTTACCTGAGGCACTCTTTATTTCATTGCCAAAGTGAAAAGGCGGAAGACAATGTCTTTCATTCTAGAGTTACCAAGAAGGTTATATAAAGATATTGCTGAGTCACAAATGCAGCTTAATTGGAGCAAAATTAGTGTCTCTGCTAATCTTTTCTCTTAGCACTGAAGTACTGCATTGGAACAGTCCCCATTCTCCCTTTATTTAACATTTAAAATTTTAAGTATAAATTGTGGAAATGAGCATTTTTTAGAGATGGTTCTTGGAGAGGAGTGTTGGGGTTTGTTGTTTGTTCAGTAGGTGGTTTGAACTTATCGTAGCCTTCTCTCTCAGTCTTCTTGACCACCAGGTTCCCTTGGCCCAGTCCCACAAAAGCCAGCACACGCTGGACTCCTACTAACCCTCATCGGGCAAATGGCTTTAATGAGCTGCTCAAGGCAGGTGGCACCTGACAAAGGGAGTTTTGGGCATATGCCAGTATGGGATGCACCATCACTAGTTTGGGGTATCGTGTTAGATCACAAAGCAAGTCATGACCACACTATGAGTGAGTGGACCAGTTACATGCTGGACCCGTCTGTCCTGGCAGCAGATTCACCCTCCTTTAAGAGAAGATTGTAGGGGCACTGGCTTACTTCTGTCCTAGTTGGCTCGCACTAGCTCCCGTTATATCCAGTCCATATGTGGTATCCCTCTTTGCAGTATTTGGAAGAGGAGTGTTCCTGGGCATTAATTCACTCTGTGATAACCAGCCAAGAAAAAAGGCCGTGAGAGCTGTGCCTAGTGTGGCAGTGAAGTGTTAGAGGCCAGCACTGCTGTGGTCTCTGCTGCTCCTCTGGGGTGGGAAGGACTGGGAGGAGGAAGGATGGACATGAATCGGATGCATTTTGTGTTTTCTTGTTACTCTAGATCTTTGAGGATTATGAAAAACTCCTTCACTCTGAGAATTACGTTACAAAGAGACAATCTTTGAAGGTAAAGTAAAGTTTCTCAGCACTTTCCTTCTAAATTTGAGCTCCACATTATGCAGAATCTCAAGATGCATGTATGGCAATGGAGCAGCCATGTAAAACAAAAAAGAAGTAAGTGCTTGAGGATGCTGCTCGTACAGTGCTCAAGAGCTCGCTGTGACTTTTCTGGGATCTCTGGTGAAGCATTGGGCCGTTTCTATGGAACAAGCACTATCATTTTTCCTCTGACCTCGAATCTGGACTTTGGTTCAGAATGTAGTTTAAAATGAGCTTGAAAGTAACGTGATAGTCTCTGTGTGTCTGGTGCTGTTTGATCCTACAGCACCAAGTCTGACGTGATGGGACCAGGTCTGCAGATGGGACCAGATAGGTACGTTAATGTAACACCCAAATGACATTAAGGTGTCTTTGTGGGACAGCTGCACCACACTTGCTTCTGTCCCAGCTGGCTCACACCAGCTCCTGTTACATCCAGCCCATACGTGGGATCCCTCTCTGTAGTATTTAGAAGATGAGCATTACTGGACATTAAGTGACTCACTGCATGAAGTCTAGTTAGTTTTTTTTTAAAGGTAGTGACATTGAAACCTCTTAGGCAAACATTAAAATATGTTGCTACTTTCTTGATATCCAAAATTAATGCATTGGACTGAAAAAACTGTGGGTTTTTTTAATTGTCTCTATAGCTGCTGGGTGAATTGATTCTGGACCGACACAACTTCGCCATCATGACAAAATACATCAGCAAACCAGAAAATCTGAAGCTGATGATGAACTTGCTGCGAGATAAAAGCCCCAACATTCAGTTTGAAGCATTCCATGTGTTCAAGGTGAGCTAGTGTGAGCTGCAGAGGTGGCAGACTTCCTCTTTTCCTCATGAAAGTGTCTTTCAAGGTGGGCAAGAGAAAGCCCAGACAATTAATGCAAAATTTGGGGTTTACAGTCACTTCCAGTATTTGTGAAGGCCTTAATTGAAAACCTTTCTGTCGCTCAGCCTCTGATTCCTGTTTGCCTGCCTTCAGGTGAGATGTAAGGCAGCATCGTTTTGGTTTGGGCTGAGGGTAGTCACTCAAGTAGCAATGAGGTGAATGCTACAGGTAACAAAACACAAAGCTTCTAGGTCTTATTTGTGGTACCTTCCCTCAGCTCTTAGGTCATTTTACCATGTGATTCTGGGTAAATACTTAAAAAAAAAAAAAAAAGGTCTTAAAACTATACATTAAGACCAAAAGTTGGTAGTGCTAGTGCTGTGCATCAGTATGAACACAATTTGCTTTTAAAGGTATTAAAAAGATTTGGTAAATCTGAGCTTGAAATTAGTTTAATCCTTCCGTTATTTTGCAGAGATCATTAATACAATCTTAGACAATTACCAGATCCAACCAGTGTCCCTTTTTTTGTGTCGATTAATGTTAAGAAGTGAAAAGTTCACCATTTTCCTAGCAAAAAAGTTCTCTGCTCTGGGACAGAGGGTGAGTTGGATAGTTATTGTGCAAAACTGCATATTAATTTCAAGCTATGTAAATAGAGTCGTTAATGATTTTCAGAAGAGGAAAATTAAGCCTGTAAGGATATCATTCCCCAAGATGGTTAAGAAAGATACCAGATCACACCAAAAAACATGCTATTGTGAAAGGGTTACATCACCCTCCACAAATTCAGGGTGACTTGTTGAGTTTTGTACTTCTGCCATTTCTGCTTGGAAAAAAGCTTTCAAGATCTTCAGTGTGGAGGCTTAGAGGATGTGCAGCTTCTAAAAAAAACACGTTTCAACAACAAAAAAGAAAGAGCTTCAAGGAGGATTAAAAAAAATTCCCTCCCTGAAATAAGCAGCTTGGTAAGCTGTTCCCTTGCTGACTTCCTCCATAGTCATCTGAACCACTGTGAGTAACTTCTCCTCCTCCTTATCGGGAGGTATGTGGCTCCAAGATAAGAGAGCAGTCAGGCTCCAAACACTTGCAGCCTTTGAGATGCTTATGGAGGGAAGGGATCAGAGGATTGGGCTCTCTTAGCCACTCTGTTGAATAAATGCTAGATTTTGATGTGTGAAACACATGAGTTTCTGTGTCGGAATTGATGATAGGGATGGCCCAGGCCTTGGGAACAGCTGATTTTGCTTATTTTAAGAGGCATTTGAAAGGACTTGGAATAACTTGAAAGGATTCCAGTGTGCAACCACGTCACGCATTGCTGTTTTCCCCATTCTTCCTTCTCATTCCTCCCTTCCTTTTCTTTTCCAGTATGTTGCGTCCCATTTCCAGTTAAGAGTGGAGATATTGTAGGCTCAGCCTTGCTTGACCGCTTGCAATTGTGACCTCGTGGACGTAATGCTGAGGCCTTCAGGTGCCCAGCAAACAACCAGTCCACAGTGGTAATGCTGTGTCTCTTCAGTTCAAAGGGCCAAACCGTGTACTCAGATAGTGACCTCCATGGGATGTTGTTGGCTTTTTTTCCAGCAGTACCTGTCAGCAGCATGTAAGCCGTGCCATGGTGTGCCTCACGCCATCTCACACACGTTGTGCTCTTTGGGGGGAAACTGCAGACTCAAAGCAGAACGTCATCAGCTGGAAACTGCTCGTTTATAACCACCAGCAGCACACTCAAATAACTCTAGAGGTGCAGCAGAGCTTCCCTTTTAGGTCCTCACTGAAGATCTGGGGTAGCTGGGTATAGAAGCACTCAGCTTCTCCCTGGTGGGCAGGGTAGCTATAGAGTCCTACAGAAAATTACATTGTGAATTAGCTTTGTAGAGCGGGTCAGAGAAAAGCATTTTCCTCTAATTTCACTTCTTAAATTGAATTCTAACTTCTTGAGAACTACTAAAGGAAATCCTTAAATATTTAAGAAAATGGGGGAAAATGCTACTGGCTGCTTGTACCCTGTTCTGCAGGGGTACATTTCAGGGTTCGTGTCCCTCAGCCCAGCTCTCTTGTCAGCTGTAATAATTCCATGCTAATGTAACTGGGAGAGGAATCTTGTGCTCAGCTTTCAATCTCATAAATTTTAAACTGTGCCTGCATTTTAAAATTGTGCTTGCAAAATACCTGTGCAGCCCTGGTTGAAATTACAGTAGACTCAACACAGTGATTTGAAATCAAAGGTCTGCTGAGAGGTGGATACTTGCTGCTCTGTCCGAGCTGCCAAAAGATTTGGGTTTAAATTACCTGATTTAGATGTTTCACCAGTTAGACACAGTTGAAATGAAAAAGTGCCTGTTTTGTAAGCATCCAAATTCCAATGCTCCCATGCCCCAGCTGACCCAAAAAAAGGCATATGACTCTTATCTCCCTGAGGCAATTTCTAATTATTGAAGATTCAAAACTGTAAGATAGAGATGGAAATGATGAGCACCTCTAGTGCAAAAATATTTTGTGGGAACATTTTGTGGCTGAAAATGTCAGTCTCCCTTTAAGCTCTGAGAATGTTTCACTGATCCAGGATGCTTTGGGTGGGAAATAGAAGGCAAACAAGGTGTCCACTTCCAGTGCCTTCTTCCGTTCTCTGTTGAGGAGATGCTTGATCTTCCTCCTGGCTTCAGCTCCTTCTCTTCCTTTCACCTGAGCAAAATGCAGCTTCTGCCTTGTGGAACCATCCTAAAGGTTTGTGGCTGCTTTGTAAAGCTGGATGTCCCAGACAATGTGTGCATGAGGATTAGCCAGTATGTAATCATTAGGAAGAGTTGACATACCTCACCCCTTTCCTCCTCCTGCATAAATAATCCAAGGGGGTCACCTAGAGATGTAGCCTTTGAGAGTCATGAGTTCTTCTCTGTCTTGATTTCAGCGGAGAGGTCCCAGTCTTGAGCATGCACACTTGGAAGACCCCTTGTTGGGAAGTGCTCTCCAGTTCCCGTGATAGATTTGTGAGAACTATTAGTGGAGGCTACTTTGAGTTTGCCTGTAGGGGAGAGCAAAGCTTTCAGACATCTGTGAAAGTGGTGCAGGTATTCCTTTGACCTTATGTGTTTACAAATTAAAGGCTCTCACAACTTTCTCATATGGGGAACCAACAAGCTCTCTTGGCTTTCACATAAACAATTAGATTATTTTGAGGAAAACACCCTGTAGTGTTGAATTGGGATTATGCAACCTTCTTGTTCTTAAGCAGTCATTTAGCAAGATATATTTTACTGTTTAAGTCTAAAAATAGAATGGGTACACTGTGTTTTGTGACCTTAGTTTAATTTTTCCATTCATTTCGTGCACATTACAGAGCTACCTCCTGCAGCTTGCTCTGCAAATGGTCTCACATAATTTGACTGTACTGGCAGTTTCCTCTTGGTACGAAGCTGAAACCATGTTTGTGGGGCTGTGTCCTCTCTGTTTCTTAACTGGAGGGTTTATAGGGCCAGAGGTGTTATGTGAAGCACTACATTAGAAGCAACATGAACAGTAAGGCTCTTCTGTGTGCAGCTTCCTGACAGAGTAAGATTGTGCGTGACCCCAGAATAAGTCTTAAAATACCCAATCCAGGGTATCCAGACTCTGTAATCACTTTTTGCTGTGCTCTAGTCCCAGAGGATGGTGATGCCTGGTTATTAATTGCAAGGAAACAAGGTCAGATTCTCTAATCAAGGGATTTTGGTATTTGTTTGAAGAAATCCAGTGTATGACTTTTAATGGAGAAGAGGTCAACAGTTACACTTTGGACAACTTTTGAAGCTTCAGAGTTGATTTTCATTCCAGGCTTTTTGCAAACATTCACAAAATGGAACTGTGCTGAAACGGCTATTTTTAGAGTTGGAATTTTAATATGAGTACTCTCTTTATTTTGGTCTCTGTCTCTCTCATAGTAAAACCGTAGGTGAAATAAAGTTCTCTGTGGAGTGCTTTAGCTTCAGTTATATTTCATCTTGGTAGAAATGTTCTAGATGGTGTTAATAATGATTCCTGTTTCCAGGGATTTATCTCCTGCTCTGTGACAATACAGAGTTCTGAATGTGGGAGACTCTTTTTTAAAAGTAAAGTCTCATGGTGGTCCTAATCCTGGGCTTTGTGATGCTGATTAGTTGATACTGGCAGAATTGATTCTGTTTGCTTTGCCCAAAGTATTGAATAACATTTCAGGAATTTTCTGGTCCTTTAACGTTCTCTCTTTACGAGCCCCTGTTGACACTGAGCAAGACTAGCAGTCAAGATGATCTTTGTTTGAATGTTCAGTGGGACAGTTTTGCAAGGGGAAGATTATAATCTATAAATAATCGAGCAGGAAGATAAACAGGATGTGATGCCTTCTATTAAACTAAGTTCTTTAATTATTTGCTATTGTAATACTAGTAGTAGGACCAATATGAAATGCTGGTATTTACTGTTTACCACTAAATCTTTCCAGTTCTGTTTGCAGACCAGATAGCCTTTACAAGAAGAATGATTTAGATTTATTCATTTTGAGAGTCAGCCTTCAGTTATCTTTGTAAGGAGTCCTAATATTCATTAAGGGAAGATGGTTCAGCACTTCAAGGCCTTCTTTAATGGATCCCATTTGCACCACAATCAGATTTCTTTCTGAAAACGTGGGTCCTGTCAGTGTACTTGATGGTTTTCTTCTCTTGGTCACAAAGAGGGAACTGAACTTTGAAATTAAAAACTTGTAATGAAGATGTGTCATGGTTATGTTCCTCATCCCTGCGCATAGGCTTACCTACTGCTTTTCTCAAAGGAAGCTTGTCCAGATGACTGGGGGCTTCTCACAGTCCAAATCCTGGAAGTATCCAGGCTCCATCAGCGTGGTGTCCTGCTGCAGGTCAGCACGTGGGGAGCTGCTTGAACTGAGAGCAGCACCTGCCGCAGTCTCAGCCACAGCCAAACATTCATACCACAAGATTGCAAGATTCGTGTTCCCTAGAAAAGGCATGGATTAGAAAGCTGTAAAGTATGTTCAGTAGTGATTTACATCTCCAAACCTGTTATTTCCTATATGGAGAGCCAACACATCAATAGCAGCATATCACAGTTGTTTGCAAGGGAGGGGATATTGCTTTCAGATGCTGCAGGCTCAACAGGCTGCCCAGAGAGGTGGTGGAGTCTCCGTCTCTGGAGACATTCAGAACCCACCTGGACACGTCCCTGTACAACCTGCTCTAGGTGAACCTGCTTTGGCAGGGGGGTTGGACTAGATGATCTCCAGAGGTCCCTTCCAACCACTACATTTCTGTCATTCTGTGAAAACTTTGTAAAAGACTTGGGGCCTGGGAGCATTCACCCAGTGTGGCAGAGTGCACCCAGTGTGCAGCTCTTTCCCCAGAGAAAAAAATACCTTGAAGCAGGTGGCTCCTGAGGAGGAGGGATGCGAAGGAGACAAAAGCATAGGCAGGGATTAGGGCTCTTATGGCATCAGGATGGCAAGGTTTAAGATTATATACTTTCCTTCACCTTTATGGAAAAATAAATAAATATAGTCTTAATGAGCAGGACATGGTTTGGGTTTTCATGTGGGCACAATCTCCGTGGAGATAAATTAACCTACAGAAGAGCCTTAGGTCTAGAGTCAGCAGCTCCAGGGCTGGGCAAGTGGTGGTGCCGCCTGTGCTCGGCCGGACAACATGCCATTCTGTGCCGTCATCAGATGTTTGTTTTCATTCTGGTTTGAACAGGCTCGGAGGGAAACTGGACGTTTTCCAGCCCTGTCCATCCTTAATTTCTTCTCGTCGGGTAGAGAATAACTCCAGTTATTTATGTCGTTGCACAAGCGCTGGGGCGGTGTTTTGTTGACCAGCCATGGTAACCTCGGAGTGAGCCAGATGTGGGAGCTTCTCCTGGGGTGGCCAGGGTTGGGCTCTGTGTGTGTGTTCCTGCTGCCCCATCTGCCCCCTGTGACCCATGTCTGCAGAGCCCGCATCTCCGCGGCATCCTGAGGTCCCTGGGAAGAGCTTGTCACCCCTGGCCTTTACAACCGGCCCGAAGTTTCCTGTCGTCATCAGCCAGTGTGCGAGGCAGAGAAAAACGTTAAAGAAACAGTGCTGTGGCGTAGGGGGTCATGTCCAAAGCTGGAAAACTCTGCGGCTTTAGGCTTTGCAGGAGGAAAAATCAGAGCACAGCTAGGTTTATCCTTAAAAACTGCTATTTGAGAAGACGAGTGAGCCCCCAGCGCTGGGCTGGCCGGGCCAGGTGAGTGTCACCTCTCCGTGTTGCCACCCTCCCCTCTGCTCCTGCTCCTCTTGCTGCTGGAAATTTCCATGCTCCCCGTGAATGGATTAGGCAGAGGGGAAGTGGAGCCTCTGACATATTTTTCCAAACCAAAACAAAGCTGGCAAGTCTAATTTTAGGCCCGGTTTAGTATGGAAATGATATCAATACTGACACAAAGCTTTTCCGTTCTCCTGATAATTAATTTCTTTGTATTTAAGTCTTGCATGTGGAAGAGGCTGAGAATTGATAGCCCGCTCCTGACAGCTGGGTTTACAATCAAATGCTTTTATCAACAAAGAGCAAAATTAAAGGGAAGCGATACCACAGGCTCCCTCAATAGCTTTGCCTCTGTTTGCTGTTGAACCAAGGTGATTGTGACTCCTCTCTCTGTGCCTCGGGACAAGGTGTGTAGCAGCGGAGTGTCTGCCTGCCAGCCTTCAGCTCACTCCTTAGAAAATCACTTACGGGGATGTTGTGACTGATGTTCCCCTCTCTCTCTCTCTCTGTCTCTCCCTGTGCCTGGGTTTGTTTGCATGTTAGGTTTTTGTGGCCAGTCCAAACAAAACACAGCCTATTGTGGAGATCCTGTTGAAAAACCAACCCAAGCTAATTGAGTTTCTGAGCAATTTCCAGAAAGAGAGGACGGATGACGAGCAATTCACCGATGAGAAGAACTACCTGATTAAGCAAATCCGAGACTTGAAAAAGCCGACGGCATGAAGAACTCCTCTCGTTTTCCACTGTAGGCATTAATCTCATTTGTTAAGTTCCTCTGTGTCCCTTAAACACCACGATAGTGCTTGAGAAGGCACAGCAAGTGCCTGGTTTTTATTTTGTCTTTGTTCCTAGATGTCAAGAGTATAGGGGTTTTACATGAAAACTAAAATAAAAACCAAACAAAAATCTAGAATAATATATTCTTTTTAATCAAGACTATAATTATTTATGTCAGTTTAGAATCTCGCTGTAATAGAAGCTGTTTGATGGATTTTCATTTGTGCTCAAGAAGAATGAACCTCTTTGCTTAACCTTATCGGCAAACTCAAGCTGATGGTGAGTGCACAGAGTAGGTCTTCTGAGGACTGTAATGTTGTTCCTTTGCACTTGTAGTTGTGACTTTGTTCTAGTGCTGCACACACACAAGACTGTGAAAGAGCACATTCGTCTCTGGAGTTAGCTGCACTTATAGATTGAGTTCCTTAGTCAAAGCAGTGGGAGATGAAAAGCAGTTAAAGGTCACGTTTTTCGCTTTATTTTTGTGTTCTTTCATCTTTGAGTTTTCTTTTTCCCCTGGATCAGAGGCTTTGTATTCAGTGCTGGGGAACGGATGAAGACATCAGCCAGATGAGCTGTCTCTGCCTGCCTCCCATTTTCCTGTAGGAGATCTACCTTGTGCTAGAGCACAGGCCATTCCCACCGGTTCCTGAGCAGACTGGTGAGGAGCAGCCCCAGGTACGTGGTGCCCATGTACACCCCAACAGGAAGAAGGCAAGGGCAACCCCACCCCGTCAAGGCCCGTGCTGTATTGCTAATAAAGTCAATAAATAATAGTTTTGGTGGGAATAACTTGGGGTGGTGGCCAGAGCTACGTGGCTGAATCGTGCCAAGTGCTGAGCCCTGGCACCGGTGTGAGAGGAGGGTCCTCAGCATCTTCCCATCCGGATTCAAATCCTGGTTTGCTGAATCCCGGGGATGCTGAAATGGCCTCAGCCTGACCCACTGAGTGGCCCAAGGTCCCCGAATCTGCAGGTGCTCTCAGAGCTGAGAGCAGTTATTGGGTACCTAAATCAAGCACGGGAGGCAGTTTAGCAGCCCCGGGCACCAAAGGCTGCTTGTCGTCTGGCATTTTCTAGCCTCGTTCATCCTGGTGCCAATTCAGGTTCTGCGCTGAAGCTGTAGAAGGGGAAATCGTTGCACTGTTAATGTTTCAAGTTTAATAAGCTCTGTGGTCCAAACAGTGTTTCCCAGGGGTGTTTGAAGAGTTTTTGGGGTCTTTAGTTTTCTAGCGGGAAATGAAAATGTTACTCTGATGCTTTATTTAGGAAGTGGAGTTTGAGAGCAGGGAGTGGAAATTTCTTGAATATTTCTAGACAGACTAAGTTCTGGGTATTCCTATTTGTTGTGAGACAGTTATCTAGCTAAAACTTTAGCTAATGCTTCAGATAAAGAGGTGACACTGAATTGTAAAAACAGAACAAGACTTTTTCCTTCATAAAACTGTTGTATATTGGGGTGACTGATACTTTAATTTATGTGCTTTAGAAAAGGGATGAAACAGAACAGATTGTGGACTCATGGTTTTTTCAGATGTCGGATATACACAACAAATGTACATCTTAGTTGCCTGGAATTTAAAAAAGAAAAATATTTACAAGCTATTAAAAGCATGATTACTGATCACCCTTTATATCTACCTGGTTTTTTTTCCTCATGCCTTTCTGGATAGCCAGGCTCCGCGCAGTGCTAAATTCTTTCTCTGCTTTGCCAACCAGTTTCAGCAGATGCAAAGAGGGAAAGAGAGAGATGAGCACTTTCTTCAGAGCTAATGCGCTCTACAAAGCACCCCTTCTGCAGCCCTGGCTGGCAGGGGCCTGAGAACCCAGGATGCAGCACGGCTTAGCCTGACTTGAACATAAGAAGTTCCCACTAAACATGTGGAGGAACTTCACTTTGAGGGTGGCAGAGCACTGGAACAGGCTGCCCAGAGAGGTGGTGGAGTCTCCGTCTCTGGAGACATTCAAAACCCACCTGGACAAGTTCCTGTGCAACCTGCTCTAGGTGGACCTGCTTTGGCAGGGGGTTGGACTAGGTGATCTCCAGAGGTCCCTTCCAAACCCCATATCATTCTGTGATTCTGTGTGACTGCCATCTTCAACCCCAGCCCCGTGGGTGGTGCTCACTGTCAGTGGCAGCTTGTGGGTCGATAAAGGACCATCTCCAGAATCGCAGCCCTTGAACCTCATCATTTAAGGCTGATCCTCTGAGATTTAGAGCCCGAAACCGAAGGGCGCTTGGCTGCGCTCTGAGCTCTCAGGGTGGGGCTGTCTCCAGGGCTGGATTAGCACAGAGACACATGTCCATTGCCTCAGCCTCTGGAGGCACATGAGAACACTGGGCTTCCAGCCCACGCTCGGAAAAAGTGTCTAATGGTGTATGGCTGGGGAGTGCCCGCCCTTGGCAATGCCAGTGAAACCCAGGCAGAGGTGCCCAGCACATCCGTGAGGGTGGTCAGTGCTGGGAGCTGCTCTCGTCTGCACGGTCTGGACACAGGAGAGCACTTGAAGACATCAAAATCTGGCAGTCATATGAGGTTACACCCAACCCCCTGGTGTTTGCGTGGGCAGAGGTGTGGCAGGCCCAGCAGGGAACAGAGAGATGGGCCCCATCCCTGCAGAACCAGCCTTTTCCAGTGGGAGCAGTCATCAGGCCACGGGAGTAAGTGGGGAGGAGGGCTTGTGAAAAAAGGAGTGTGTACATGTGTCTGCAAGGGGGAAGAGGGGGGAAAGTGGTGGTCTTACAGTAGAACGACATGTGCCAGGCTCCTTGCAGCTTTTCATACAAGAAGCAGGTCCTGAAGTAGATATTGCCAACACACCTCAAAGTAATTGAGTCTTTCCCCAGCTCAACTTGCTTCACTCTTTGAAAAAGAAGAAGCAAAAGAAACGGTGAAGAAGAAATTAAGCACCATAATAATATTTCACAGCAGGTGGGGACACATCCCTAATTAAATGGAAATGAGGTCTTTTCTAATCCAACTTTGAAATAACGATAGCACTCCCAATTTCCTTTGGTGCATTCAATCAAGGTGATTCTTCTGCCTAAGCCACTGCTCCCACCAGGAACTCTCTGAAATTAATATCTGGGGGAGCTGTGTGATTGCAGGACATGGTTCCTCAGAGTGAAGACAGGGAAGAAGAATGTCATCTGGAGAGCCAAAGAAGCTGGAGGACTCTTGGGCTGCAGGCTCTCCATTCCAGTCCCCACCCAGCATCCAGGAGGGGTTTGGATCGTACAAATGAATCTCTGCCAAGATGCGATGTATGATCCTCACAAAAAGCCTTCTTTGATACAGCAGCATGCCAGGAATCTTTGAACCGTATGTGTCTGTCCTGGGATTTGGGCAGCTTCTGCTACTAAGAGAAATCTAATTAGAAACAGCAACGCCTCTAATTAGACATTACCCTGTCTGTACTGTGCGCCAGCAGGTGTGAACCTGGGGGAGGATGCAGGACTCCGGCCTTCAAGAACCATGACTGTTGAGACCGCTTGAGCCTCTTAATCTGCAGGCTCCAGGGATGAGATCAGATGAGAAGGAAAGAATGACTTGGACTTTGTAATCTAGCGATAAAAGCACTCACGTGAGGGAGAGGAGATCTGGATCCCATTTGTTCTTTAGTGCGTGCTTTGCTCTTTTCTATGAAATTGGAGAAGAACTAGAGAACGCAGGCCTCCTTCCAAAGGATGCAGTGATGTTTGGTCAGTAGAGAGGCTTTTTCTCTGGGCCAACAAATGCTTCATTTTTCTGTCTGAAGTAGAAGCACTTCAGTGTTTTGGCTGGAAGGACCTTCCTGCAGAACCTCTTACGCCTGGTGGTGCAGGCTGTTATGAGGCAGAGGGGATCTGGGTTTTGGTCTCTGTGACATGAAAGGGAATTGTATGTAGCTCTCCTCTTTCTTGACTAAGCACTCTTGCATAAAATTTTATGTTTCTATGGCCTTCCAGTGGTTTTGGACTTGCATTTTGGCACCTGCCACTTTCCCGGTGAGGAGCTCACACTGTGGTTGCCTTGAGCATCACCCAGTCAATGGACTTGTCCACGCTGCCTGCAGCTGAACAGCATCAAGCAACTGAGGGACTGTGTAGACCACAAGGATTTGTTGCGTTTGCTGCCAAGCAATGAAAGCCCGTTTCATCGCTCTTGCGCTGGTGGACTTGATGTGGCTGGTTTCTTTCCTGGCAGAGCAGATAGGTGGTAGAAATTCTGCTGGGCTGCAGTGCTCCTGGGGACTGAGCAGGAGACACCCAGTGCTCACTGATGCCTAGTGATGAATACAGGCTCTTAAGGGCCTTCAAGTCCTGAAGCTGCTGGCTTATAGCAGCCTTTGGCATAAATGCAGGCTCAACCCCAGGAACTGACACAGTCCCCCTTCCAACCAGCATCTTAACAGAGAGCTCAGCCCGTCCTTCTACCTGTCCAGAGAAAATCCAGGGCTCCTCTCCCACTGAGTGGCAAGACCAGTGACCTATGGAGTTACTCGGGCTCACTCCATGTGCATCCCATACACACAACCTGAGTGGAGCAGCACAAGCTGCTAAGTGAAGTCTGGGCATGAGGTGTCCCAGAGCCTTCAGGGGGAGGTCCAGCCCCATATTGAGAGAGGCAATCCCACTGGTGGCCTGGGGAAGAGAAGATGCTGAAGCTCCTGCTGCCCCAGCCCGAGCTGAAGGGGAGCCTTGCCTCCATCAAAGGAGGAAGGAAGGAGGCAGCGCAAGGAAGCAGCCGTCCAAGCCAGCTCTGAGCATGGTTGGTGCTGGGCAGACAACGCGGAAGGAGGCTGAGGGAAAGCCCAGGAGAAGGTTAGTAGTTCTGGCCGTGTGGTTCAGCTCCCCCATCCCCAACACCCACACCTATCCACCTTAGTATTGACTGGTGTACTGGGGAGGGGGACAGGGGATGTCCCAGCACAGCCTGTGAGGCAGCATTCTGCCGTGCATCATGCAGCTGAACATCCCCCTTTGCCATTGTTACAAGAGCCCCGTGGCTGTTCTCACCACTGAATGGCACTGGCAACACCTGGGAGGGCTTTGCTGCTGAGCCTTGGGCCCAGGGAAGCATCGCGCTGCCCTGGCCACCCGAGAGACTGCAGGTATCTGCTGCAGCTCAGCACGTGAGGTATGGCCCAATGTGTGTCCCATGTCAACAGCAGGCTGAACATGAGCCAGCAGTGTGCCCAGGTGGCCAAGAAGGCCAACAGCATCCCGGCCTGTATCAGGAACAGTGTGGTGAGTAGGACTCCGGAGGTGATTGTCCCCCTGTACTTGGCACTGGTGAGACCCCACCTGGAGTACTGTGTCCAGTTTTGGGCCTCTTACCACAAAAAAAAGACATTGAGGTGCTGGAGTGGGTCCAGAGAAGGGCAATGAAGCTGGTGAGGGGTCTGGAGAGTAAGTCTTATGAGGAGAGGCTGAGGGAGCTGGGGTTGTTCAGCCTGGAGAAGAGGAGGCTGAGGGGAGACCTTCTCGCTCTCTACAACTACCTGAAAGACCAAAGGGGTTGGTCTCTTCTCCCAAGTCACAGGCGATAGGACAAGGGGAAATGGCCTCAAGTTGCACCAGGGGAGCGTCAGATTGAATATTAGGAAAAATTTTTACAGTGAAAGGGTTATTAAGCATTGGAATGGGCTGCCCAGGGAAGGGGGGGAGCCACCATCCCTGGAGGTGTTCAAAAGACGGGTTAACATAGTGCTTAGTGACATGGTTTAGTGATGGGTTTTTATCAGAGCTAGGTTGATGGTTGGACTAGATGATCTTAAAGGTCCCTTCCAACCAAGACAATTCTAAGATTCTATGTCACCTCAGGCTCCTCCCTCCCTCAGTGTGCCTGTTTTGCTCCTTGGGAGCAATGCTTACAGGGCTCTGGGCTGGTGTGTACTTTTCTTCAAATCCTCTCCCCCAAGTGCACATTTGGGAATGAAGCCTTGTCCCGTGGCCAAATGTCAAACCTATGTGTTTTAACTGTCACCCCGTGCCAGCAGGCACCTCTAGCACGTTGAGGTTTTACAAGCAGTTGGACACAACAAGCACCAAGGTGACAGGTAGGAACGAAACCCTTTGGCTGCATGACGGGCACCAGCCCAGCTCCTTGTAGTTAAAGAAACAAAACCCACCCATCTCCTGGGGAGAGTTACCAGTCTGCTGATGAATGGAGTTATTGCTTCTGAGGGCACAGAGAAGACAGGAACCTATCTTTGGGGCCACGACGTGCCTCACTCAACTCTTATGAATAGGGGCCCTTTATCTCCAAATTGCTGGGTACGTCACCTCTCCCAGTGCGCAGCTTTGCCCGTGCCCTTCAGCTCGCCTGTGGAACAGCTGGCTCCACCGGGCTTTGGAGAGGGTTTAAAAATACCCTTGTCCAAGGGGAGCCCCTTTTGTGTCTGTTGGGAGCTGTGTGTGGGCAGGCAGATGGGGTGAGCTCCTCAGCCGGTGGCAGCACACCCGGGCACAGCCCTGCCCCAGTGGTGGCTACTGGGGGGCAAACCAACCCCTCCTCTGCTGGGGCAGGTGGTCAGATGCCCGAGGGGCTCCGTGTGCCTAGGACAAGCAGGAGCCTGCAGGGAGCAGGGCTTGTGAGCTCCCGGGCTGGGGTGGAGAAAGGCACCTCCTCCCCATTTTAAAGCTGGGTGTGTTGGGGAGGGTGGAAAAATGATCTTCACAGATGGACACCGTGCCCCGAGGAGTGTCAAGGGCAGAGCCACAATTAGCTCAGGGGACAGAGCAGGTTCTGGCTGCGGTGGCAGTGGGTCACGCTTCCTGCCAACGGCGACACTGAGGACGGCACTGCTGGCAGCGTGTCCCCGGGGACGGCGGGCATTGCTGAGGGAGGAGAGACATGTGTGCACTCCCACAAAGACCCAGCTCTCCTGCTAATAAATGCCACTCCTGGCCACGCTGCCAAGCCCCTCAGCTTCTACTGGGGTTGTGTTTCCTCCAGCTAAACCCGCCTTGCCCCATGGTGGGCATGGAAGGCTTGCTGCGGGTGGACGTGGTGGCATTCCTACCATCTTACATAGGTCTTTCCAGGTAGAGGGAGGGGACTGTGTCTGTGCTGGCGCTCGTGTGACACCTCCCCGAGGCCGGGCTCTCACTACACTTATTTGTTCAAACGCTTCACGGTTTCCCCAGGCTGCTCCAACCCTTCATTTTTCCTCCCAAGTTAGAAATTGAGCTGCCCTGGGGGAAAATGTACTGGCAAAGCCGTGAGGTGACCTCACCAGAGCCCAAGTAAAGAGAGTTGAGCAATGAAGGCGAAGGAGGAGAAAAAAAAAAACAAAACCACGGCAGGCAGACTGCAAAGGCTTCCTTGCTGTCGGTAAACCTCTGCAGTGCCAGGGACTGACGTGCTGCAGAGGCACCACCCGCGATAAAGCGGGACCAGACCCCATCCCTTGGCCAGCGGTGGGAGCGCAGAGGGGTCCTGTCACCCCGGGGGGACACCCGGCACCCAGGCAGGGCCCGGCTCCTCAGGAGCACCAGGGGGAAAAGTTCAGGTGAGTACACAGAAGGTAAATGTCACGCTGTGAAACACCCCGGAGAAGAGCCGTGCCCAGCGCTTTCCCCTGCATGTCTGTTCCCAGCCCCAGCGCGGTGGCTCGGTGACCCAGGAGATGCCCCTTACCCACACAACGGTCCCACCAGCCCCATGGCTTTTTCCCATCTCACAACCTTCAGCAAATTTGCAGATGACACCAAGTTGGGTGGCAGTGTCGACCTGCTGGAGGGCAGAGAGGCTCTGCAGAGGGATCTGGGCAGGCTGGATCGATGGGCTGAGACCAACGGGATGAGTTTCAATAAGGCCAAGTGCTGGGTCCTGCACTTGGGTCACAACAACCCCAGGCAGCGCTACAGGCTGGGGGCAGAGTGGCTGGAGCTGCCTGGCAGAAAAGGACCTGGGGGTGTTGGTTGACTGTCGGCTGAACATGAGCCAGCAGTGTGCCCAGGTGGCCAAGAAGGCCAACAGCATCCTGGCCTGTATCAGGAACAGTGTGGTGAGTAGGACCCTGGAGGTGATTGTCCCCCTGTACTTGGCACTGGTGAGACCCCACCTGGAGTACTGTGACCAGTTTTGGGCCCCCTACCACAAGAAAGACATTGAGTTGCTGGAGCGGGTCCAGAGAAGGGCAACAAGGATCGTGAGGGGTCTGGAGAGTAAATCTTATGAGGAGAGGCTGAGGGAGCTGGGGTTATTCAGCCTGAAGAAGAGGAGGCTGAGGGGAAACCTTATTCCTCCCCTCTCCCCGGGGCCCGGCAGCCGGTACCGGCCGCCGCCTCCCGGCCCCAGCGCCCCTCGGCCCCGCGGTGCCTTCCCCCTCCTCACAGCGCCCCCTGGCGGCAGCGGCGGGGCCCTGCACCCCCCGTCCAGCCTAGATGATTCTGTGATTCTGTTCCGAGCCCTTTCAGACGCTCTGGCCGTTACAGCCAGCACCAGCGCCCCTCTGCCTGTGGCTGCCGGCAGGGGGCGGGTTCCCTGGGTGCCCGGTGCGGTGCGGCCCCGCGGTGCCGGCCCTGCCCACACTCCCTCCCCTCTCCCCGGGGCCCGGCAGCCGGTACCGGCCGCCGCCTCCCGGCCCCAGCGCCCCTCGGCCCCGCGGTGCCTTCCCCCTCCTCACAGCGCCCCCTGGCGGCAGCGGCGGGGCCCTGCACCCCCCGGCCTGACGGCTGCCGCCGGTGGGGAGCAGGAGACCGTTTTCGTAGAATCATGGAAGGGTTTGGGTTGGAGGGGACCTTAGAGATCATCGAGTTCCACCCCCCTGCCATGGGCAGGGACACCTCCCACCAGAGCAGGTCGCTCAAAGCCCCATCCAGCCTGGCCTTGAACACTTCCAGGGATGGGGCATCCACAGCTTCTCTGGGCAACCTGTTCCAGTGTCTCACCACCCTCACAGGAAAGACTTTCTTCCTAATATCTAATCTAAATCTCCCCTCTTTCAGTTTAAAACCATTACCTGTTGTCCTATCGCTACACTCCCTGATAAAGCATCCCTCCCCACCCCTCCTGCAGGTCCCCTTCAGGTACTGGAAGGCTGCTATAAGGTCTCCCCAGAGCCTTCTCTTCTCCAGGCTGAACAACCCCAGCTCTCTCAGCCTGTCCTCACAGGAGAGGTGCTCCATCCTTCTGATCATTTTTTGTAGCCCTCCTCTGGCCCCGTTCCAACAGGTCCATGTCCTTCCTGTGCTGAGGACTCCAAAGCTGGATACAGTATTCCAGGTGGGGTCTCACGAGCACAGAGTAGAGGGGCAGAATCACGTCCCTCAACCTGCTGGCCACGCTTCTCTGGATGCAGCAAAGGCAAAAAAGGCTCCAGTTTAGGGCTGGGGAACCAAACTGAGGAGCTGTGTCTGACTCAGGCTCCTTAAGCCACCAACAGCATCAGCACAGCAGCCCTTTGCCTCATCCCTCCCAGCAGGGAAGACTTTGCAGTGCTGTCCTTCGTCTTCTCACCCAGGGGCCGCAGGATCAGTCTCTGACTGTGACCAGCAACATGCCCCATGGAGGCACATCAGCATCAACGGACTGTTTTAGCATGTCACAAAGGTAACGACCTCCATCTTGGCCCTACTTGTATCCGTCATGCTATCAGGAGGTGGGACTATCCACCTCCTGGGGCACTATCACCAGCTTCATTAATGACAGGGTGACACAGATCTATTACATACCAACCTACACACAGGTCTATTGCATACAGATACTTAAAGGGAAGGTGTCAGGAGGGCAGGGCTGGTCTTTTTTCAGTGGTGCCCAGGGATAGGACAAGAGGAAACAACCACAAACTCAAACATAAGAAGTTCCATCTAAACATGAGGAGGAACTTCACTTTGAGGGTGGCAGAGCACTGGAACAGGCTGCCCAGAGAGGTTGTGGAGTCTCCATCTCTGGAGACATTCAAAACCCGCCTGGACAAGTTCCTGTGCAACCTGCTCTACCTGCTTGGGGGGGGGGGTGGTGGTTCACTAGATGATCTCCAGAGGTCCCTTCCAACCCCATGTGATTCTGAGATTCTGTGATTCTATTAGAAATGAGCACGCACCATCTGCTACCTTTGTTTTTTCAGTGTCCAAGAAATGTCACTGGATCTAACAAATTAAAGTCAAACAGGCACTTGAAGTCTGGTTCGCAGGCAGGATGGCTCAAACAACAACAAGAAATTCTATTTAGAGGACTGCAAAGCTCTTCAGAGTAATACTTCCATTAGACATGGCTCTGGGAAGCCTGTTCCATTGCCAGCCCCGCTGACCACATCCCACTGTGTGTCTACAATGACATTTCGGTTCAAGAGCCCTTCTGAAATGCATCTCCCATCTGTCCCCGCTTACTGCCTGTGGCTCCCTGACACCAGCCGGTCTTGGAGTGCAGCGAGCGGATTCCTTTCAGACCAAGTTAAACAGGAAAACAAACTGTAGGAGTAGCCCTGACGTGCTCTGCTGGCTAACGGGCCTTCAGCCCACCTGCCCTAGAGCAGGGCTACAGCAAGGTGGATCACAGAATCACAGCATCACATGGGGTTTGGAAGGGACCTCTGGAGATCATCTTGTCCAACCCCCCTGCCAGAGCAGGTCCACCCAGAGCAGGTTGCACAGGAACTTGTCCAGGTGGGTTTTGAATGTCTTCAGAGACGGAGCCTCCACCAGTTCTCTGGGCAGCCTGTTCCAGTGCTCTGCCACCCTCAAAGTAAAGAAGTTCCTATTCATGTTTAGGTGGAATTTCTTATATACAAATTTGTGCCTATTTTCTCTTGTCCTATCCCTGGGCACCACTGCAAAAAGACTGGCCCCATCCTCTGGACACCCACCCTTTAAGTATTTATAGGCATTGATCAGATCCCCCCTCAGCCTTCTCTTCTCCAGACTAAAAAGACACAAGTGCCTCAGCCTCTCCTCATAAGGGAGATGCTCCAGGCCCTTAATCATCTTTGTAGCCCTCTGCTGTAAACCCCTCCAGCAGTTCCCTGTCCTTCTTGAACTGGGGAGCCCAGAACTGGACACAGTGCTCCAGATGGGGCCTCACCAGGGCAGAGTAGAGGGGCAGGATGACCTCTCTCGACTTGATGAAGAGGTCACACTCTTCTTGATGCCCCCCAGGGTGCCATTGGCCTTCTTGGTCACAAGGGCACATTGCTGGCTCACGCTCATCCTATTGCTCCCAGGTCTTTCTCCTTAGAGCTGCTCTCCAGCAGCTCAGCCCCCAACCTGTACTGGTGCTTGGGGTTATTTCTCCCCAGGTGCAGCACCCTACACTTGCCGTTATTGAAGTACATCAGGTTCCTCTCTGCTCAGCTCTCCAGCCTGTCCAGGTCTTGCTGGATGGCAGCACAGTCCTTCATCGTGTCAACAACCCCTCCCAGTTTTGTATTGTCAGCAAACTTGTGGAGGGTACACTCCATCCCTCCATCTCCAGGGATGTAAAAGCCCTGATGGGTCAGGCCTTCAGCATCACCTGCTGCGTGCTATAGATCTGCCAGTGTTACAGACTGACACACACAGCCCCCCCCACCCACAGCGACCCCCCTCTGGGGTGACTACGAATGAAGATGCCTGTGTACACCTGTAACGTGGGGCAGCAAGGCAGGGGGGGCAGCAGGGACCAATTCTGCACTTCTGTCCCTTCCAACCAAGAGACTGTGGAGGTGGCAGCTCAGGCGATGCTCCCTGAGGCAGTTCTCACTCTCCCAAGGAGGAGGGAATTAATGCTGGAGGGGCCGAGGGAGGGGACCCTGGTGCTTCCCCTGGGGGCTGGCAGGAGGCACAGCCTCATGTTGAGACAAATTCTTCAGGCAGAGCAGAGCAGAGCAGTCCCAGCCCACCTGGGCCTGGAAGGAACAAGGACAGCATGGGGCTGGTGAAGGGTGTGAGCGTTTCAAAGCACTCCGTAATGTTTCTATTAACCCAAAGCACTTAAAAACACGCTTCAGCACTTAACCTGCAGGTTAGTTTATTAGCAGAAAACATGTTTTGCTGTAAGGCAGACAATTAACAGAGAATTTTCGTCATTCTCAGTCAAGAGGCCAGGTCATTACTGACAGGTAATACCTGCAATTAAAATGACTGCCCTGAAATGAACGGCAGAGGCCCAAAACGCGTAAGGACATTTCATACAATGTATAAAATATATAGCTTTTACATTTCTTAATTTTAAATACATCGTTCTTTTTTATGTAAGAAATAAACATCCTAGAGTTCATTTGCAAAACAAGCACTGCAGGAGAAGTCCGGTCACCCGTGGCTCTCCCTGGTGAGCAGATGACATGCACAGCAGCACTTACAGAGTCCATGGGTTGAGAGAGAAACCCCATCCACACTGTTCCTGTTGTCCAGGGTAAAGACCCTACTTTTGTAATCACAGCAAGAGCTAAAAGAAGTAGAGTTACACTGATAATGGGAGCCTGCAGAGATTTGGGAGCATCTGGAGGAATCTGTAGAAATACAGCACGACTTGGAAGAAATCAAGCCAGACTTGGAAGCCGTCAGCCCTACAAGCAATTCAAAGTTTCATGGAAAGTTTTGTACAAAAATCCTCTTTTAAAAAAAAACAATAAGAAGTAAAGGTAAAATCTTAACTCCTCACGAAGTACAGACTCCCAGCAGCATTCACTGAAGCGTAGTCATTTAATGCGTGTGGTATGTGACTTCTATCTTGATTCACCTCTCCATGTACCCAGGCCACCTACGACGTTTCAGGGACTTTTCAATTTCAGCTGTTCCTATAAAGACACTGACTTCTTTACTCATTTTGGTACCAGCTGACTAATCACTATAAAACTTGAAAGGGCCTTAAACTTGCCCTTGTTTTTTTTTTTTTTCCTGCTTCTACCTCAAGCAGAAGACTGATTATGGAAACAAGAAGGTTTCAGTGGGTGGGGTTGACTTTTTACTCTAATCTGGACAGCCTTCCTCTGATCTGTAGGAAAAGCCAAGAGTATTTATTCTAAGACTAGATGCTTAAAAGAAGTGTGTGTGTGAAGCAAACAGGCCAAAGTAAAATATTTATGATTTAAAAACAGATGACAACCTTGCTTATGAAAACACCAGCATTTCACTTTAAACTCATAATGAAACTATCTTTGATGAGAAGAAAAAACTGTCTTTCTGAGGTTCGTGGGGCATCCACGAACCAGGCCCTGGACCCTGGATAGGACAGGTGAGGCATGGAGCTCTTGCAGCTGGATCTGTTTGTCCTAAATTCAGGACCCTGATTCCTCCACACTAGATTACAAAACCTGGTGACGTGGCAATTCAGCCATTTCCTCCTGAGCTACTGTGAAAAAGCACTCTTTCGGTGGCGTGACGCAAAAACGAGTTTCACCACCCTTCCCTTAGATGACAAACAGTGTCAGATTTTTCTCCTTCATTCACTCCCTCGTCCTGGGAAATGAAGCCAGGTGCCCCCTGCTTCGCAAGACAGCGGTGGTGCCTGCAGGAGGTCAGCCAGATGCCTGATGAGATTTCTCCTGCTAACTCTGCCCACCCCACACTGAACCAGCAGCCCTAGAGGAGCCTCCAAGTCTAAGCAGGCTCAGAAAAACAGCAGCTTCTCCAGCTCCACTGAGAGCGGATTCTCATGGTGGTAAGAGGATATCAGCGTTCCACCGTTCTGAAGACCTGGTACTCAAGAATGAAGTTATACTGTGGGGAATCACAGCTCCTTGCTGCAGCTCCAAGCATCAAGAACTGTACCCTAAGTTGCAAGACCAGTAGCCAAACTGTGTGAGAACAGACTCCATATAATTAATGCCACGTTAAGGACCACAGAATGATATGGGGTTGGAAGGGACCTCTGGAGACCACCTAGTCCAAGCCCCCTGCCAAAGCAGGTCCACCTAGAGAGGTTGCACAGGAGCATGTCCAGGTGGGTTTTGAACGTCTCCAGAGAAGGAGACTCTGGATGAGAGTCAGAAGGACCTGACTGAAGGATCATCTGAAGGATGATTTGCACACTATCCAATCACAGGTTTGCTATCTAGTTCCAACCTTTTCCAAAGCCTAAGAGAAACACGCAGAACCTACAGTAGCATCTTAAGACAGGAATCCCCTTCCAGGACTTTAGGGAGGGCAGCGAAGACAAGATGTGTGAAGGGGCTGGGAAAAGGCTGTTTGTGTATCCTACCAGCAGCAGCAGAAAAAGGTTTAAGGCGTTTGCACTTGAGAGCTCAGCAGAGGAGTGAACAGAAAGTCTTGGAACATCTGCTGAAACAAACAACTGGAGGTCATATTCCAAGCAGCAAAGAGATGGGAATAAGGAGAGTGACCTCTCCAAAGACACTGGGTACAACTCTCTGTTCTGATTACCCATTACCTACCCACCACCCCCTCAAACCAGCTACAACATTAACACCACAGTTTCACCGGCTCTTCTAACACCACCCTCGTTCCACGTGTCGTCATCCAAGAGACTGGCACCTGAAAAGATTCAGGCTATTCCACTGGTTCCATCCTACCTAAGAAACAACAGGACACCAGGAACCTTTTTAGCTTCTGTAGTCCTAGAAGCCTGTTAGTGAAGATGAACAAAACCTAAACCCTAGCAATCGCCACGTAGTGCCTAAGCCACGACAGTGTGTCGGGGCCAGTGAGATACATTCAGCCACTTTGGTTTCTGCCTGCATCCAGAAGCTGAGAAAAAAGCAAACTGATCTTTGTCTACATTGATTCCGACGGGACGCCCACGAGGAAGCACACAGAGCAGCAACGCAAGGACCACAAAACAAAACGGCTCTGCTGCTGTGGGACTGGGAAGAGAGTATGTGTGAGAGACAAGCCTGATCTTCAAATCACTGACCTAGCAACGACTGCCACCCCTGTGGCTTTGTCGCCTTTATACAGGCAGATTGAGAAGCAAAAGCCACCTTCAGAAACAGGAATTGTTGGTGATTATTTATCTACCATTCCCTAGAAGATTCCCTTGACAATTGTCCTTGAAGAACTAGGGCTTATTTCTGCATTCTGCTAGCCCAGAACTTAGAAATCCATTTCCTCAATCCATACACCAAGCAAAAAAGATACCACTTTGTTATTACTGTGATCTTCTGGTAATAAACTTTCAGTATTTTTTTTTTTTAATGTGTTAACAATGATTATCCACCCAGTTACTTTCAGAGAAAATATAAGCAGCATTTTTTTCCCAGGAACTTCTAAATTAAAAAGACCTTCAGGTAATTCTGTAAAACATTTAAGACATCATAAATAAACTTATTTAAAAATCACTTTCCAAACAATAAATAAAACTCTTCCTTATTTGAAAGTGCAAACAGGCTGCATTATAAAAAGTATAAAGCAAGACTGCAGAAGTGCGTAATTACTCAGTAGTGACCAAGACACAGTTTCTTGTTTTGGTGCTGCTGGTCATCTAGTGATTTTGTTTTCTGGACTCCATCTAAAGAAAAAAAAAATCATGAAACTTTAATATAATACTAAGCACAGTTTAAATACTGAACACACACAGACACACTGGAATAACATCAGGTGGGGGGTTGAGGTGGGGGAGCTTGTCTTCTTCCCCAGAGGAAGACACAATAATTATAGTAAAAGAAACATACTGAGGAAAAATAGCAACTTAAAACAGTTCTGTGTTGAAAATGCAAGCATACCATCCCGAAAAAAACATTGTTAGAAAAATGAACCCTGTTAAAAGTTGTCAAACAAAGCACGCCAGGATGAATCTTTCTCCAGCTGGGTTTAAAAACCATCAGCAGAGAGGAGGACAAACAGGCCCTAACGTTTTGCAGTGATTACTAATGCCATAAACACTGCTCTGAGCCCTTCCTCCCTTCTTTCCCCCCGACTCATAAGGGAATATCTAACAAAGAGACTTCTCCACTAATCTGGCTCACTAGGTATTAGGAATTGGCTTGTAGCACGTGGCTATTTATGTGCTACAAAACCCACCTTCAGCCTTTTTCAGGGTCCTAGCACAGTGCCCAATGCTTTCAGTAACTGCCAACTGTCTGTACACTCCATATCTTCGTGCTTGAGGCACAAAAATTATTTAGCTGCTTATTCCACATTATTTTCCCCTCTGGATGAGAAACATTTTAAGGACCGGTAGCTGACAGTAGACGCCAATGGTGGTTCCCTTTTGTAGCACAAATCAGCTTCGACATTAGATTCATCTAAACTCTGTTTCCAGAAGATGACAGCTCCCCTGCTACAGGGGTGCAGGCTGACAAGGATTTTGTGGCCTTTATATTATATATGTGTGTATATACACACAAAAATAAACGTTGATTGAAAAGCATTGGCATAGATTCCACTTTGTAAAAGAAGCACTGACATTTTCTGCAGAAGATATTTAAATGACTTTGATGTTTCCAATTTCTCTTGAAAAAAATGGCGCTTTTTCTAGAACACAATATAAAAAAATCTTTATAGAACAAAATTTAAAACATGATAAAGTAGTCTGAAATGATCTATGAGCAAAACACCACACTTTCAACCTTGATAACAGCATTATTTGGTTTTGTAACGTGTGCCAACGCCAAGCATTTGTTAAAACAAATTGTTTTCAACTTGCTGCTAGTTCATCTATTAAAAAAGCTCAGAGAAGTTTTCACAGCAAAATTTAACTAATTGAAATAAAGATTAATTAAGACTAATCAATCCCAGATGGATTCAGGCTTGTTTAAAATGTGATCTCACTTATTGATTTCAGCCGTAAAAAGAATTAATGAAAAAATACTTACTTTCCCTGGCTGTGGGGTCATGGAATTCGAGGGCGTTATTGTGCAGTGGATTCAGTTGCCACTGGTAAAAGAAGAACAAGAAGTTTACTTATTCCAGAAGATAAAAGAAAGAGCAAAAGGAGGAAAACAAAAGCACCCTACAGTCCTTCACTGTAAGACACGACTAAGGGTGAAGTGGGAAATGAAGGGCTCTTCCTCTAATGCATTCTTGCTTTGAGGATAAAAAGCTATTAAGGGATACGTGGCCATTTACTGCCTTGAGACTGGGAAATCATCCTGTTCAAACCGACACCGCTGCTGCCTGTCACGGTGAGCACCCTGAGCGCAGGTGCACTTGGCCACCTTCAAAACCCACCGCGGCTCTTTCAGGAGCTGCTGGAAGGGCCTACAAAATCCCCCAGTGATCTCCCACAGCAGCAGCCGTGCTGTGACAGGGAGGCTCGGAGAGAACTGTGGAGTGTGAAGAGACCACATCAAACAACGGCAACGAGTTTGAAGGAAATCCGCAAGGAAATTAGAGAAAACAGACACACTCGGCCCCAGCACCTGGCGTATGGCACAGCACTTCTCCCCAGTGTCGTGACAGAGCAACCTCTCCATTCCACTCCCTTGACTAAACAGCACAAGAGAACACTCCTCTGTGCTGGCTGAAGATGACTGCTCACTCCACGCTCCCCCAGTGCTGTCCAGAATTTTCAGAATATAGTACAATTACAGACTTACTGTAAATTTGCTTACACCCTCAAGTTCGCCAAACTTCATATAGGAGATGTCTGCTTTCTTTTTTCCAGCATCAACATCTCCCGCATAGATCTGCTTGATACCAGCCCCTTTGATTAACGGGACACATTCATCACATGGGCATTTCGTCACAAATATCATGCTTCTCTCATCCGGCTTTATTTCTCGACACCTACGAGCAGTCAGAAAACAGAATTTCAGAGTTTATACCTTGATAGTTTTAAAAAGTGACAAATTTGAGCAAGAGCAAGCAAAAAAAGTGTTGTGTTATCTTCTCTCAGAAGCCACTTATATCTCATCAAGTGCACAAGTACACAACGGTACCTGATTTGGTTTTACTGTCTGTGAACAAAACACCCATCCCACCTCTCCACACACGTCATTTTCAAAAGCCTCAGTGATTGCCACACTTCCATATTTCAGGTTATAGCATGGTCCTAGTAGGAAGCAGAGGCAGTGGCTTCTATCTGAAGGAGAGCTGCCACGCATTGGAATGAATATCCTTTAAAAGCCAAGTTTACTTGGGAATTTTGAAGGAACGAAAGGAGCTGACTGTCCATGCACATCCAAGTTCTGCATCACAGGCATAAACAAGACTGTGATTGCAATCCACACTTCATCACAGTGACATCACGCATTTGTCATGGAATTGTTTTTGAACCATCTCCTCCTCTTCTGTGGTAAAAATGAACCCATTACCTAAATGTCAAGGCGTTCTGCTCCGCATGTATAATGTATCTGAACTTTCTGATTTCCCGATCTTTTTGTTTATCGTCCATGTGTGGAAAATCAGCGTATTCAGATCCAACAGGAAAGGCATTGTAGCCACAGCCTACAAAATACATGGCTCCTGTTCCATCACAGCTTCTCTGCAATAGTAAGCAAAGCATCAAATTGGGAGACATTTAAACTGAATGCTAAGTCAAAGCGTTGTGCAATGTATGCTTTCACATTATCAGTTACAGCAGTTCAAAGGGAACTCAGCTCCTGCTAACTGCTCCATGTCTGCATGGAGCTTTTCCACTAAGATCCACAGCACCCACATGGGCAAACTGTGGACAACACTCTGCACCAGGCTTTAGAGGCTTTCCTTTTAAAATCAACACTGATAGCAGGAACAAAAAGTCTGCAGTAGTTAGGCCTTAAATATTTCTGCGCTGTACAAAATTAAAGACAGCTGGAGTTAGTCCCTGAGGTGCCACAGACTGTGTTTCACCAGGCTCTCAACAGCCCCGGTGACCAGGAGGCTGAACAGGTAGAAACCCGCGACTGAAATCAGAACAAGAAACAAAACAGCAATAAGCAGCTGGTGACTGAAGCTCTAAAAACAAATGGAGAGTATATTGCAGCTGCACAAAGAATGAAGCTTCAGTAACAGGCATAATCAGAGACATAAAGAAATAAAAACTTTATGTTCGGATGGGAAAAAGCACAGTAAAATTATTTGTGGAAAAATACCACTTTGATCCGAACAGGAATGTGCTAAAGCCAGTACAGCCCTTCAACTGCAACAAAAACCCTCAAGAGATTGTCAGGCTGTGATTGCACTGAGACCTCTCCAAAAAAAGAGTTGTGGAGAAGGGCCATGCAGAGCAGGCACATGCTGCCTGACCAACAGCTCTGGAAAAACCTTGCAGCACCAGGACACCTGGAATAACTGACACTGAAAAGTGAAGCAGAGACACTGTAGTAGTTACTAAACTCAATTATACTTCACAGAATCACAGAATCACATGGGGTTGGAAGGAACCTCTGGAGATCATCTAGTCCAACCCCGCTGCCAAAGCAGGTCCACCTAGAGCAGGTTGCACAGGAACATGTCCAGGCGGGTTTTGAACGTCTCCAGAGTTGGAGACTCCACCACTTCTCTGGGCAGGCTGTTCCAGTGCTCTGCCACCCTCAAAGTGAAGAAGTTCCTCCTCATGTTTAGATGGAACTCCTTATGTACAAGTTTGTGCCCGTTTCCTCTTGTCCTGTCCCTGGGCACCACTGAAAAAAGACTCACCCCATCCTCTGGACACCCACCCTTTAAGTATTTATAGATCAGATCCCCCTTCAGCCTTCTCTTCTCCAGACTAAAAAGACCCAAGTCCCTCAGCTTTTCCTCCTAAGAGAGATACTCCAGGCCCCTAATCACCTTTGTAGCCCTCTAGGCACCTAATTATCTTTGTAGTCCTCCATCCTGACAGCATAACAATGAGCTAGTCATTAGCTTAGTTACTAAAGAATAAGAAGTGCAAGCTTTCTATAGCACTGTACCTGTGTATGAAAAACACACCTGTATAAACTTAAAGTAAAATAACAAGCTCACAGCAGATACAAGTACATGAATTTCGAATGCAAGAAAAAGTAACTTTTTCGATACTCACTGATTTTTCTTCTGCCCAAATAATAGCTCCAACTCCTGTTTTATGATCCTCTGAAATACATAAAATTTTAGCAGTAAATAACAAATAAAGCATTTCTGAGTTATCTGTGCATTAACATGACATCCTAGAGTAAGGAATAACATTCACTGTTGCTCCATGGACAGGAGAAAAGAAATGCAGAAAGATTAAGAGCTTCAAAATCATATGAGTCTACTGCAAAAGCTGCGTCTGCTTTAACTGCAAGGCCAGCCACTCTCAGACTTTGCTACATACATTTGTTCACAAATGCTAAGAAGCTACCAATACATATATCAGATAAGAAAATGTGTGACAAGAATTTATGTGGACAGGGTCACTGATGTGAGACGACAAACTGATAAAAACCTTCTTGTTGTTTACTGCTTAATTTAATTACATCATTTCTGCCATTCCTTAAATTTACGGTTCTGTGGTCTGAATTCCTATCGAAACCAGTTGTATTTTATATCTAACTCAGAGACAAAATGTTAAGAAATGGATTTTGGGGAGTGTTTCCTACTGCCACCACAGGAAAACCAGAACAGAAATTTCACTATGTGACTTGGAAGATTTTTATGGAACTTGGAAATCTTCCCCAGCACCATCCTTAGTATCACTCCCATATACAATCACTCAAAGAGGGTCTTTCCTGCCAAAGATATGTTTTATGAGGGTTGACTTTATTTATATTCTGCATATTTATTAGTCACTGATGTATATTAAGCCAGCACAGGAAGTATCCTACTATCTTGCTCCCATTATATCCACCTATATAATAATGGAAAGCATCTAAATATGTGTGTGTGGTTTTATAAATATGTGTGTGTGGTTTTAGGGTTTTAAAAAAGCATCTACCCTATCTAGATGAAAAAATCATCACTAAGGAGTCCTACCAACTTTTAAGTCTTCATATTCTGTTCTTTGGAAGAACGTACCAGTTTTCTGCATTGCTACCCAGACAGAATAAAGTAGCTAACAGAAGTCATCTGTATCAAAAGATCGTCAATAACCACCCTTCCACCCTGAAAGCCTGCACATCAAAACTCCAGCACCTTTGCAAAGAAACCCCCCATCAGATATATAATCACTTTCACTAATAAGATTTGAGCTAGGAAGCTTAACATAACTGTACTTAATGCCCTACTAGAAGGATGTTATTTCACTGCTCTTTTCTGAAGAGGTGTACATAATATGCTTAAAATATTGGCACTTATTTGGTAACAGAAACATCTTGTGAAAACTCCGTAAAAAAAAAAGAGCCTCAGAGCAGCTTGAAGAATTTACATGTCATTGTATTCTATTTTCAGACAGGTGTTGGACATGTTGGCATGGCAGGCTTTGCTAGCCCTTATGTGAAATGCCTGCCCTGATTTTCTCTTGGAAAGCTCAGTGCTTTCACACACAATACCACGTACCCCCGTGGAGATTTTACTACTGCTGCTGCTCCTGTTTCACCAACGTAGGAATGGAATTCAGCAGCTTGCTCGGGGAAGTATTTGGAAGAAGTAAGGCTGAAATTGAGAACTCGTTCTCCTCATGAGACCCGTTCTTCCTCCCCTGGTGTGACAACTCACCTGTGCGGTAGGCGAGCAGTCTGGCCTGGATCATGCAGTGCCTCGCGACGTCTTGGGGCAGACCCTGATGGTCTGTATCATTTGCTCGCCGTGATTCACTGTTGTAAAACCCAAAGCAGCCAAAGTCAGGGACGCTGGCAGCCACCGTTGCCAAGACCAAGACAAGATCCTTCATATTTTGCCTAAGGTTGCTGAAGTATGGGTTTTCACAGAGGTTCTCCAGTCCCATCGTCATCAATATTTGCTTGTGCGTCTCCTCATTTGAAATTAGGAATAAACTTTCGTACTCTTTTATTCTCTCTTGCCTACACGCAGTATAAAAGTCAGTACTAGAGTCAGGCTGAGATTTTGCTATTTTCTGAATAAAATCAAGCTTGGTGGAAGTTTCTTCAATAAATTGCACCATATAGCACACCAAGGGCTGAAGCAACACACACACTCGAGCACGACTGTTTGACTTGAGTCTTTCTACTGCTTTGGCATCTAGCTTTGCATCGTCGGTCGTCAGGGGATTGGAGGCCTCATTCTGCAAGCTGATCTCAGGATCTGCAGGCCAGTAGGAAATCCTGTTCACCCCAGCTGGAAGAGAAGATAATGCAGCAAAAAGAACCATTCAAGCACGGTGGAACATAAACATAATTTTTGAAACACTATTGCCTAATCCTGTTTTTAATCCTTTAAGGCCATGAATGCTGTTTTAGTAGCATCTGGACAACAAAAATGCTACCATATACAAGAGCTTATCAGACTATTGACAAAAACCAGAATTTCCTAAGTTGTAAGAGCTTTGTGGCAGCCTAATTTTGCATCTTCCCTACAACAGATACATTAACACTGCATTAAAAAAGTGAGCACTAATAGAAGCTGCTGCTGAGATTAAAAAGCAATACTTTCAGAAGGGTTGTCCCAACAGATCCCATTTCAGGAAGTGAATAATCTGACTTGTCCTCATCTCACTTGGCAAAAGGAAACCATAAGGTAGTCTCTGTGATTTATGTATAAAAACCACCCTTCCTCTGGTGCCACTGACAAGCAACGGGAGGGCAAGGAAAAATGTTGTAATGTAGGCCTCGTCATCAGGCTTCTCTGGCAAATCTCAGCTGTACATCCCAACCCAGAGACAAGAACCACCAATAATAATAATAGTTGCACAGAGACACAGGGTCTCAGTAGTAAACCCTAGTTTCTTCATCATCAGCTTGAGAAAATGTACATCCAATATTGTTTTCAGTATTGTGGAAAATACCAGTGCAGGCTACACAAATTAGAATCATAGAATCACAGAATGGTTAGAGTTGGAAGGGACCTTAAAGATCATCGAGTTCCAACCCCCCTGCCATGGGCAGGGACACCTCCCAATAGAGCAGGTCGCTCAAAGCCCCATCCAGCCTGGCCTTGAACACCTCCAGGGATGGAACATCCACAACTTCCCTGGGCAACCTGTTCCAGTGCCTCACCACCCTCACAGTAAAGAATTTATTCCTAATTAGGAAGAAATCCAATTAGGGATTGGCATTCACAACTGGGACAGTCCAAAGAGAAAACGGGCTTTCTGATACCACCGATCACAAGTATAGCATTTACTTCTGCTCTGCTACAGTCATTGCTTACCGTTTACAATCATTTTTAAACAAGTCGAACAGGGTTTTCTGGAAAAATAAAGGTCACAGTTTTTAAGTCTTGACCCGTGTTTAATGAGAGCAATCTGGCCAGCATGCAGGTCTGTACTGGAACAATGAAGACCGACAATCTTCATGTTTTTCACCACAACTAGGCCACTCTTCTTTACCTACAGAAAAATGCATCATCATTATTATTATTTTATTTTGGTTTACTTTTTTCAACATCAAGTCTTTAGAGATGTTACAGCTCCTCCTTGGGTAATGCTAATCAGCCAGGACCAGAGCATATAGCTTTTCAGTACAAATTGTGATATGAATCATTAAACAATCTCTGTTACACTTCCCCTAAGTAGAATTATTTTTGGTGGTTTCTACATGTGTCTGTTAATATCAGAGTGCTGTGCCCCTGTCAAACTTCCAACAGGGACTTGCCACAAATTCCTGATTTTTCTGGTTGTTGCTTTGCCTATAACAACACTCAGAAGCAGCATAGAAAATTCTGTCAATTATAGCTGAAAACCCCTCTGAATCATCCAGCATCTGGAAATGCTCTTGAATTTAATTTCTGCCTAAATCTTGACCATCCCGGGAGCCAATAGCTTCTCTAGCTTTATTTCTATCTCTTCATTTATAGAAATGAATCCTGGTTCTGAAGAACCTTCCACGGAAAAAGTCTGCATACCACAGACAAGAGCTCTTACATCCAGATTCCCGTGGATTGTCAGGGAACTGGATACAGGCTAGTCTGATGATGGAGGTGGGGAAGCAGATCTCATCATGTAATCCAGCTGCTACCAGGACAATGTTGCCTTAGATCTGTAAATTATTCAATTTTTTTTTGAGGTTACAGAAATGAGGCTGTACTAAAGCCCTGCTGTAACCCAAGTGCCATTCCTAACTACATTACTAAATAGGAAACTGCTTTTGAAGTCTGCATGCTGCTCATCTATCCCTCTTCTGGATCCAGCCTGGCACATACCAAGCTCCAAAAATTAGGCCTAATTGTCAGTCAAATTATTTTCCTATCTTTCCTTGTCCTGGTTGATACATGCGCTACGGATCTTAGCACATGCGCATGCTCTGCAGAAAGCAGTAATCACTTTAAAGCGTGCAATAACAACTCTGATCACAAAAGGAAACACTTTGTCCTGTTCCAGGACACTCTGAAAATCCCCCTCTACTTTGAAGTGTAACTGGCAGCTGTTTAGAAGACCCATTCTCAAGGACAGTTTCTTTTCATTGTCACAAGTTCTTGGTCAAGTCATTCCGGGCACCTCCACTGTACAAGAGAACTCTTCTACAATCATGAACATTGACATTTTAAAGAATTACCTCTACCCCATCAACCACACTGATATTAAAGTATATACTAAGGAGTGCTCGCTATACACCATGCATCCTTTGTTATGCTCTTCAAAATACCCACCAGCATTTTTTACTGTTTGCTTCACCTGTCAGGGGCATACCTTGCCTCTCAAAGTTTTTCAGAAATAGCATGCTGTTTATCCATTTTGCTATTTTTCTCCCATCAGTGGATCTTTTTCTACTTCTAAGAAATATCTGAAAAATGTTTATCAGTCTTTTTTGTTGTTTTTTTTTCCCCTCTGGACTATTTATCATGTAGAGAGCAGTAAGGTTAAATTAACTGCAGGAGCTATTAGCATCTGTTCAGAAATACCAATTAACAGTAAACAGACATTTTACCTGTGATTTTTTGTGTTGCTCAGACGAGGGGAAGAGCTCCATCCAGAGACTGAACAAAGTAAAAAGATTTACCTTAGAAAGTCTTGGCATTTGACCTGTTATTAGAAGAAAGAACAAAATAAATATTTATTAAAGAGTATTTAAAAAGAACACCCACATTGTTGAACAATATTTTCCAAGTCTTCTACACCACAGCTGCTACAGAAGTTGGTCATCAACTACTTCTGCCGTCACAGCAGCTAAATCTGCACTGTCCTCTTCAGGACAGGAGCTGTCACCTCAGAATGCTCACATCTGGGTGCAGAGATCAGATTTGTGCGACAAGAGAAAGTGATGAACCTTTCACTGAAATTCAGTCAGTTAATTCTACTGAGAGGTGAGGGGCAGAAGTCACAGATCAGACCCCACGTAACTTAATGTGCTCAAACGATCCACAGATGCTTACAGAAATTTGAGACACAGCTTGTGATTCAGCTTCAGGCTCACCACAGAAGAGAGCAAAAATATCATGATCTCACACTGACACCCGCAGCAAAAGTGGATGAGCCATTGTGAAACCTTCCAGTTACATCAGTTCTGGAGAAACCCACTTCTGGATTTTTACAAACTGCTTAAATTTTGGTTAGATCTTTACAAAAATTTAAACCTATTGCTCAGGCTGTCAGTTCTGACTAAATAACCAAAAAGGTAGCAAAGAATCCCTTCTTGGACCACCACCTTGTGCCGTGTTGTGGTTCTACTCAAAATCTGGACGTTGTCCTGTGAGGGCTGATTTTTCAGCCCTCTGAGCTCAGCTCAGCCCTCGGAACTCAGCTCACTGAGTGTCCCACAAATGAAAAAGGAGGAAGTACTGCATTGCTCACTAATGCTTGCACCTTTCCACATGTACAGCTGTCTTGCCTCACACTTGGCAAGAAGTTAATTAAACCTTCAGAAAAGCTCCAGTCCCTATTTCAGGGGCACTTACAGAGTGCTGAAATGAACACGTATTCCTCCATATGTGCTGTCTGACACGGGCATTATTTCTGTTTTTATCCCTTCCCGCAAACTTTAAAGTTTTTGCAAAGCAGTAAAAGGCAGAGGCAAGAACAGAACAGAGAAAAACACTTCTTTAAGTAGTTCCAGGAGTTTGGAAGAGTTATAATCAGATACTAAGATTGCTTTGGTGGGGGGGCGGGTTAGTTTAATGACATGTCTGTGAACCCAAACAGTACAGCAGATAAACATACGCAATCCACGACTGGAATACCATTTTCAGATAGTATTTTAACAGCTTTCTTTCCCACATAAATGTGATGTTGGAAAGCAACCAAAGACCTCTCAGCAAGCACCCTCTGATGCCACACTGTCCACCACTCCTTTAGGCTGCCCAGCTGTGCACAAGCCCCACAAGGGGCACCTGGTTAGCACAACTGGACACATGTACTAGAAATGTACATGGCAAGTAGTGCACATGAAGATTTGTTATCACTTGCACTAAACCACCCCACCAGAACTAAGTCTACAAGCCACATCTAAACAAGTAGAATTTGTTTTCTTCAATAGGCATTTGAGTTCATCCTCATTACAGCCCGTTCACTCCTGTTGCAGCACACACATGTGCAGTTCCCAAATGGCAAGCTAGAATAAACCATGCAATTTATACCAACTCACATGTATACCATCATGTTTTCTAAAATACATTACAATTTGGCATACAGAGTAGTTTTAAAACAGAATACACCAGAAACAAGTTTGTTTTCTTGGACGTAATTTGAGTGCGACCTGTCAAACACATAGAATGTTCCAGGACACAACTCTTGTTGTGAATTGTCATGAAATCTTGGGGCCTACAGGAGAGATGGGGAGGGACTCTATCAAGAAGTATAGTGATAGGATGAGGGGTAATGGTTTTAAACTGAAAGAGGAGAGATTTAGATTAGATATTAGGAAGAAATTCTTTACTGTGAGGGTGGTAAGGCACTGGAACAGGTTGCCCAGAGAAGCTGTGGATGCCCCATCCCTGGAAGTGTTCAAGGCCAGGCTGGATGGGGCTTTGAGCAACCTGGTCTGGTGGGAGGTGTCCCTGCCCATGGCAGGGGTGTCGGAACTCGATGATCTTTAAGGTCCCTCCCAACCCAAACCCTTCTATGATTCTAACAATTTATAATGAGAAGCAGAATATTATGATGAAAAAGGAAAGACCTGTGGTCACAGTTATCATATCTATGTATCTGCATCTATATTCACTTAGGTAGTTAAATGTTCCCTGAAGTTCAACAGATTGAAGAGAATACTGATAAAGAGGCCTGGAAAAAAAGGCAGAAGACATCTTACAGAATTTAAAGCAACTACAGAAGACTGGGGAAGAAAAGCCATCAGACTCTGCTATTGTGAGCCAAACCTTAGAGGAAAGGAGTGCTCTTTTTCAGGTACATCAAGTCCTCACAGCTTCCCCGCTTCACACAAAGGTACGATTTAATTCCTCCAGGTTAGGGACCTCGCTCCAGTGAGGCAATGCATGCTCCAGGGAAAGTGTGCTGTCAAGGCCAGTGTCTAAAACCCTGCTGCTCCTGCACCTCTGAGCAAAAAGGAGCAGGGCACTGCCCATCCGGTCACAGCTCAGATACA
>NW_015094510.1:15844095-15868164 GCF_001431845.1 Calidris pugnax | reverse complement strand
AGACGGGGGGGGGGGGGCGGGGGGGGGGGAATACTTTATTGGACGGTGTGTAGCGGGGAGCAGGAGCACCCCGTGAAACAGCAGCTGAGGAAGGGGAAGGCGGGAGCTCTCTGGGCAGCCCCGGGGAGGGAAGAGCCCCACCGGCGCCCTGAGGCGAGGACAAACCGGACGGCTCCGGACACTGCCTTAAACACCTCGGAGGACCCGGCAGGAGAGAAGAGACCCACTAAAGAGCGGTCAACACACACCCCTTCCCCTCCCCGCCAGCCGTTCTCGCCGGTGGGGCCGCGGCTCCCTCACAGCCGGGGCAGGCCCCGGCCCGCCCCCCGCAGCCAGGCCCCTCACAGCGGACACGGGGCGGCGCTCACCGGCCATGCTGTCGGTCTGCGTGCTCGCCGCGCTCACCCGCGGCCCCCCCGCCGCCACCGCCTCCTCTGCGCCGTGCATGGGTGCCAGTGCCAGTCCCGGTGCCGGTGGCGGTGCCGGTGGCAGTGCCGCCCGGTGCCCCCTCCGCCCCGCCCCCCATGGCGGACCCGCCCCCATGGCGGCCCCGTTCCGCCCTCAGGGCGTCGCCGCGGCCGGGGCGTCGGCATGGCAACCGCCGCTGACGGGCGGGAGCCTCGACCAATAGGAAGCGGGAGTGGAAGGAGAGGGTGGGTCTTGCCGTGACGGGGCGGGCTGGCGGCTGTGAGGGGCGGTGAGGGCTCCCGGCGGGAGGCGGCGGCCTCCGGCGTCCGTAGCGGGATTTTAACGTTGAAATACCTCCATCGCCTCGCTCTCCACGCCGGGGTTTTAGCCTTTGGGGGGTCGGAGAGCCTTGGTGGTGGCTGTCGAGCCTCAGCGTCCTGCACCGCCCGCCGGCCCGGCCCGGCCCCTCGTCCCCGGCCTGGCCTCAGGTGGCCCGCCAGGGGAAGATCCAAGCCCGCGGGCAAAAAGAGCCATCCGAGGGGCAACCTGGTTGGGACCGGGCCAGCATCCGCTCCCCGGCACGGAAGATGCTTCTGCCGCCGGTTTGCCAAGCAGGTGGCTTGTGGCGTGAGGTTTTCTGCGCGTTGGGAGCGTCTCTCTCAATGTTTTGCTGGTTTTAACGGCCTCGGTTAAGCGTGTAGAAACCCCGGGTTCTTTTCTGTCGTCGCTGCAGTGCAGCCGTTCCTCAAGTGAGATGTTACACCGGCAAAGCCCGTCCTGTCACCCGCACCACTTGCTTCCCCTGGGGACAGGGTACAGCTTCCCCCGGTGGCTTTGTTGATAGAAACTGTGTCTTTCCAGTGTGGATTTGCTATATTATGATTAAACCTGTGGAGGAAAACAAGCAAGGCCTTGTCTGTATAGAGCAAGCTGTGAAAATGGATCTTCAGCTTCTAACATATGTGTTGTGGCTGCTTTGACTAGCTGATGGCAGCCAGTAGAGATACCAAAACTCCTCATCATTTATGAATTGATACTCAGTCTCTGGAAGACTGGCATTGGGGTTGCTACTTTGACTGCCTAAGGCCATAGAGAGGCAAATGTTGGAACAAGAGCAGAAAAGGGTTGGGGTTTTTTCTTGGCTTTTTCTATATCTTTGTTACTGTTTTTTTTTGGTTTTTGTTTGTGTGTTGTTTTTTTTTAGCAGTCTTTGCCTTGATTTGAGTCAATAATTAAAGGTGTATTTACTTCTTGACTATCTTTGGGCTCCTGAAAGGTAAGCTAGTTTGATGGGATTTGACAGCCTCTGTTCCTGGGCTAACAGGGTAATAGATACTCATTTAGAGTATACCCAGACTCTATATTTAATATTTTTTCTTATAATTAACTGGATAACGCTTACTGATTACAAAAGGGCTGTAGTATGCAATAGCTTCAAGATTTTGAAACTTAACACAAGGGAGTTACTTTGTCCCAAAGCTGTGTACATTTATAAAGAACAATAAATGGTTTGTGGAAGAAATGTGTTATGTCCTTGAAAGTAGTTGAGGTATCAGTTGAAGGTACATGAAGCCTTGTGGTCCCAGAAGGGCTGTGGGTGGAGTCTGGAGTGAAGAAAAGGAGTAGGAGAATCAACTGTATGTTGCAGTCATTAAAAATAAATACCCAAATCCTTTTCCAGGAAGTAATTCTCCAAGAGCAGGCTTTCAGAAAGAACCCAGTGCCCACAGAAGGACACTCAGACTTTTTGCTTGGTTTTGTGGGTCAAATCTTTACAAGGCTGTGCAGAGATGAAGAACAGACAAGGTGCTAGCAGGTAAATCTGCTGCACAGCTGAGGTGATATTAACGTCCCCTAATTAGGTTGCTACTTGAGTTCCCTCCTTCTCTGGTAAGACGGATTCAAGGGCAGAAAGTTTTATTGTTCGGAGGAAGATCTGAAAATACAGCTGGAGTTGCCCTTGCCCTCACAGCCGGGGCAGGCCCCGGCCCGCCCCCCGCAGCCAGGCCCCTCACAGCGGACACGGGGCGGCGCTCACCGGCCATGCTGTCGGTCTGCGTGCTCGCCGCGCTCCCCCGCGGCCCCCCCGCCGCCACCGCCTCCTCTGCGCCGTGCATGGGTGCCAGTGCCAGTCCCGGTGCCGGTGGCGGTGCCGGTGGCAGTGCCGCCCGGTGCCCCCTCCGCCCCGCCCCCCATGGCGGACCCGCCCCCATGGCGGCCCCGTTCCGCCCTCAGGGCGTCGCCGCGGCCGGGGCGTCGGCATGGCAACCGCCGCTGACGGGCGGGAGCCTCGACCAATAGGAAGCGGGAGTGGAAGGAGAGGGTGGGTCTTGCCGTGACGGGGCGGGCTGGCGGCTGTGAGGGGCGGTGAGGGCTCCCGGCGGGAGGCGGCGGCCTCCGGCGTCCGTAGCGGGATTTTAACGTTGAAATACCTCCATCGCCTCGCTCTCCACGCCGGGGTTTTAGCCTTTGGGGGGTCGGAGGGCCTTGGTGGTGGCTGTCGAGCCTCAGCGTCCTGCACCGCCCGCCGGCCCGGCCCGGCCCCTCGTCCCCGGCCTGGCCTCAGGTGGCCCGCCAGGGGAAGATCCAAGCCCGCGGGCAAAAAGAGCCATCCGAGGGGCAACCTGGTTGGGACCGGGCCAGCATCCGCTCCCCGGCACGGAAGATGCTTCTGCCGCCGGTTTGCCAAGCAGGTGGCTTGTGGCGTGAGGTTTTCTGCGCGTTGGGAGCGTCTCTCTCAATGTTTTGCTGGTTTTAACGGCCTCGGTTAAGCGTGTAGAAACCCCGGGTTCTTTTCTGTCGTCGCTGCAGTGCAGCCGTTCCTCAAGTGAGATGTTACACCGGCAAAGCCCGTCCTGTCACCCGCACCACTTGCTTCCCCTGGGGACAGGGTACAGCTTCCCCCGGTGGCTTTGTTGATAGAAACTGTGTCTTTCCAGTGTGGATTTGCTATATTATGATTAAACCTGTGGAGGAAAACAAGCAAGGCCTTGTCTGTATAGAGCAAGCTGTGAAAATGGATCTTCAGCTTCTAACATATGTGTTGTGGCTGCTTTGACTAGCTGATGGCAGCCAGTAGAGATACCAAAACTCCTCATCATTTATGAATTGATACTCAGTCTCTGGAAGACTGGCATTGGGGTTGCTACTTTGACTGCCTAAGGCCATAGAGAGGCAAATGTTGGAACAAGAGCAGTCCATAGAGAGGCAAATGTTGGAACAAGAGCAGAAAAGGGTTGGGGTTTTTTCTTGGCTTTTTCTATATCTTTGTTACTGTTTTTTTTTGGTTTTTGTTTGTGTGTTGTTTTTTTTTAGCAGTCTTTGCCTTGATTTGAGTCAATAATTAAAGGTGTATTTACTTCTTGACTATCTTTGGGCTCCTGAAAGGTAAGCTAGTTTGATGGGATTTGACAGCCTCTGTTCCTGGGCTAACAGGGTAATAGATACTCATTTAGAGTATACCCAGACTCTATATTTAATATTTTTTCTTATAATTAACTGGATAACGCTTACTGATTACAAAAGGGCTGTAGTATGCAATAGCTTCAAGATTTTGAAACTTAACACAAGGGAGTTACTTTGTCCCAAAGCTGTGTACATTTATAAAGAACAATAAATGGTTTGTGGAAGAAATGTGTTATGTCCTTGAAAGTAGTTGAGGTATCAGTTGAAGGTACATGAAGCCTTGTGGTCCCAGAAGGGCTGTGGGTGGAGTCTGGAGTGAAGAAAAGGAGTAGGAGAATCAACTGTATGTTGCAGTCATTAAAAATAAATACCCAAATCCTTTTCCAGGAAGTAATTCTCCAAGAGCAGGCTTTCAGAAAGAACCCAGTGCCCACAGAAGGACACTCAGACTTTTTGCTTGGTTTTGTGGGTCAAATCTTTACAAGGCTGTGCAGAGATGAAGAACAGACAAGGTGCTAGCAGGTAAATCTGCTGCACAGCTGAGGTGATATTAACGTCCCCTAATTAGGTTGCTACTTGAGTTCCCTCCTTCTCTGGTAAGACGGATTCAAGGGCAGAAAGTTTTATTGTTCGGAGGAAGATCTGAAAATACAGCTGGAGTTGCCCTTGTGACATGTCCAGGAGCATTAGATTGGGATGTGTTTGATGGAGCTCCTTAAGTAGCCGGGCCTCAATGGAGAGGCAGCATCACCCTGTCTGGGAATTGCTGATCTCAAAGCTTGGGCTACTTGCCAGGGAAACAGTGCAGCAAAAGTATGCTTGTGAAAGTCATCTCTCCCTGAACATTACGGCTGTGGGTGTTTGTGCAAGTGCTGCATTTAATATATTTTAACTTCTTTGCACTTTACTCAGATGTGGTTCAATTGTATGCGTATTTTACCCTGTGAAGAGGATTTGGTATTTGCATACTGCTATGGGAGTGTAAGAGAAGCAGGAAGAAGCCCAAGAGTGAAATACCACTTCGTGCCTAAGCCAAATTAACGATTTGCCTGCTGCGTCATCTCCCCACGCCGAGGAACTGCTGTAAAACTGTGATGCTTGGGGTCATGTTGGCGCTCTCAACAGCTGCCTAACTGGGAAACAATTTTGGCTGTCTCATGTGGTGGCCAAGAGTATATAGTTTTAGAGTTCAGTGGTGTTTACTCTTACAGGAGATTGCAGGTACCTGCCCGGACAGGTCAGTGAGGCTGGAAGGGGGTCCCAGAAAGTTCTTTTCCATAACAGGCAGCTCAGCTGCAAACAGTGCAGCTGGAGCAAGACCCAGAGCCTCTGCTACTCTCCTTTGCTTTCTGGTGTTAGGAGGGATTCGGCGTTTGTGCTCTGGCAGTTTATTCAGCTTTCACCATAGGCATCTAGAGGGATTGTGTTGCTACTAACCTTGGCTGAACTTCACGGTCTGTATAAACCAAGGCATCTGCCCATGACCTATGGGTGTTTTGACCAGAGTCTTTGTGGTGGAGTGTTTAATGTCTCTGCCACTTTTTCTAAATACCGGGGTATGTAAAAGCTGCTCTGTGGCTAAATTTTCAGACATAAATCCATAAAGTGTTGTCAGGAATAAAAAAAAAACTGAAATAATTATTCAGAGCCAAGTGACTATAAAATTCCATCTTGAAGAGTTTCAGAAGCGAGTCCTTGACCATCTAGACTAAAAGGACTAAAAGCAACATAAAGGATTCCCAAGGATGTACTCTAAAGCAAAACACAATCTTTTGTGAGTCTTGAATAAAGTCAATAGAAGTCTAGAAACTAAAGGAGAGCATGAATGAAGTTATGAATTATTTCTTTTTGAGGATTCTTTTGTTTCCTGTGTGGCCTAAACCAGATTCCTTTGCCGTGCAAGTTACCACTTACTGCATGGCTATCTAAGATGAACTTTTTTTTTTTCCCATGTGGAAAAATTCCTTTCTAGACCCTGTCTTTATGAAAAACTACAAAACGACGTGTGTGTTTTCACTTGTCAGTCTCCCAGATGTGTCTGGACTGTTGCTGAAAGCAGAGGAGAAACATTTTGTATTAAAATAGACACACAGCAAGCTAAATTTGCAAGCCCAAAGGAAGTGTAAATCAAGTTCACAGCAACAGTCACCTGTAAGTTGCAGTGATCTCATTGTGCAGGAGGCTTCCTCATAACAGGGGAAGTAGCACAATTTATAGATGTGTCCCATCCTATGCTGGTTTTTCATCTAATTCTGATCTTGAACTTGAAAGCTCTCGGTGGATTGGGACAAAAGGGTTTGCTGCTCCTGTTTGCTTCGCACCGAAAGCTGCAGCTCATTTACTCCAGGACCAGGAAAAGACCATGTTCCTGAAAATCTGTCAAAAGGAGAATGGCACCAGCCCTAATGCAGAAAGCATCCCCACCCAGGGTGCTTCTCTTGGCAAGATGGCAGCAGAGAAGAGGATGGTGGAAGAACATAATGAGGAAAGGGGTTTTTTAGTCTCACAGTCTCTTTTATATACAATTCAAGGCAAATCTGCATTTCCAGATAACCACCACGTTAGCCTCTGAGCTGCCATTTTGAGTATGTCACTTTGCAGGCCAGCAAGAATTTCTGGATGGGCCTTTTCTGCTTGAATAAGACCTGCTGGAAAAACCTACTGCTTCTTTCAACAGCTGCAGCGTGTTCCTGCATCTGTGTCTTAAAAACCCGATTCATTCAAATGATTGATTGCTTAACACCCCTCTCCCCCCGCCTTTTTCTTTACTTAGCAGACTCACTCGCTAGGATTTCCCATTTTTCAGTGCCCCGGAAGGCTCTCATCTCTGATGTATTATGTTTTGATCTGGTAGATGAGAGAAAGGCCATTCCTAAAGCTCGCTCTGCCAGAATGGTCTTTGGAAGTTGTCAGGTCAAATTGTCACGTTGTTTGTGTTCTTGGACCTCGGATGTGTTTCCGTTTGTGAAGGTACCTTGTGATACCTTCAGTGCTACGAAGCTGTTTGTCTTGGTGGAGGAGCTTAAGGATTTTATCCTATTCAATAATTTAATAAGCATTTGATACAACAGTGTTTACTCAGAATTTACTGAGCTGTTTGCTGGGCTTTTCTGGTGGTGCTTGTATCGCTGTTAGTACATTTTTACGCCCATTTCTTGATGGTATCTGTGGACTAAGAATCTCATTCCTCATCACCACCTCTTTTGGGGTTGATTTGCTGAGAAAACTTTTTCCTGCATCATAGTTACCTGCTCTGCAGTGTCTTTCTGCATCCGTACACTGCAGATTGTAGAGCCTGAAACATGGTTTCCTGCAGTACCGTTCACCCTCTTAATGCAGACCACTTTATACCTACCCCAAAGTCTTAGCTGAAGCATAATGATGTACATTAAAGCCGATCATCTGTTTCAAAACTAGTAAGAAGAGCTTTCTGTACTTAATTCCTGAAGTTCTAAATCTTTCTTCATCTCCAGTAGTTTCACTGGTTTGCCTTCTGGATTAAAACAAAAAAAAAAAACCACCCAAAAAACAACAGGACATTCCCCTTGAAAAGTTTTATCAGTGAGCTAATTAACATCACTGTAGCAGCAAGACCCATCAGCTGGCACAGGAGATATCTGCTATTCGCTTGTACCATGCCAATACAACAAGGCTCTCGTTTTATCTCTGCAAGCCACGTTTAAGGAGTTTCTGCTGGTGATACGTTTTTTTGACAACTCATTAGAAGAAAGCTTGTGTGCTGCCGTCAGCTAAAACCAGATACATCCTTCAGCCTCATCAGTCTGTTAAGTATGAAAAAATATCTGTTAATCTAGTAGTTGAAACGACATCAAGCAAGCAAACAATCAGGAATTAATTGCATTGATTTATTTTTCCTCTCTTATTTGTTTTAATTAATTTATGAGCCAGATGGCAATTTCTTCTTTCCAGTGCATTGCACTAAGAAGGGGTTGCATGTACCTGTAGGAGGATAGGCTCTCACCTAGGGACAGAGGCATCTGCTGCACAGCAGCTCAGCCACAGCGGGGTCTTCCGATGGGATGTAAACCTGGGTGCTCTGAAACTTCAGCCTTAGAGTCGAGTTTGCTGGTGCTCTGTTCTCTGCAGCTTCGTGTTTCACCTCTGTGACAGATGCAATTGCCTCTTTGACCACACTAACAGTAATTTAGTGCCCAAAGGAAGCAAAGGCCTGGGCTATAACTGGGCCAAAAACTTCTCTAGATCCAACTTCTTGTCTGAAAACCTGCCCAGGAACAGTGTGACATGGTGAGCATCGATGCACATGGGCTTGGAAACTGGAACACCAACCATGTGATTAACACATGAATAGCAGGTGGTTCTTCTAAGACTCGTTTATCAAGGAACAAAGGAAGTTGTGAGTGTAAGGACTCTTACTACCTTTTCCACTGCAGATAATTTGACTGTGCTCCAACCACTTTAGTCCATAAATACGACAGCCAGAGTGAGCCGCCTTTGATCTTTCCCTGCTAAGCAGATGGCTGCATGGCAAGGATGTCCCCTTGAGCTGGGAAACTTCTCAAGGTTACTCCTTAAGGCCGAGAGGCCCCTCACCAACTGCAGATCCTTGGTAAGTGAGCGGTACCGCACATAACCTTCTATTATAGGGCACTAAGATTTTGGTATTGCTAAGTTTGAATCGTTATTACATCCTCTGCAGTAAGTAACAGAGTGAATGTTGCCATCAAACTTTAAATCTTAATTTAGCAAACACCTTACTTCAATAAAACCACTTTTGCTGATACCTTTGGCACTGGTTCTTTAAGTGGTCTGACTCCCTCCTGTGACAACCTCAGGTGTGTCTGCTGTCCCGTGAAGCTGTCTCTGCGCTGAGTTTGTGTATCTGTTGGGAGCAGTAGAGGGTGGACATTGCTATATTGCCCCCTTCTATTCAAGGGGAAACGATTTTAAATTGGAAGAAAAAAGATTCAGATTAGATCTCAGGAAGAAATTTTTTACTATGAGGGTGGTGAGACACTGGAACAGGTTGCCCAGAGAAGCTGTGGATGCCCCAGCCCTGGAAGTGTTCAAGGCCAGGCTGGATGGCCTTTTGTTGGTGCAACCTTTGAGCAACCTGGTCTGGTGGGAGGTGTCCCTGCCCATGGCAGGGGGGTTGGAACTCGATGATCTTTGAGGTTCCTTCCAACCCAAACCATTCTGTGATTCTATATGGTGAGGGTGTCTTTATTTAGACACAGTAAAGACATGGTGTTGCTCTGGTATCAGAAAGGCAATCGGTTTTGGGTCATGCCAAGGTTATGTTGTATTCAGCAGCTGAGTAATGAACCATTTTTTCACCAAGCCGTAATAACTGACTGCATTTTATACCCGTATTACACATTTAATCTGCAGCGCTGTCTGGGGTTCCTTTAGATACTTGCATGTGCAGACTCACATCTGTGCAGATAGGACAGGAACACAAGAATTTATTGAGGCATTGCTACTGTGCTTTGAATCTACAATGTTAATTAACACAAATTAACTTTTTAATCACCAACAAACACTCAGCGGTGTCCTAGACGGGCAAATGTCAAGACAGATTTTACGTTACAAAATACGACTCGGGAACAGGTTAAAAATAAACCTTTCAGAAGTGGTTGGGACAAATGGCAAACATTTCCCACATGTTTAAATTCTTTTCAGAAAGTGTTTGTATAACTCCATACAGATAACAACCTGGATATCGCACAGACAGGACCTGTATGAAGGAACTTGGAGCAGACAGCGGAGCGCTTGCTCTATAAAGCAGCGTACTGAAGTGTGCGCGGTGGAAAGGGAAATATTTTGAATGCGTGGTGGCAGGAGCGTGATTTGTGAGGGTGAGATGCTGCGCAGGGAAACCTGCCCCGAGCTGGAGCCCCTCTGAGAGCCCAGCCCTGGGGACATTACTGTGGGAAGGTGATGGTTTTCAGCCGACCTCCCAGGGCACGTTGGCTATACCTGGATTGCAGTATAAGAGCCATCTTTCAGGTGGCTGCAAGAAGGGTTCTTCACCGTTTTCTCTGTTTCCATCTATATAGCTGCTCTATGGTCGTGGCAGGTAGTTGTGGTGAGGGTACCGGTGTGGTGGCTTTTGCTGGACACCTGGGATCCAAGGCTTTTAATACAGACTCTGGTGCTGAGCGTGGTTGTCTGTAACATGGCACAGAGCTTGGGCATCATCCTGGCCTGCTCTCCCACCACAGGTCACCCAGCCTGGCCTCCACGCTCTCTCCCTGATGCAAGTGGGAGATTGAGGATGGTAGCACTGAGGTGGGAGATCCAGGCCCAAGGGCTCAGCTCCTGGGACTGCTTTTTGGCCCACGGTGTTTCAGCTTGTGAAATCCTTGCTTTGCCAGGAGAATGTGAGGCACTTCTCTTGCAGCTTGTCCTGCTGGGCAGGCTGCAGGGAGGGTAAAAAGGAGAGAGATGAACCAGGGACCTCATCCAAAAGCTTGGGCTTTAAGTCTCTATGTCAGACTCTGTCTTTTTCATGGTTTTGAAAGAGAGCAAGATTAGGCACCACGTAAGAGTCAGTTTGATGACAATGAAGACAGCGTCTGTCAACCCCACAGAATGGGGGCAGCAAAAATGGCTGCGCAAACCCTCCACCTCTCTCCTACTGTAGAAGTTGTAGGTGCTAGTTGGTCCCTTGTGAGGGGAGAGTTCAGTGTCCTGCTGTGTTGGCACCACTGGTAACTGGGTTCTGAACAGTTCTTTTCCACACTAGTCACCCAAAGCAGCTAGTGATGTCTCTGTCTTCGTCCTAACAGGGTCAGGCTCATGCTGACCTCCTGGAAGCAATTGTTTTTGCAGTTACCCACAGATACCTGGAGTCCAGCGCTGGCCTGGTTATACTTTCTAGTAAGCAACAACCACTGGGGCACAGAGGACACGTCCTACAAGGTGGTGAGCACCCCTTGGCTGCGTTGGGGCTCCTCCCAAATGGCACTGAGCACGGGCAGGGTCCTTTGGATGCTCTGCAGCCACTCCAGGTTTGCTCCACTGGCTTGAACATGAGTGTAAGATCTTGGGCACTCCATGCCACCCTGTCCAGTGGGTCTGTGACCCAAATTCATTCACCATCCAACTCTGAACTTGGACATGGGATTTTGTTCCCTGTCATTCGTATGATAAAGCTCATAATTCTGTTGTGCAAGTATCCCAAAGGCTGCCCAGCACAAAACCAAGCACCCTTTCTGCTTTTCCAGTCTCCAAGCCAACAGAGACAACTTCTTCTAACATTGTCTTTTTGGACATCAGTTAGAATGCAGTGATGAGTGCTGTCAAATGGTCTGATTTGTATTTTTATCCTCTTCCATAGCAGAGATCACCTGTCAGTTTTTCTTACTGTTCTGTGTTTCCTTTGACAGTTTTGTCTCATGTTTCGGTGGCAAAGAGGCAAGAATTCAATTTTGTTTCCCTATTTAGAAATAAGTGCAGACTAAAATAAAATACATTTGACATTTCCACATGGATAGGTGTCCTGGAGATAGATTGCTCCTTGCACACACACGCACTTTACAAAGCAAGAAGTGTCTGAAAAGAAGGAAACAAAATGAAAATGAAGACTCTGGCTATTACAAGCGCCTGACAAGAGCTGTTGTTTCTCACCAGCAGCTGCAAAATGGACTCTGGAGATTAAATCAGTCAATGAAAAGAAAATATGTAAGGAGGGAAGAGAGCATACGAGGAAAAAATGAGGCTCGCTGGGTCTCTTCTGTGTGGTGGTGGGGTTCTGTTCTGTGGCACCACCTTCTGCTGCTCTTCCTGGGCTTTTCCCAGGCTTGTCTCATTCCCAGGTTCTGCAGGAGGCATCTCCCTTTGCAACAAGTGGGATGGAAAGGAACAAATGTTACTGTGTTCTGAGTCTGTCTCTTCTGAATCTTTACAGTAACTTCCCGGAGGCAGGAAAAATCTTATCTCAGCTCCCTTAGCCCAGTCTCTCAGTGCAAGGATGAGGTCTGAGGGCATGGATCCTGCTGACCAGGGGTCACTTGTTTCCATCTGGGCATGCGGAGAGCTTGTTTTCGTGAAGGTGTCACTGAGAGAAAGAGCCTGTGTAAGGCAAGGGATGAAGGCCTCTCCATCCTTCTCCTCGTGGGCTGAACGTGGCAGCCTGCCCCAAGCCAGCAGGGTCAGGTCCTTTGCGCCGTGGCCAGCACACAGGCTTGCTCTGGAAGAGCAGGATGCTGGGATGAGATGATTCCCTTGCAGAGGTACGGCTTGTCCAGGTCAGTCCAGCAGGCTCTGCTGAACTCAGTTGAAAAGACGCACTGTGAAGAGCTAATGCCTTCAAACTCCAAATAAATGCCAGGCCCGGGAATGCTGCCTGACTTGGAGTCAGCGGAATCGAAACCCTGGTTTAAGAAAATGTTCCCTGTGCTGGGCTCAGCTGCTGAGGAGAGGGGGGAACAGCCTCCCTCCAGATTCTTCCCCTTTTTCCTCTTCTTTGTGGACGGCCTCTGCTTTCACAGAGCTTGCCTTTGGGACTACGTGCACGGCACAGACAAAGAGCAGACCGAAATCCAAATTAGGGAACTGATTTCCCTGTTATGATGGGCAAAATTTGTTGCTCAGGAGCTACAGGTTTGTTGGCCCTCATGCTTCCCTTCATAATCCATTTAGCCGCAGGCCGGGCCGTGCTGGTATCCTGAATTTATAGCAGAAGCAGAAGCCAGGGCATTTTTTTGTTGTTGTTGCTTTCAAAGACTTCCTGGAATTGCTTTGCAACCTCTGCAGAGCTTCAGAGTGCGGAAACGTCGCAGAGCCCTGCAGTGCACAGACCCCCCCCGACAGAGCAGCAGGCAGGTACTGACTCTCCTGGAGCTGTCGTGGGCTCCGTGACACTCTGCAGGAGCCTGACATCGTCCCCGAGGTCCTGAGAGCCCTGACAGAGGTGAGTCGCTCCTGCTGTGGCAACTATAAACCCATTAGTGGCTGCTGCCCGGCATCCCACCTTGCCATATGGGATACCTTAAATAAGTTTGGAGAGAGGGAGGTGAATGTTACTTTTATCCTTTTGCTGCCTTTTCTCTCCTGCTCTGGCCGCTGTCATGTCTGATACAGCGAGTGCAGCACCCTCCAGAGGGATCTCACTGCCTTGTGTGGCGTCCATACGCTGGTGGTGGTTCTCCTTCCACCCCAGGTAAATGCAGCCTCTCATCTGGCTTGTGTTTCTGCCTCTCCAAACTGGTTTCAGTGATTTCTAGGTGATGTCTCTCAGGCTGGTTCACTGTGCTGGATTTGGGCTCTTTGTGGCTAAGGACAGCGGTATTTGGTGAAGTCCCATGTTTAGGACACTGTTGTAGTACATTATATCTGACCTGTACCCAGCTCTGGCTTTGGTTTGGAGACTTTTCAATAAGCATCATAAGAGAGGTGAGTCCTTAGGAGAGATTAGAAGGATGATGATGATGATCAGCTTTGAGGGCACTTAAAGGGAGACCTTTTCCTAGCCATGCAAGTGGGCTGGGGCACCAACACTGTTGTCTGGGAACTCCTTCTACCCACCCACAGCAAACGTGGATATGGAGGTGGGCATCAGGGGATGCTTGGCAGCAGCGTCAGCCTTTGGATAGCAGAGAGAGAGGAGAGGGCAAAGCCGTGAAGTGCCCAAAAGGTGAAAAACAACTTGGTTTAAAGCTGGCATATTTGTGGCATGTCTTGTGTTCTTGTTTCTTTCTTTATTTTATTTTTGGTTGACTTTTATTTAGTGTTTCTATTTGAAGTCGTCAGTCCCCACCAACTTTGCTGGGGATTGAGCATGGCTTTCCCCTGACTCCACATCTGCCAGGGTCACCAGATTTCTTGGTTTTAATCTTCTTCACTGCACTGTTGGGGGTTCAGTTGTTGCCCGCTTACTTGAAGTGTATCTATTACTTTTTGACTCCCTGATGGTCGTAGATATGATCTATTGCATTTAAACACATCTGAGAAGTTGGCTGAGGACTCCTCACATTTCAGCTGTGCTCAGGGGATGTTTCATTGCTCTCACAGGGATCAGAGAGTCTCAGAGCATCTTCCCTAAAACTACGTTCTACCCCGTTATTTCTTGATGTACCTCAACATCCGGCATTGAAGAAGTGGTAACCTGGGGTTACGTGGTGTCCTATACTTAGGACAGCTTTCTCCATGAGGCTGGACAGCCCTTCTCTGAGGCAGCGAGGGAAGCCACGAGCTGCCCACCTGCCACGGGGGCTGGTGAGCTCAGCCAGGAAGGGAAGGGGAGTGAAGGCTTCTGAGTGAGCCTTGGTCATCTCAGGAGGCTCCAGCTGGCCTGTCACAGCAGGAGAGTGTGAGGTGAGACCTCCCCATGGAGCAGCTGGTGGCCAAGATGCAAAGATGCAGCCTGAGCTGAACATTGACCTTGTGGGTAAATCCCTGGCTGGGGATCGAGGATGGCTGTGGGGTGGGATGCGGAGACCCAAGCTGGTTGTCCACGGGGAGTTCCTAGAGTGACATCAGTTTATTTTCCTTCATCTTCTTTTCAGAAAGAAAGATGGGTCCCACGAGTCACTATGTGTGACGCTGGGAGCTCAACCCAACAGACAAGATCGAGGGAGGCAAAGCTCCCAGCAAGAGTCCCAAGACTTTCTCTGCCTCTTTAGTGCTCTGCACTGACACCCTCCAGTGACAGCAAAAGTGGAACCCCCAGCCTGAGACCAACTGAGTTACTCAGAAGGGACTTTGCTGGCTCACACTTTGCCTTGAAGTGTCATAGGAAAAGGGAAGAGACTTTGAACTTCCTCTCCTGCCCTGCCTTTTTGCCTGAGCTGCGCTCAGTCCTGTGGCCCCCCAGGACAATGTCCATGAGAAGCTGTGGGGAGGGATGGGACCCCTGCTAGCACAACAGCTGCTCTTCCAGGGTGAGCTTTCCCACCTTTCTGCTAATCGTGACTGAACTGGGATTTGTTGCGGCTGCTGGGAGTTTGAAGTTGAGTTTAGTGCCCCAGACCTGAAGGCACAAAAAGCAAGGGCTTCCTTCCTCCATATCTTGGGGGAAAAAAATATCTACCCAGCCCTTCTTAAAGGTTAATCATTTTTAACACCAACTTACAGGGATTGGTGTTAAAAGCTTTAAACAGCTTTACCACGAGCTCATAGAGGCTCATAGTTGATGGGGACAGGCTGTGGTTGAGGTGTCTGGCTCGCCACCAGCCCCTGGTAGCCTGGACAAGATCCTTGGCAGAGGTATTTGTCACAGACAACTTCTAAACTGGAAATAAATGAATCCCTCCAGTGAGTCTTGGGTGGAAGGAAAAAAAGGGAAAAGGAGAGCAGACGGGGTTATCTGTGCTCTACAGCAAGGGGAGGAAGATGCCGAGCTCAGTTTCCACAGAAACCACTGTGAAAGCACTGGGTGGTGTTAGCCATGACATTTGGGGTCATCAGAGGGTTCCTACAATAGGGACACTGAGCAAAAGACAGCGTTGCTTTTGCTGCCACTGGCTTGAGGCTCATTGGGGTTAGAGTCACAGAATCATAGAATCGTCTAGGTTGGAAGAGACCCTTGGGATCATCGAGTCCAACCATCTACCCTACTCTACAAAGTCATCCCCTACACCATGTCCCTTAGCACTGTGACATCTGGAGAGGGCTCCAGAGGTCCTCGGTCTCTTGATATTCACCCTGTTACCGCAAACCCGTGCCTGCCTTGTCATCAGAGACACTGACCCCACATCGCAATAGACAACATGCAACAACCCGACCTGAGCCTGCAGCAGAGTGGAAATGCCAAGCTTTGCCCCATGAGAAAATGTGTTAAGATCTACTGGTACAACGTGCCCATGAGGTTTAATTTCATGTCTGCCACCCCCAGCGCCTCAAATGCAACCCTTGCCCTCAGCTGTAGTGTTTTCTCCCACTTTTCTTCCCAGCTGCAGGAAGGCCCCACCAAAGCTGGAGTAGAGCATCACGGTACCCAGGGGCATAGAGTGACAGTGCTCCAGGCTGTAAATAGTTCCCTAAAGCAGTGGGAATAGATCTCTGGGTACTCATTTTGGTACAAAAATGGCTTCTTTTGGTGAAGTTAAGCCTGTTCCTGAATCAAATAGGAGGTGGCAGCCCAGGGACACTGGGGCTTGTTCCCATCAGGCTGGACTGATCCGAAGCCAGGACGATGTTTTACCAAATTCAGGGCAGTTTTGGTCGCATTTGCATCACCTCATGCCCGGCTCTTTTTCCGTTTTTATATTATTTTGTATAATCTCTTTGCTTGAATTACAGAGATGCCCTCAGGCTTCGCGTGTCCCGTGGGAGCGACGCAGCGCGGTACCAAGTGGGATTTTAAGGGGAGGAAGAAAACACGTGTCCCAGCACCTCTCCGTTTTGCCCGGCCAGCTGGAGACGGCATCATCTTAAGCAAGTCTAAGAGCAGCTTTGAACTTGGAGAGTGTTTGTTCACCAAAAGGTCGGTTGTTGGTACGTTACAGAGAACAACACGCCTCTTATTTCCAGAGCCCGGCCAGCGCCAGCCAAGGGGAAAGCCTGACGTAGGAGGGAGCAGGTGACACGTGGGGGTTGGGGCAGGAGGTGACAGTCTCCTCACCCTGCCCCGATGCCAAAATCCCGCAGGCAGTGAGTGGCACGAGGGGAAGGAGTTGCCCGTGTGATGCCTCAGGGCAGCTCTGCGCAGCCCCCAGTGGGTCTTTGCTGCTGCCCTGGGGTTTTCCCTGCAGAACTGCCTTTTCCTTTTTGTGGGAAGGATCCCACAAAACTGGTTCAGGCTGGATATTAGGAAAAATTTTTTCACTGAAAGGGTCATCAGACATTGGAATGGGCTGCCCAGGGAGGTGGTTGAGGCACCATCCCTGGAGGTGTTAAAAAGACAGGTTGATGTAGTGCTGGGAGGTATGGTTTAGTGATGGTGTTGCTTCTTGTTTGTTGTGCGGGTGTCTATTTTTGTCAGTTAGGTTGATGGTTGGACAAGATGATCTTTGAGGTCCCTTCCAACCTAGAAAATTCTGTGATTCTGTGGTGCCGCTATCCAGTTTCTGGCAATTACTTTTTGGAATGGCAGCATTTGGAAGCTGATCTTTAAAGGTTTCAATTCCTTGCAGGAGATGCCCTGATGTCTGAAGAGACAGGGAAAAGGGAAATAGGATTTGTTTGTCTTTTTGTAATAAAGCTCTGTAAAAGTCTCTGTAAATTCTACAGCAATTGCTAAAAAAACCCCAAATGCCGATGTTCCACAAGGACAAGAAGAACCATTTGTTTCCAATCCAGGAAAAAGTTTTGGTTAAAACTGAGCACATCATACCTCCGTGAGTGTTTTCCTGAGTGGGAAATAAGCAATAAATCTTGAGGTGTCACCTCACTATGAGTGAAAGGCGCTTTGATATCCCTTATGAGATCAGGCTGTCGGATTAAAATGAGGAGAGAAATATTGGTTCTTGCAGTAAGAAACAACTAATTTTCCATGTGTCTTTTAGAACAAAAATTCCATTTTTAGAACAGATTTCTAATAGCTATTGTCTAATTTAGATAGTCTAACACATATTTAATTCAGAGTCCTGTTAAGTGAAACGGTGACATGGTGTTATGCTACAAATGCAAATGCAATTATGTTACAGCCAGGGAATATCATACCCCCAATTTATTGTGGAGTTATATCCACCACCTACAGCTGTTTAATGAATATATGGAAATTAGAAAATAGGAAGATTGTCAAGGAGGTACTTTCTGGCGTTTGCCCTGGTGTTGCTGGTTGCCGTGGCTGCTGCTTTCCCTGTTTCTGATACACCAGGATCGTAAATATGGGAATACCTGACTTGCTGGAATGAACCTGGGTCTTATCCACAGACTGGCTTAGGCTGAAGTTAACGAAATATGCAAATGTCTTTTCCCAATAACCTCAGCAGCTTCCTTTCTGTCTGCTTAAGGGGGCAGCCGAAAAGATGTGACAAACTACTGATGTGAAAAAAATTTCTTAAGGAGCCACAGCGGCTTTCAGGGTGGGCTTGCGGGAGGTTGGACACACAAGCAGCCACGCGTAGATCTGGTGCTAATGATCTATTAATCAGAGACCATCGATCTCCTTCCTCTGTCACAACTGTTTAGACTGTAAAGCTTTCACAAGCTTTATGCGTCTGCATCAAACCCGTAAGATTTTGCAGATGTGACCTCCCTGCCAGAGGAGGGTTTCCATGGATTTTCCGGGTGTCTTTTCTCAACTTGAGCTACCAGCTCCTTCTCATTCTTTCTTCCTTTTTTTTTTTTTTTTTTTTTTTAAAATTTATTTTGATGCCTGGCAGTCAGTGGTGGGTGCCCAGCTGCTCTGGAAGCAGGCGATCAGGTCACAGGTCCCCGAGCGAATGGGAGAGGCCGACCCTGCGCCACCGAAGCCCCCGGGACCTGGTGAGCATCCCCCTGCTTTAGGCTACGGTCAGAAAATCCCGTTCATGTGTTTAAGAATGAACAGGTCTAGATCCCTTTCAAACTTCAGGAGGTTAATTTAGGTTTAAGGTCTTCTTCAGTACCATCTAACAGCTCCCCAGGGTGAGTTGTGGGCAGTGTCAGATCACTGATTTTCCTTCCTCTGTGTTTCAGTGTAATTAAGTGTTCTCTTAAGACACATGTTTTCTTCTTATCATCCATTCTTTGTGCTTTTCTTTTAAATCTCCCCCCTTTTCTCTCTGGTTTAAAAATTATCATCATTATTTCTTCCTCTCTGCCTGGCAAACTTGCTCTGCGCCTCTAATCCGTTTTCCCTTCTATTTTATAGCCTGTACGGAAACTACTTCTGAAATACTTCTTTTAAAGATAACTCTTCAGGCTGCACCTGAACCCAGAGTTCCTGGGAATAAGTAAGACTGCGCTATTTTTCATTTACAACATCTCTCCTTACACAATGCAGCACGGACCGCCAGAGACAGCAGTGCCAGGCCCAACTTCATTCTGAGGAAACTCCCCAAACTCCATCTCTGGTGCCCTCGGCGTCTGTTCTGGCAGCAACAGGGCATTAGCAAAAAAGGCACCGTCTGCTGCCTGTGCTATTCTCCAAAACGTGCAAAAGGGATATTTATAACAGGGGTACAAGTGACTTTCCCAGAAAAGCAGAACGTTTTCACGGAGCCTGCCAGCGGGAGCAGAAGCCTTCTGCTGCGGCGTCGGAGGCTGAGCAGGAGCAGCCCAAGCCTGCAGCCCCCCCAAGAAACGGTGTCCTCCTGGAAAGCTTGCGAGGGGGTGGCTTGATGGGGTCCCAGCCATGAGGGACAGGGACAGAGGACACAAGGCCCTGCCCTGGGCACCCCAGAAAAGGGGGGGGTCAGTGCAGCATCCCATTAAGGCATTTCCCTGCCTCCTCGTGCTGCGGGTACCCCTGCGATTGCTTTTTGTGGCCATTTCTGCCGGGAAGTGCTTATCTCCCAGCGCAATGTAGGTGCCGGAATAAAGGAGAAGCCTTGCCCAGCGGATCGCAGGCACGCGGGAGAGGCTGCACGGATACATCTCGATGTGACAAAGCAATAAAAGCTCTTCCCCTCAGTTTATGTACACTTGCAAAGATTACTGTTAAAAATAACTTGTCCAAACAAACACAAAACACCAGCTGTTCTTTTACTGCAACAGTTTAATGACACCCACCCCCTCCTCCCCCCCCGCCCCCAAGCAAGAGCAACCCAACCCAAGCCCTGCAGACGTCTGCTCTCCCCCGGTAGGAAGCTGACAGAAGAAGAAAGCTTAACGTGATTGCAGCGAGCTAGGGCTTTTCTTCTGGCTTTAAATATTTTTATTTTTTTTGTTTTAATTCAGTGACCCAGAGCTACGGATTGTTAAAGGGAGCATTGGTTGTATTTTTTAAAAACCGGAGAAGGCTGGGCTCCAACTCTACCCCCTTGAGATCCCCGAGCTGGATGCTGAATTCCGCCTTCGCGTGGCAGCAAACACCGCAGCAGTGAACTCCAGCGTGCAGCAAACGCCACTTTTCTTTTTTGATCCACAGGCATTAATTAATTAATTTGTTAATTAATTAACAAAGGTTAACAGACAGCCAAGGGCAAGCACGGACACACCACCAGTGATGCTCCTGTTAAGCGCAGTCCCACCTCATGGATGCCAGTCCAGACCAGGAATGTAGGTAAAAGCCTTCTAGCTCTTCCTCACAACAAGCCTCCTTCCTAAACCGTATAGTTTCAGCCTGTATTTAAAATCTTTGGAGGAAAATGAGTGAGTTGGCTTTTGACTCGCAGTGCAGTGTAAGTCCGGGGTGCAGCACAGCACGGAGGGTGATGGGTCTGGTTTGTGGCGGGACGGGTTAACCTGGCGTATTATTTGGACGCGTGGTACATAATGTCATGCAGAGGGGATGTTCCACTAAGATTTACCCAACATTGCAGGTCTATCACGGGGAAGCCATCAGGAAATATCTAAACTCTTACAGATATAGGAGATTGGTGGCTAGTATATAAATAAGAGACCTTATTTGATCGCGTGGGTCAGGCCAAAAGGGTTAAGCCCAGAGGCTACTGCGCCACTGACCCAAGGGAACCAAAAGGGTTAAGCCCAGAGGCTACTGCGCAGAGGAGACGCTTTCCCAAGGGACGGGTCAGTGAAACTGCCCAGAAAACTCCTGCTCACCATTACAAGGGCAGGTACTAAAAATATATGCCCCCTTCTTCCCAGGATATTCAGGGTGGTGGGCAATTTCTGTTGCGTCCATCTCCCTGCAGGACTGTCTTTTTGAAAAATCTCATGTATAAGAAAACCATTTTAGAACGGCGAAGGCTGGCTGGGAGTTTTACCCATTACTGCACCCCCACGGAGCTGTGGCCTCTAACTCCCTCCTTCTTTGCCAGCCTCGATTTTCAGCGAACACTAGACACGGCACAGAAGACATGCAATGAACAATATGTAATAAAGCGAAACCCCAGTTTCACTGGCAATTTGCTCCAGCTTATCCTGCCGAGTCCTCTTTCACGGCTGCACGCCGCTCGCTCTACTTTACGCTCTCTGCTTGCTCCGTTCACAGAAACACAAGCATTTCAGAATACAAATGGTTGTGGAATAACACAGGCCCTGCCAAACGTCCAGCCTTTTGCGACCCTCCTGTGACAAGGCAGTTCCCTTCCCCGGCAGGGAGCAGGGCGCGGGCTCAGAAGCTGGTGGCGTACTCGTTCCTCGTGCTCCCGCTGGTCTCCGTGTAGCCACCGGCTTCTTTGGCCACCGGGAAAGCCCTTCCTGCCGCTCGCCGCGGCACCAGCAGCTTGTAGGCTGCTGCCCTGTACTTCTTCGAAATGAGGTTGTAGAGGATGGGGTTGATGGACGCGCTCAGGTAGAAAAGCTGCAGAGCAAATATGTTAAAGTACTGGGAGAACAGCATCGTCCTGGTGTCCCGGGTGTTTATAAATATGATCCTGCCAATGTGGAAAGGCAACCAGCAAATTACAAAGGCCAGAACCACCACAGCTATAAGACAAAATAACACAGGCGATAGTTAAGGAGCGTGTTAACTTTTCAACCGTCCAGTAAACTAAATTTTACGTGGCTGATTTTACAGGTTCTTCTAACTGGTACAAACAATACACAGAAATAACAGCATCAAATGGTTGGAAAATTCCCATGAAAATGGGAATAGCATCAAGTCTGGTTGTTTGCCTTTGGATTGAAAGGTGACTTGTAAAATCTTCAGCTAAACCAGGAGATGAGTTTGCTGAGAGGAATGTGAACAACCAACAGTGGTGGGACAGCCATATAACAACATCGGGCACAACAGAGATTCTCCTCGGGAACGTCTGTAACGCCATGAATGTGATAGGAAAACAAAAATCAGCGTAAGAGGAGTTTGTGGGGTTTTTTTGTGGAAGCACATGGCAGCTCCAGTGGCTACAGGGCTGTTCTTTGGCTACAGAGCTGTTCTTTAACACGTCCATGTTACTGCAGAAGCCCGTAGCGCACGGGCTGAACCTCAGTCACCCACTGAATCCGCACCATTGTAACGGGGCGGCTGCTAACGTAAAGTCTTACAGTGTAGCTGGTCTATTGGTTATTTTTTTTTCCAGCGGAGCCCCTACACATATCCCCAGACAATAACTGCTGGAGACAGATATTGGACATAGTGGATCTCTAGCCTGAGTCACTCCAGCTTTTTTCCTGCTCTTGTGTGGTGTTTTAGCACAGTACAAACAAATATAAACCGTCTTGGAATGGCAACATTGCAGAAGCAGATGAGGACCGACTAAATAAGCACATTACCAAATCCGTATTTTTAATTATCTTTGTTTATAAATGCACATAAGTAAAACAAATAATCATTTATGGAGCATTCCTGTTTTTGAGAGCTCAAAAAAAAAGGCATATAGCCCAAGCAAGCTTACATGACATACACCACACACGTCGTGCTGCCGGCTCTTGGAGATAAGGGAGAATTGGTCTGGCTCGGTGGGTTCCGAGGACATCGTGGACACGGGTGTTCCTATTGGAAAACCTTGTGCCCACTCCAACGTAAATAACTTCCTCAACTAAGTCTGCAAAATGTACTCTCTCTGACTTACTGGTTTCTTTCCATTGTGCTACGCTATTTCCATCCAGCCGATTACATCCTTGGGAAAAGAATTCTCCCAAGTAGCACGGTGAGAGGCTGAGCAAAGAAGTAAAATTACTGAACAGAAAGTTGGTTCTGTTCTACCCCAAACCAGGGCACACGTAAAGCCTTTGCTAAAGGTAGAAAAAAAAATAACCAGGGCATTTTGTTTTATGCTCATTACTTAATAGTTGGCCTTCTTTTTCTTTCCTGTTTTTTTTTTCCTTCAGATCGGTCACTATGTACAAACTTTAAAGCCCCAAGGGCAGACTGCGATCTCTAACTTACCAGAGCCTGACGCTGGGCTAATGAACAGAGCTCTGAGAAAATGAATTAAAAATTAACCGCATCCTACATCAGCAGGAAGCGCTTTGCTATTACATGATTTTTCTACAAACAATTTGTAAGGGTTAAACTGCTGATTTTCAGCCTGCCTGGGCAGCCAGTGGATTTACTCCTAGGAGCAAAACCGCTAAAAAAAAATCAAACTTACTTTTCAGAAGCAGAAATTGACTACCCAGAGGTGTCGCTGCCCACTGGAAGAGGCAACATCAGCAACTACTGATGTTACCACAGTTTTTCTGAAGTGGCAGACTACCTTGTACTCAGTTCTGCCAGCTAAAATTCAGGCAAAGGCTATTTCTGCAGCAGGCAGCCGTGCTGCTGCATGTGCAGTGCTACAGCAGGTGAAGCCTCAGCCCTGAGGGAGCGAAATCCCTGCTGTGGCAGCCCCCGGGGGTGCTGGAGGGCCCGGCTGGGATGTTCCCCTGGGCTATCCTTACCCTGTGCGGGAGCTGTGGGTCCACTGGCGCTGGTCCTAGCCCCAGCCATGGCCCCCACACCCCAGTCCTAGCCCCAGCCATGGCCCCCACACCCCAGTCCTAGCCCCAGCCGTGGCCCCCCAGCCCGAGGTGGGACAAAGGACAGACTCACCCAAGATCTTGATGGTCTGGCGGTGGCCCTTCTCCCGGAGGACCGTGTTGGGGCCCCGCAGGCGGGCGTTGCTCCGCCACAGCTCCCGGCCGATGAAGCCGTAGAGGACGCTGAGGCAGATGACGGGCAGGATGAAGTAGGAGGTGGTAACCCAGAACATGGTGGCCAGCAGACCGGATTCGATGGCCTGTGGGGTGGGCTTGCACTCCCGGCTGTCGGTGCGGTTGTCGGGCTGCTCCACGCCGACCAGGAAGAAGAAAGGGCTGGCAGAGAGGAAGGCGAAGGCCCAGAGGACGCCGATGACAGCCTTCACCCGGCGCTTGGTGACGACCACCTTGGCCTTGAGGGGGAAGCAGATGGCGAGGTATCGCTCCACGGTGAGGGCGGTGATGTGGAGGATGGTGCAGTAGGTGCAGCCCTCGCTGAGGTAGTGGGAGAGGCGGCACAGCAGCTGCCCGAAGATCCAGGGCCGGGAGCGCCAGAGGCGGTAGAGGTCGAAGGGCAGCCCCAGGAGGATGAGCAGGTCCGAGACGGCCATGCTGCCCAGGTAGAGGTTGGTGGTGGTCTTCATATCGTGGTAGCCGTGGATGACCAGCACCGTCAGGACGTTGCCCACCACGCCGACCACGAAGAGCCCCAGGCAGACGGCCGTGACGGGGACGAGAGCCCGCACCGGCAGCGCCAGGCACAGCCTCTCGTCGCAGGGCGGCCAGGGCCAGTGCTCGCCCTCGCTGCCGTTCCCCCCGCCGCCGCCCCCCATGCCGACGGGGGACGCGGCCGCCTCAGCCCCCTCCGCCGCCGCCGCT
>NW_015094510.1:15598777-15844085 GCF_001431845.1 Calidris pugnax | reverse complement strand
CCCCGCCCCGCCGCCCTGAGGGGACCCGGGCACCGCCGACCCCACAGCCCTGAGGGGAGCGGGGCACCGCCGCCCCTCGCCGCCTGGAGGGAGCGGGGCGGCGCCGCTCTGCCGGCGCCCGAGGGGAGCCGGGCACGGTTCCGAGAGGAACCGGCTACCGCCGTTGCCCCGGCACCTGAGGGGAGCGGGGCACCACCGCCTCCCGCCACCCGAGGGGAGCGAGGCACCGCCACCGACAGCCCTGAGGGAAGCCGGGCACCGCCGCTCTCTCGGCGCCTGAGGGGAGCCGGGTGCTCTCCCCGCGGCGCCTGAGCGGGGCGGGAACCAGCCTCCTGAGGAGAGCGGGACGCCGCCGGCCCCTAACGCCCTACGGGAGCGGGGCACCGCCGCTCTCCCGCCGCCCTGAGCGGAGCCGGGCCCCGCCGCCTGAAGGGAGCCGGGCACCACCGAGCACCGCTGCCCTGAGGGAAGCGGGGCACCGTCCTGAGGGGAACGGGGCACCACCGCCTCCCGCACCACCTGAGGTGAGCGAGGCACCGCCACCGACAGCCCTGAGGGAAGCCGGGCACCGCCGCTCTCCCGGCGCCTGAGGGGAGCCGGGCACGGTTCTGAGAGGAACCGGGTACCGCCGCTGCCCCGGCACCTGAGGGAAGCGAGGCACCGCCACCCCACAGCTCTAAGGGAAGCCGGGCACCGCCGCTCTCTCGGCGCCTGAGGGGAGCCGGGTGCTCTCCCCGCGGCGCCTGAGCGGGGCGGGAACCAGCCTCCTGAGGAGAGCGGGACGCCGCCGGCCCCTAACGCCCTACGGGAGCGGGGCACCGCCGCTCTCCCGCCGCCCTGAGCGGAGCCGGGCCCCGCCGCCTGAAGGGAGCCGGGCACCACCGAGCACCGCTGCCCTGAGGGAAGCGGGGCACCGTCCTGAGGGGAACGGGGCACCACCGCCTCCCGCACCACCTGAGGTGAGCGAGGCACCGCCACCGACAGCCCTGAGGGAAGCCGGGCACCGCCGCTCTCCCGGCGCCTGAGGGGAGCCGGGCACGGTTCTGAGAGGAACCGGGTACCGCCGCTGCCCCGGCACCTGAGGGAAGCGAGGCACCGCCACCCCACAGCTCTAAGGGAAGCCGGGCACCGCCGCTCTCTCGGCGCCTGAGGGGAGCCGGGTGCTCTCCCCGCGGCGCCTGGGGGGGGCTGGACCCCGCCGCTCTCCCGGCGCCTGAGAGAAGCCGGGTGCTCTCCCCGCGGCGCCTGAGCGGAGCCGGGCACCGCCGGGCAGCGCTGCCCCGAGGGAAGCGGGACACCGTCCCGAGGGGAACGGGTCTCACCGCTCCCAGCCGCCCCGCGGGGAGCCGGGCCCCGCCGCTCGGGAAGGGAAAAGCGCTTCCAAGCCGGTGGGGGACAGGCCAACAGGACGGACCGACAACAGCGAAAAAGAATGATGCTTTTATTTTCCACAGATTTTTTTTTTTTTAAAGATACTTTGCTACATAGTTTATGTATTTTCTATATCAGACTATACAGGTTCGTCTTCATGGAGCCCGACGTTGTACAATTGTAAAGTGATATGTTTGGTAGTGTTATCTATAACGTTTTAAAAAGTTTAGAGTTTTTCATTTTTTTTTCCTTTTTTTTTTTTTTCTTTTTAAATTTGTTTTTGGAATGTACAGTATATGAGGTAAAATTAAGATTACATTAAAAACTGTCTTCAATGCAGTAATACGCACTGAGGCTCAAATGGCAAATACACTATTAAATGACTATCAAAAATAGGAGCTCATTTGAATTTTACTATGAAAAACATAAGTCACTGCAGATTTAACTGTAGTAACAAATCTTACCGTTTTAGACATTCAACCGTAAGAAATCTCTGGGCTGTTACACGCAACCTCATTTGCACTGCCAAACATGGCACTTTTAAGAAGGTTCTAGAAAACATCAGTTTATCGCGGTATCCTGCGGGAAGGTATCAGCCTATACGTACAAATGACAGATTCGAAATAAAATGTAAACATACAGTACATTTTAAAGACAGATCGTTCTCGCCACGTGGAGGCCAAGTTCTTTGCCAGTTCTTTTTTTTTTTTCTTTTTTTTAAAAAAAAAAAGAAACGAAACTCAGTGACATTATTCTACAGCACAGATCATTGGACATATAAACAATTACAATACATGCCCGTTCTAATATAAGAGAAATTCTTCAGAGATCTTCAAAGCACAAGACAGAGGTTCCTTGTTTTTTTTATTATTATTAAGACCGACAGAAGTGTTTAATACCATTAAAAATGCTAAACTGAACACAACTAGAAGTCATTAATGATCCACTATCTTGTAACTCAAATAAATTAAAAATAGCTAATTACAAAGTGTATAACAAATAACGTAAGTGTGATGAGACAAGGAGTTTTTTTTTTTTTTCTTTTAAAGATAGTTTCACTACAAGCTTTATGTCACTGGCGATCATTGACATCTAGCAAGATGTTCAATGGGATACTTGATAAAAATTCAGTCTGGTCATTCAAGAACCCACAAATGCAAGCTCACAAAACATTGATGAGTTATGCAATTGCAAAGTGCTCTAATGCAACATTAACTACATGCAATCAACAATTTGGTACAGTATCCAAAGAGACATTACATTAAACATCAGGATCTCGAGAAAAAAAGCAGCTTTAAGTTTTCTGGTGCAAATTACTACACTTCGTCTTCGGATTTGGTGCCCCAAAGAAAGAAAAGAGAGGAAGGAAGGAAGGAAGAAAGAACAAACAAACAAACAAACAAACAAAAACAACAAAAAAAAGGCAGTGCTTGATTCTGGTGGATATGGCAAGTGAATGTCGGGGAAACAGCAAAATTGCAATCATGAATTTGATCTCAAAAATCTATCAACCAGCCAAAATCAGAGGGCACAGACATCTGTATAAACTGCATCCGATCAAAGGTCAACTTGGGAGATGTGGTTTTTTCGATTTAAATAATAAGTCTAAGAAAGTTCTCTCACACTCTCCCTTCTATATTTGTAAGAAGTAAAAGAGGCATTTTTTTGTAAGTAAACATCAAATCCTGGGGGCAAGATAAACCACTTGTGCCATCCCCTTGTAAGTCTTTCGAAAACATCTACTTGCAGTGAAGAACTCCACATTTATCAGATAAGAAGCTTCCTTCATGCATACTCTTCCATCCAGTTTATTATTTGCTGCCTGAGAAAAGCCCCTTCCGTTTTTTCAGCATAAATCCTGCTTCCCAAATAATTAAGACAAATGAGGAGGTAGAAATACAGCGCTAAATTGCTTTCACAGCATCGGATTAACATTGTATACAGCACAAGTTTGTTAGTGTACGTTTTAAATGCGATCTACACATTCTTCCCTGTTAATGGTAGCAACCCTTCAAAGTGTAGGCCAGGAAACCTTTTATTTGTTTTGATTTATTTCTTTTTTTTACACTCGCGTTTACTGGTCAAAGCCTTTTCGTTAAACACTGCTTGCCTGCCCCAGAGAGAGTTTGTACTGCAAGAAGGCATATTAAAGAAAAGGTTGTATTTCTGTGGCTTGCGTTCTAGTAACGTGCGCCAGCCTACACCTACCAGTAAGCATCTTAAAGTGGCTGAAAAGGTTTGCATCAGTCCCAATGCCGGTGCTAAATGCCTGGTTTTGTCAAAAAGCGAGAGAACAGAATTACTTTTTAGAGTATGAGAAAGTAAAATGTAATGGGCAGCGGTTCTCAAAGTCAACCTCTTCACTTTATTACGAAGTACTGAATGATAACAGCGATCAGGATGGAAAAGATAGCAAAAAGTGCAAGGATGACGGCAGCGCACACCTGGTCGCTCTGTGACCATTGCGTCCTTGTGGTTTGCACAGTGTCCTTGGTGGTGGTGGCCGGCGGCTCAGTCCTCTGAGAGATGAATAGCACGGGGGTGCTGTAGGGGCCCACCAGGTCCTGGTGACCTGCTGTCTCTTGGCACTGTCGAATGGCACAGGCGCGGAAACGGTACTCACAGTTCAGCTGGAGGCCTGTGTATCGGAACGACCACTCCGGACCCTTGTAAATCTGGAAACAAAGGAAAAAAAAACATGATACATCAAGTAAAAACGCCTTACAGACATGCATGTACCTCAGTATGGCTTTGTTTATGGTGGCAGGAACTGTAAAAATCATAGAATCACAGAATGGTTGGAGTTGGAAGGGACCTTAAAGATCATCAAGTTCCAACCCCCCCGCCATGGGCAGGGACACCTCCACTAGAGCAGGGAAAAAGGATGACTCCTCACCAGTGTTTTCACCCATGCAAGGAAAAATGGACAGAAAGCTCACAAACACAATTTAAACGCCAGATAAAGCCTCCAGTCCTTTTGGTGAAACAGGAAAAGAACTACAAGTGCTTTTACGGCATGATCTTCAGCCTGGAGAAGAGAAGGCTCTGGGGAGACCTTATAGCGGCCTTCCAGTGTCTGAAGGGAGCCTACAGGAGAGATGGGGAGGGACTCTTTGTCAGGAAGTGTAGTGACAGGACAAGGGGTAACGGTTTTAAATTGGAAGAGGGGAGATTTAGATTAGATATTAGGAAGAAATTCTTTACTGTGAGGGTGGTGAGACACTGGAACAGGTTGCCCAGGGAAGCTGTGGATGCCCCATCCCTGGAAGGGTTCAAGACCAGGCTGGATGGGGCTTTGAGCAACCTGCTCTAGTGGGAGGTGTCCCTGCCCATGGCAGGGGGGTTGGGACTTGATGATCTTTAAGGTCCCTTCCAACTCTAACCATTCTATGATTCTATGAGTACACACCAAAGAAACTGTCAGAATCCCCAATGTTAAGGTGTTTTTAGTGACTACTTACAACGTAAATATTACACCATGGGATGTAATATACAATATTGTATCACAGGAATTTGTTGCCTGAAGAGCTGTTGCTGTGCCTGTGGCTACTCATAGTCCTGGAAAGTCCTCCGACAGCCGGGCAGCTGAGCTTTACTGGAACCTACAGCCTAGAGAATTACCTTTCCCTCGAGAAATCGTTCCCCCATGGAGACAGGAAGTGCAGCTTCCTCAAAATTCTGCTAATTTGTATCATGCTTTTTGTAGTGAGCAAACACGCCACGGCCACACATCCTACTCCAGCTCTGCCAGCTGGCAGGGGCTCGTGTCCCCAGCTGCCTTGCCAGAAGCTCCTTTCCCCCATGTGTGCTTGCTGGGGTATTTATATGGTTGCTCCCTAACCCCTTTAAGAGCGGGACTGATGTATGTAGCTTGAAGAGCAAACCACTGACTTACTCTGTCTGAAGCACGTAGGGAGCAACGCCATGAGCAACTCGGCTGAGGGATCAGGGAGAAGGAGGAGAGTGAAGTTTTGGCAGGGAAATGGTAGGGAACAGCTTGGAGCTGACTTCCAGGGAGTTTATTTTTTGTCCATGTCATAGAAAATTGTCACCATCATGTCTAAGTATCTTAAGGGCTGTTTCCAAGGTTTTTACTTCTGGACTGTTCCAATTTTAATTTTTGCAAACTAGTCTTCTCATTTTATTTTAATTTACTGCCCTGGAGAGGCAAAAGGAATCATGTACCTCAGTCTACTTCGTTTTTCCAGGCTTAACGCGTAACCTTTATTTTCTTGTCCAGCTCAATGCACACTGCCCATCAAAGCGTGATTTGACTCTGTGTCTAGAAGCAACACTGACCACACCTTACTTTCATATTTAATGTTGCATTCACAATTTTAAAGTTACATTACAGAATATCCACATGGGAAGGTAACAAACACCTGGATTATGGTTCATCTTTTAACAAAAATGTAGCACTACACCAAAGGTTATGAATTATCCAAATATCGAGGCCTGTTACCTACCAAAGCACAGACAAAATTTATTTAATATTGACCTATAATAAAATTATAATATACCAGAATCAATGGTGTTTCCTTTCTGGAAGGAAACCTGTTCGCTTAATAGTGCGAAACAGAGTTTCCAAGCCTAGTTTCATGTCAATTATCAGGCAGGTTGCAAGGAAGCAAAATTAGCACTGCACATCCTCTTTTAAATGCAGACTAATCTGTAGCTTGGTGCTTCAAACTGCATTTTAGGATAGTCAAACCTGAAATTAAAACACACTCTCAACTGCTTGACCCTGTGTGCCCTACTACTGAAATGGCACTATGGTAAAAGCCTCATCAGTGAATTATATTAAAAAAAAAGTTTCCCTACACCTCAATGTCCACATTGCAAAAGTTGGGGGTCTTTCCTATCTGCAGTTCTCTGCACAGAAGGATGAAGTGTGAACAGCGGAGGTTCAGATTGGATATTATGAAAAATTTTTACACTGAAAGGGTTATCAAGCATTGGAATGGGCTGCCCAGGGAAGTGGTTGAGGCACCATCCCTGAAGGTGTTCAAAAGACAGGTAGACATAGTGCTTAGTGACATGGCTTAGTGATGTTTGTTTTTTTTAATCAGAGGTAGGTTAATGGTTGACCAGATGATCTAAAAAGTCCCTTCCAACATTGACAATTCCATGATTCTATGACTTTGACATCATCAAAGTTTTTATAATATTTACTGCCTTCAAACAGCTCTTAGTTCAAAGAGAACCCTTTGTTCTTTTTCTCGTAAGTCTCAACTCCGTACCATTGGGTGGATGTTTCCTTTTTGTCAGTTCTTCCCATTAGTGGACAATTTCCCTACCACTTGAGGTGTCAAGCTGTATTTACTAAACATCAGTGTAACCCAGAGAGGCTGCAACTTACCACCATATTTGTATTAATTAAATCTCTTTTCTCTATGATGATGGTTTTAGAAGATAATACCTTTATATTATTTATTAACAAAAAGTTAGCATGGTGACTGAAATCATACTGGAACATGATAATCTTTAAACTGGTTATCACAAATACTAATTGAAGAAAAATACAGTAACTTAAACACGTCATACCTGTTTGAATTCCGAGTCTTTGCCCACCATGACCTGAAGACAGTAGATAACTGGATCGCCCTTCATGGGCTGCAGAACCTCCCAGGTGATCTCACACGTGTGATCGTTTATTCTCTCTATCCTGGGTGCTGCAGGAAGAACACACAAAAGCGACAGCTAGTTCTCCTTTCCCTATCACTTCACGTTATATTTTGATGCTTTGTAAAATGCTATATTCTATCTGCTATTTTGTCTCAGAGAAATAAAAGATTCAGATTCAAATGTATTCTTCCTGAAATGTTTTCTGCAACAACTAACAATTCACAGGGGTCTCTCTTGAGAGAGTTTAGCTACCATCCAAAGAGAAAGCAAGTAGAATTTGGTGACTGCAAGTCTGTATCATATGCAAAAAAAAAGCAAAAAAAAAAGCAAAAAAAAAGCAAAAAAAGGCAAAAAAAAAGAAAAAAAAAAAGCTGTTACGCTTAAAATTATTCTGAACATGCTAGGAAGAATTTCCACCTCAAATTATTTTAACAGCCTGGTCACACTCTCCTGGGAAGCAAGAATTGTAAGTGCAACCCTTCTTATGTCAAAGAATGCATAAATCCCAAGTCTCTCATTTTTACAGCAAATATTTTAGGCTTTAGGTAATTACACGAAAAGAGTATTCCCTTACTATCCCTACCTGCATTTGGAAAAGGGCTCAGCATTCTACATACCCCAAATACTAACAACACCAAACCCAACTTGTCATCCCCCTACCTGCCAAGTGAAAAAAGAAGCACCTTTACCTTTCAAGGCAGCTGGAACAGATTTGGGAGTAGTGAAAACATACTCTTGAGAAAGGGGACCTTCGCCAGCTTCATTACACGCCTGAATACAAAACTTGTATGACGTTGACTCACTGAGTCTTTGTACTTTATATGTATGACATGGTCCTCTGTATAAGGATACAAACCTGAAAATGGAAAGAGTGGCTTATTTTAAACACAGAAAAGGGCTTCTGAGGTAGCTACAGTATTGTCTTGAAATCTGTTCTCATCATTTCCCAGCATCTAATGAGAAGCCCAGAAATACTTATTTCAGGGTTAAATGGTGTTCTGGCATTACTATAAAACAATAAGCTCATTTTCTGGGGCCACGTGTTTTTTTATGTCTTTGAAATAAACTATCTTTTACCCAGAGAGTACCACAGACTGTCTCTTGGTAAAAATGATGCTAAGCGTTTTCAGAAACCCTTCTGCACTTGACACAACGGGAAAGGACAGCAGTTCTCTGTCTCTATGAGCTGCACACGCTGCTTCTTTTTTGTGGCCCCCAACACTGTCAGCTTTTCAAAATTAGGTAACTAGATCTTAGCTCTGTGCTCCTTTGCAACTTTCCCTTACTACACCTAAGAAAGGGTGATGGATCCAACTGCTCTTGTACGTCACTGTCAGAGATGGGTGACTGAGCTACAGCTCACTCAGATCTTCACAGGAGGCCAGTGTCAGGCTTGTAGCGCACAGCAAGTCCTATTCTTAGAGCTCTGTAGACTGGTTGCTCTCCTTCACATTATAATTCTTACACAGACTGATCCTGGCAGCTCTCATTTCATTTTCAATTTTGGTATCCCCAGGACACAGCACAATTTTATCTCTTTCTGTAGGGGTTAATCACCTACTTTGACTTTTAAATGTAAAACAGATGGTACCTGCACATGGCTTAGTCTTTGATAATGGCATGAATTTCTTTCCAGTTAAGGGTCTAACTTCTTTTCCTCCTTAGAGCAGAACAGTTTCACCTGGCAGATCTATTTTGCCTTGCTGCCAAGCCAAAGCTACTCAGGGATTTGGACACGGCACATAGTGTAGCCATACTGTTTATTTTACCATTTAGGCAAGGGTACTTGCTGTACCATCGTAGCTTACATTCCAATTTAACATGAAAGAAGAGATTCCTTAAAGTACTGATTTGTACTATATGAGTACCAAAACCAACCTTCCATTCTTATCCTCCATTTGAAGGTGATACTGAATGGAGTCGGTCAACGCTTTTGGGGTTCCCTCTCCCCACTTCAGCTTGAGAGTCTGAGAACTGTACGCAGCACATTCCAGGCGAGGTGGATCCGGAGGGAGAGGCTTTGTTTTCAGTTTTATGGTGTGGCTGAAAGGACCCGCTCCCAGACTGTTTAGGGCTTGAATTCGTACTCTAGTATTTGGGAAAATAGAGAGAATAAATTAACTTGAAATTAAGAGTCTAAAAAGTAACTGGTGATTTCCACCATTCACATTCAAGAGAGAATAATGGTACCAAATAAAGGATACTTTCTACAATGAAGACTTTTATCAATATTAAGCTTTGATAGGCTGTCATGAATATGCAGGACTGTCCCTTTCCTTGCCACATTTTAAGGAACTGGATTGACTCGAAATAAAAACATGTCAGCATGTTTGCATTGTTCACAGTGGTGAAAAGATGCAAAAGCTGTATGAGCTACTTCAAGAGTGGTCCATCTTCCTGATCCCGCAGGCCTTGTTCCAAAACTTTTGATAGTCACATTGGGGAAACAAGGGAAGGTAAAAAACCCCCACCCCCAGAAGAGCTGGTATCAGTGGGCTGTTGTATCAGGTGAGTTCAAGGATGGCTACAGGAAAGTCTTCTGGACTTTTTGGAACAGATCCGATTCATGTGAAAATGAAGTGATGGTTCCCAGCTGTTTCCACTGGTGACACATCTCTGGGTGCCTGCAAACACAAGCCATCTTGGGGCTGCTGGGAAGGGAGAGGGGGAAACTAGAAGTTGTCAAAGGACACATGGCTGAGGAATTTGTAGAACTTTATATGCAGGAAGAGGGGGTTGGTGGTTTGGGATACTCCATGGAAAAAACTTGCTGGATTAGGTTTGCAAGTAAGAATTAAAAGAAGTAGCCAGAAACGTATTTCTAAATAGGAAAAAGCAGAAAACAGAAAAATCTGAGGCTCTTTGCATATCTCACAGGTAGCCACAGAGAGCAAAGTGTGTCTAATCTCATTTTGCAGACTAACATTTGCTTGCTAAAACAGTATCTGGGTAACTGGAAAAAAATAATCACAATAATTAAATTCTGAAACAATCAACCACACAGTTTCAAAATACTGAAAGGCAAATTTGTGTGCAGGCTTATGAATAAATATTTCTCCTTCACTACAGTAATATTTAACATTACACTACCTTATTATAGCACAGAACTAAGGTTATGCAAACATTTATTTGCACAAGGAGTTGACAGTGTATTCTATAAAAGCACTTTTGTGGGTAGAAGTACAGAAATATCTCTGCAATAGAAGCTTCTCGTTTTTCAGTTTGTTGACACAGAGAACGATGGCTCTCCAAACTGTCAGTATCAAAAAAGTAAACCCAAGTCTTGAAGGATTTGGAAAAACTGCATACCCAGATGATATCCTAGCTGTACTGAAATCAGCGGGCTTAAATTCTGACTTCTGTGGGACTGACATTCTCCTTTAACACTAAGGACATGTTTTTACAACAGGACTGTAGAGTGCCTTCAGGCAGAATTTTGGATTTTTACATTTATATTTTTCAGTAGCCGTTAGGTCAGATGTAAGAGATGATTTTAGTAACTTCAAAATTCTTCAAAAGAGATTTGAAATTGACTGACAGATTTTCAGACATATTCTTCATGCTGATTCCCACCCAAATACTTGCTATTTCTGCAGAAAAAGCATTGCAAGATGTGACTAGCTGCCATTAGATCAGACAATCCAGTCAATAAAGACTGGACATGGTCCTTCCTTGGATAGATTTTATCTCGTCAAACAGATTAGAGGCCATTTATCCATGAAGCAACCAGTCCAAAAACCAGTTATGAATCAGAATCTGTAATCTGAATTCAGTTAAACAGACAAATTAACCAGAGAGATACAACAGCAACACAATAAACAAACTAACATAAATTGTTCTTGAAAGAAAATAAAAGCAACACTGCTCATTGATTCATGATGATCATCATTAGGAAGCTTCCTTTTGCTCCATAGCTACGTACTAATGCCTCTTTTAAAAAGAGTAATGAAGAGAATAAAAAAACATTAAGGAAACAAACAAATAAAGACTCTTGTGGAAGAAACAATAGGCTGTCGAGCAGCGGTGCATGGCATACCTGTAGGTAGTATCTGGCTGTAAGCCATCGATAAAATAGCTCTGAACCTTCCCAACAGTTATGGGCTGCTTATCTCCAAAGTCTATGCTGTAGCCAAGGATTTCAGATCCATGGTCACAAGGCTTTTCCCAGCTTATAGCAAGGCATGTGGAAGGAGAATAGTGTGGACTTTCAACTTCATCTTCACTTAGTCCCCGAAGAGAAGTCACAACTGCAGGTACAGAGGCTGGAGTCATACATGCCACTACTTCACTGAAAGGGCCTGCACCTGCAACATTCACTGCCTGCAAATGCAAAGTAGACTGTGTTTTTATGGCAGGGGCGATTCCCGTTTCCAGATTTCACTAACAACAGTGTCATGTCTTTACCTGAACCCTGCAATAGTATAAAGTGGCAGGCAAAAGCCCTTTCATTTCACAGTTGAGCCCAGGCCCGCAGTAGGAGATCTGCATGCATCCCTCCACACCGCCCCACTCCAGGCGATACTCCGAGATGTCAGCTCCGTTACTCACTGGAACCTTTAAAATGGATACAAAGAGAAGTTAAATTCGCTGACTGAAAAAAAATTCAACCAAACTCACTAGATCTAAATTGTGTTTTTTTTCACAGGTATGTTACCCTCCCATTTCTTTGCTGATTTTCAATGTAGTACAATACAAATAAATCAGAATGCGTTATCACCCTGTAGGGGTTAATCACCTACTTTGACTTTTAAATGTAAAACAGATGGTACCTGCACATGGCTTAGTCTTTGATAATGGCATGAATTTCTTTCCAGTTAAGGGTCTAACTTCTTTTCCTCCTTAGAGCAGAACAGTTTCACCTGGCAGATCTATTTTGCCTTGCTGCCAAGCCAAAGCTACTCAGGGATTTGGACACGGCACATAGTGTAGCCATACTGTTTATTTTACCATTTAGGCAAGGGTACTTGCTGTACCATCGTAGCTTACATTCCAATTTAACATGAAAGAAGAGATTCCTTAAAGTACTGATTTGTACTATATGAGTACCAAAACCAACCTTCCATTCTTATCCTCCATTTGAAGGTGATACTGAATGGAGTCGGTCAACGCTTTTGGGGTTCCCTCTCCCCACTTCAGCTTGAGAGTCTGAGAACTGTACGCAGCACATTCCAGGCGAGGTGGATCCGGAGGGAGAGGCTTTGTTTTCAGTTTTATGGTGTGGCTGAAAGGACCCGCTCCCAGACTGTTTAGGGCTTGAATTCGTACTCTAGTATTTGGGAAAATAGAGAGAATAAATTAACTTGAAATTAAGAGTCTAAAAAGTAACTGGTGATTTCCACCATTCACATTCAAGAGAGAATAATGGTACCAAATAAAGGATACTTTCTACAATGAAGACTTTTATCAATATTAAGCTTTGATAGGCTGTCATGAATATGCAGGACTGTCCCTTTCCTTGCCACATTTTAAGGAACTGGATTGACTCGAAATAAAAACATGTCAGCATGTTTGCATTGTTCACAGTGGTGAAAAGATGCAAAAGCTGTATGAGCTACTTCAAGAGTGGTCCATCTTCCTGATCCCGCAGGCCTTGTTCCAAAACTTTTGATAGTCACATTGGGGAAACAAGGGAAGGTAAAAAACCCCCACCCCCAGAAGAGCTGGTATCAGTGGGCTGTTGTATCAGGTGAGTTCAAGGATGGCTACAGGAAAGTCTTCTGGACTTTTTGGAACAGATCCGATTCATGTGAAAATGAAGTGATGGTTCCCAGCTGTTTCCACTGGTGACACATCTCTGGGTGCCTGCAAACACAAGCCATCTTGGGGCTGCTGGGAAGGGAGAGGGGGAAACTAGAAGTTGTCAAAGGACACATGGCTGAGGAATTTGTAGAACTTTATATGCAGGAAGAGGGGGTTGGTGGTTTGGGATACTCCATGGAAAAAACTTGCTGGATTAGGTTTGCAAGTAAGAATTAAAAGAAGTAGCCAGAAACGTATTTCTAAATAGGAAAAAGCAGAAAACAGAAAAATCTGAGGCTCTTTGCATATCTCACAGGTAGCCACAGAGAGCAAAGTGTGTCTGATCTCATTTTGCAGACTAACATTTGCTTGCTAAAACAGTATCTGGGTAACTGGAAAAAAATAATCACAATAATTAAATTCTGAAACAATCAACCACACAGTTTCAAAATACTGAAAGGCAAATTTGTGTGCAGGCTTATGAATAAATATTTCTCCTTCACTACAGTAATATTTAACATTACACTACCTTATTATAGCACAGAACTAAGGTTATGCAAACATTTATTTGCACAAGGAGTTGACAGTGTATTCTATAAAAGCACTTTTGTGGGTAGAAGTACAGAAATATCTCTGCAATAGAAGCTTCTCGTTTTTCAGTTTGTTGACACAGAGAACGATGGCTCTCCAAACTGTCAGTATCAAAAAAGTAAACCCAAGTCTTGAAGGATTTGGAATACCCAGATGATATCCTAGCTGTACTGAAATCAGCGGGCTTAAATTCTGACTTCTGTGGGACTGACATTCTCCTTTAACACTAAGGACATGTTTTTACAACAGGACTGTAGAGTGCCTTCAGGCAGAATTTTGGATTTTTACATTTATATTTTTCAGTAGCCGTTAGGTCAGATGTAAGAGATGATTTTAGTAACTTCAAAATTCTTCAAAAGAGATTTGAAATTGACTGACAGATTTTCAGACATATTCTTCATGCTGATTCCCACCCAAATACTTGCTATTTCTGCAGAAAAAGCATTGCAAGATGTGACTAGCTGCCATTAGATCAGACAATCCAGTCAATAAAGACTGGACATGGTCCTTCCTTGGATAGATTTTATCTCGTCAAACAGATTAGAGGCCATTTATCCATGAAGCAACCAGTCCAAAAACCAGTTATGAATCAGAATCTGTAATCTGAATTCAGTTAAACAGACAAATTAACCAGAGAGATACAACAGCAACACAATAAACAAACTAACATAAATTGTTCTTGAAAGAAAATAAAAGCAACACTGCTCATTGATTCATGATGATCATCATTAGGAAGCTTCCTTTTGCTCCATAGCTACGTACTAATGCCTCTTTTAAAAAGAGTAATGAAGAGAATAAAAAAACATTAAGGAAACAAACAAATAAAGACTCTTGTGGAAGAAACAATAGGCTGTCGAGCAGCGGTGCATGGCATACCTGTAGGTAGTATCTGGCTGTAAGCCATCGATAAAATAGCTCTGAACCTTCCCAACAGTTATGGGCTGCTTATCTCCAAAGTCTATGCTGTAGCCAAGGATTTCAGATCCATGGTCACAAGGCTTTTCCCAGCTTATAGCAAGGCATGTGGAAGGAGAATAGTGTGGACTTTCAACTTCATCTTCACTTAGTCCCCGAAGAGAAGTCACAACTGCAGGTACAGAGGCTGGAGTCATACATGCCACTACTTCACTGAAAGGGCCTGCACCTGCAACATTCACTGCCTGCAAATGCAAAGTAGACTGTGTTTTTATGGCAGGGGCGATTCCCGTTTCCAGATTTCACTAACAACAGTGTCATGTCTTTACCTGAACCCTGCAATAGTATAAAGTGGCAGGCAAAAGCCCTTTCATTTCACAGTTGAGCCCAGGCCCGCAGTAGGAGATCTGCATGCATCCCTCCACACCGCCCCACTCCAGGCGATACTCCGAGATGTCAGCTCCGTTACTCACTGGAACCTTTAAAATGGATACAAAGAGAAGTTAAATTCGCTGACTGAAAAAAAATTCAACCAAACTCACTAGATCTAAATTGTGTTTTTTTTCACAGGTATGTTACCCTCCCATTTCTTTGCTGATTTTCAATGTAGTACAATACAAATAAATCAGAATGCGTTATCACCGAATCATAGAAGGGTTTGGGTTGGAAGGGACATTAAAGACCGTTGAGTTCCAACCCCCTGCCCTGGGCAGGGACACATCCCATTAGACCAGGCTGCTCAAAGCCCCATCCAGCCTGGCCTTGAACACCTCCAGGGATGGGGCATCCACAACTTCTCTGGGCAACCTGTTCCAGTGCCTCACCACCCTCACAGGAAAGACTTTCTTCCTAATAGCTAATCTAAATTTCCCCTCCTTCAGTTTGAAACCATTACTCCTCGTTCTCTCGCTACACTCCCTGACAAAGAGTTTAGCTTAGCAACCTGAATGGTCAATGGCAAGAGATGGTTGTCTTGAGAGGGTGATATAGGGTACTAAAGTTCTCCCTGACTGAGTCTGTAGTACATGACAGGGATGACAACATGCTTTGCGTTTTCACGCTACAGATGAAAGGACTCCTCCTCTGGACAAGGCCCTGAGAAACCTGACCTAAATTTGAAGTTAGGTCTGCTTTCAACAGAAGGTTGAACTGAATGACACCTACAGCCCCACTTCTACTTAATTACTCCAAGATTCTATAAAGCAGGCATCTGACATTGGTCAAACTAATCCCACCTGGACATTGTAAGAGATTTCTTCAAAAGGCTTTTCAAGGAGAGCTCCTCTGACATACCCAGTAGGAAGCATAAACTCCCAGGTAAAATAGTTTCATCTTTTGTTTCTGTACAGTTCTGTAACTCAAGATATTTCACTCCATTTCAAGCCACTGAAAAGCTATGTTTAAACAGTATTCCCAAATAGAATCTTCCTTTTTACAAGCTTAATTTTTATCTATTGCATTTTTTTTAATCAGATATCTAAATACTATGGATTTATAGGAAGTCTGTGAGGCTTTTGCTACGTTATTACTGATGTAATTACAAAAATTAAATCAGCTTATAAAAACAGCAAATGTACAATAATCTATTGTATTATGTGGATATATTCGCTCTGAGGAAAGATAACGATATTAAAGGAAATTTTTAAGAAATGCAGTGCAGCAGTTGTGGCAAAACTCTTAAACAAAAGAACAAAGTAAGATCTCAAGTACCGCAGGCTGACAACTTACAGCTGTCATATAATGGTATGATGAATGACTTAAGATTTTACTTACAAAGTATTGCATAATCAGGTAAGTATGTTTAAAAATGTGATTTAAAATACCTTTTAAAGTTCAACTTAAAAGATGTAGAAGACAATAATGTTAAGATAGGTGTAAGATGGCATTCTTACCTCCCACGACACCTGAGCACATGCAGCAGATCTACATGCCACTTGAGGGGGCTTGCACTGATCTGGTGGTCCTGGTGCTGTAGTTATTTCACATTTTTCTGAATAAGGCCCAAACTATTAAAAAGGGAGTTGAACAACTAATTTGTAAAAATAAAATTATTACTTTAAAAATAATAGTTTACAAAAATAGGAACATATAATAGGAGCCTGAAACTTTGTATTACTTGCTTATAAAATAAATCTTTGTGGACTGTGGATTCAGGATTTATTTCAGTATCTAACTATTCTCCAGAATAGCTGCAAGAGTCTTCTTTTCTATAACAAATTTCCTCTCACGCAAAACAGGAAAGTGCTATCCAAATCCTTTTTTTTGTAGTTACATGATGGCTGCACTGCAACAGAATGCAATTTGTAACTGCCTATTTATATCTATCTAAAATAAATAAAGGATTCAAAAAAATTCTTGAGCTATAAACCACTCTTTGCAGAGGGGGATAAAATGTTAGGTCACTGCTTTAAAGCCTTAAGCTGCAGAACTCTCCGCAAACAGTGTCAACTGGTGACGATAGTTTTTATGAAGATAAAAACTTGGATACGGAATTAAATAAAGCTTGTTCTACAGCAACAATTGATTTAAACACATTTAATATGCCAAACACAGAAAATATTATTGCATCTGAAAATCTGAAGTTAAACTAAATACAAAAAAAAAAGAATCAGGAAACGCTAATTAGTATGTTCTATAACACCAACAGCTGTAAAAATAAAGGACAATCAATTTACAAAGCTGCATACAGAAAATCATTTACTACCTTACTTCACGTGAGATTCAAGTTGCAACTATGCTTTGACAAAGTACTTGGCATCTCCGAACCATTTCCCAAAGCTATTATTTAGATATAAGACATAATTAGGTATTTTCTCTTCCCTTCATCTAAAACCCCCTTTGTTTTAAACTGATGTTTAACTGTCTGTTCCCACACAGCAATAAGCTATGTGAATCAAATGACTCTACATTACGAAACCCTCATTTTAAAATTACTGTTAAACTCTGCTTTTAAAAGAGAAGTTCCTTAATAGTGATTGCAGTCTCTGCAACTGATTTCATTTCAGATGGCCTTACCCCAGCCTTGTTAGCTGCTCGCAGCCTGAAGTTGTATGTCCTCCCTGGAAGAAGGCTGCCTACTGTGCATTCAACATCAGAGCCTTGGTAAACCTCTCTGTGTTCATCAGTTTCTGCCTGAAACATTTCCAGACCGTAACAGGTAATGGGTGAACCCCCGTCTACCTGAGGTGGTCCTAAAAATAAGAAAGAAAGGCTTATTTAATTTTAGTGTCTAACTCATTTGGGTCCCTTACACTCACTAACAGTTGTGGCAGAATTACCCCAGCGCAGCTGAATTTCTCTTGCTCTTGGTCTACCCTGTAGCCTTGGAGGCTGGCATGGACCAGGAACCACTGCTGGTGTCTGCACCAGTAAAGCATCAGATGCCTAAAAAGGAAAGAGAGATTAATGAAGTCATCTAGGCCAAAACAAGCACTATCAATTATGTCACAAGTAAAGGCAAATACTCGAGCCAGAATCAGGATCTTCAATTTTTTGAACTACATCCTCAAATACATAAAGATGCTTAAGTGATCTGGTGTGTTTTTTTCATAATACCAATATAAAACATGCTACAGTAATCACAAAATATGCAAAATTAACCTTTGCTTTTCTGTTTTGGTACACGTGTTAAGGAGTAGAATTAAAAATGGTACTTAAGTATAAGGACAAACCTAATATAGAAGCTTGAAATATGACTTGTTTAATGTAAAATTCTATTTTCCACCAAACTGCAGTTCAGTGATTCTAAAACCATAATCTAAGGGTTGTATGCTTGTTTCTGTGCAAAGAAGCAAAGGTGGGCAGAAGTGTCAAGCAGAAGAGATTAAAAAAATTGAGATTTCAACTTCTTGATTGCTTAGTAATACTTAACGTGTAAGAAGCTTCCACCTCTGATTTGAAGTGAGTGCAGAAATACACAGCACAACCCGCAGCAGATGGTATTGACTATTCTGGATGCAGACAGGGATGAGTCAGAGAGAGTGCGGGGTTATTAGCTTCAGCGCGATACAGAACAAATAAAAAGTTGATAAGCCTTTTAGTTTACAAGAGAGATACATCTTAAGAGTCTCATCTCACAACTGCTTTCTACATATGTTCCAGAAAGAGCAGATTGGAAGCTCTGCTGCTTTTCAGTTCCTTTGAAATGTATTGTTGCGCTCAACAACAGATGCCACTTAAAAAGCAGAATTGCTTCTCAGGAGGTGTATGTCCACAACAAGCTACAGAAAAGTTTCTTTACATCTTTCTTCACTATTCTTCTGTTGATTTCTGACACCTTCAGAAAGTATCAGGACTTTCTGAAAGTTATCTTCTCTTTGGCATTCAAATTATGTTTAAACTAAATGAGGTTGCAGCTGAGGTTAGATGACTGGGAAATAGACTGCCTTTCCCCTTCCCCTGTACAACAGCAAGTTGAACTATGGTGAGAAGGAACGCATTGCAGCTGAGCCAGCACCAAAGGCGTCCAGATTTAGTCTTAAGATAAGGTGGCTACGGGCAAGGCTATCTCTGCAGAAGACCTCTATGTGGAGGGAGAGCATATGAGTTTCATTTAATAAAGGGGGGCTGGGGAAGAAGCCCAGAAGGCCAATCGCATCCTGGGCTGCATCAAAAGATGCGTTGCCAGCAGGTCCAGAGAGGTGATTCTGCCACTTTACTCTGCTCTGGTGAGACCTCACCTGGAGTACTGTGTGCAGGTCTGGAGCCCTCAATACAAGAAGGACATGGACCTGATGGAGAGGGTCCAGAGGAGGGCCACAAGGATGATCAGAGGCATGGAGCACCTCTGCTATGAGGACAGGCTTAGGGAGCTGGGTTGTTCAGCCTGAAGAAGTGGAGGCTCTGGGGAGACCTAATAGCAGCCTTCCAGTACCTGAAGGGAGCCTACAGGAAGGCTGGGGAGAACCTGTTTAGAAAGGCCTGTAGTGACAGGACGAGGGGCAATGGCTTCAAGCTGGAGGGGAACAGATTTAGACTGGAGATTAGGAGAGGGTTCTTCACTGTGAGGGTGGTGGAGCACTGGAACAGGTTGCCCAGGGAGGTGGTTGAGGCCCCATCCCTGGAGATATTCAAGGAGAGGCTCGACGAGGCCCTGGGCAACCTGGTCTAGTTGGGGGTGTCCCTGCTGACTGCGGGGAGGTCGGACTAGACGACCTTTGGAGGTCCCTTCCGGCCTGGGCAATTCTATGATTCTATAAGAAATGGCAAACATCAAGAATGCAGGGGTTTAAGATTTTCAGATCAGGTTGACAGTGAAGCCCTGCTGGAGGTCTGTAGAAAGCCAGGGATGGCTTTGTTACAGTTGCTGCTGGGAAGAAGGGAGAAGAACACAGCATGACATCTTGGCACTGGAGGCTGAACTACACCAGAGAAGTGACAGTGCAAGTGTGTGTGCATGTAATGTGTATATATGAGGGAGCACAGTAGGGCACACCCAATTGTTTGGGAATACTGAAAAGTAGGGCAATGTAAACATTTTGCTTGTGGCTGAGACAGCATGGGAAGAGACTATGGAGCACAACCCTGAGGAAAAGCTCTGTCCTCCCCTGCCTGCTGGCCTCAGGCTGCTCAGACACAGTACTCCACTGACCACATGGAAAACATTAAATTGACACTGCCGTCTTGGGTTAGGCCTTAAGAAATGACATTGTATCAATGTATCACTCAGGAAAAGCCCCATAGTTTCTGTAAATAAGAAAAAGCACTTTAAACAAAATATAGTATCAAAAAAGAATATTCACATTTATTTCTTTAAGAAGCGGGCAGAAACTTGAAACACTGTGCATCAATACTGGAACCTTTGGCTACTTTGTTAGGCACTTCTGTACAATATTTGCTTATTAAGTACTGGAAAGAGAGAGATACTTTATGTAATAAAAATATTAGCTCATATTACCGTGCTTTGTCCTCCTTCCCCAACGCAGTACACACGTAAGCGATAGGAACAGCCGGGATTTAGTCGGTCACACACATGTTCCCTCGCAGCTCCGCTGTATACTGTGTCCCATTTATTTCCTGAAAGGTTAAAAATAATTGTGCAATGAACCAAGGTGTAATTTGCCACACTTCAGCACCAGCCACAGCAGGTATCCTAGCTTCCCTAAATAAGCATGTGCCTAATGTTTATCAAAAATTTTAAAGCTTGCTTTGACTTTCCCAGAAAAATATTCATCATTTCATAAAGATAGTTTTCTAGGTAAATTTGTGTAGATCTGCTGAAGCAAAATACCTTTCTTATTTGGTGTTCACATCAACTAGGAGAGAATTTACTTTTAATGAAGTAGCTATTACTGGGCCAGCAAGCACATTCAAACATCCTAACCAAATAAACAGGAAAGATACATAAGCAAAATTTTCCATGGAAAAAAAACTTTAACTACAATCAATTAATTTTGCAGAATGTAACTACAGTTTACAACTGATAAAGCTTGTTCCTGTATTCCTGAATGGCCCAGCACCTTCTAAAATACTGATTTCATTCTTTGCTATTCAGCCAGATTCTTAAATCAGATCCTCTTTAGTGTTCTCTCTCTCTTTTTAAGAGATTAAGCAGGGAACCTGGGGACTTTCCATTCAATCTCCAACAACTCAATACATCACAGAATTTAGAGGACTGGGAATGAAACGTAATGCACAGCTCACTAAATCTGCATAGAAGGCTTGGGCAAGTCATTCCCAAAGTGGCACACGACGGAGCAAGGGAGTCAGGAAAGAGACAGACTTAAGTAGCAAAAGAACCACAGCTGAGGCACCCGAAAGGGCTGCCCTTACCATATGGGGACAGTGTGCTGTCTGAATCTGACACAGCACTAGAGAAATATAAACTTTCATCCTCAATGCGACTGCATTTCTGAATTTCATAAGGTTACTTAAGAGGTCCAGATATTTAAATCATTTAGCTGGATAGCTTTATGTCCAGTTTAGAAATACTGTTAATTTCCCTGCTGTATGAAAGGACAGAAAAGCAAATAGCTGAACCAGTTATCCCAGCTGCATCACTGTTCTTTAATAGTGGTAAACGGAACACTAGTATTTCTTTCATCTACCACACAAAGCTATGCAGCCTTGTCATCTTGCTCTAAAACATCAGAAATGTGTCATTTCACTTCCAAAACAGAATACACCTAATTAATCAGTTAAATACGGAGCATCTCTTTTGACACAGAGTTTTGTGGCATCTTCTTTCTAAACCAGAAAAGAAGATTCTCTTGTATACAACTATAAAAGCACCAGCATCCCTATTTAACAGCAGTCCCTTGCAATAACTTTTCCTATCATAGTACATATTTCACTCTTCCCACTGGCGCACACACGCAGAAAAAAGCACACAGCTGAATGCCAACATATGTTCCTAATACTTACCATTTAATCCTTCAGACATTTCCACAACATACGTATTTATTGCTCCTCCTCCATTGTCTTTTGGTGGATCTATAAAAAACAGCAATATGCCAACTAAGCGAGATAAATTAAATGGTTTTCTAGCTTTTGGGGAGAATTTACAAAAGGCAAAATAAATAGCTGACTGGAGACAGGTGCTTGTTTAGACAGATAGCATCAAGCTAGCCATAGCATCCTAGTTCAGGACAGCCACAAATCACCCAAATTCTCCTCCATGAGAAGCCGCCAGCTCACAACCCTACTTCAAACTCTACAGATAAAGAATGACAATTGAATCAGGCACCTGGGAGATGCCACAGCAAACATTTCAATTAGTCTGAAGTGCTGTGGAAGGCTGCCCGATTAGGGGTTCAGGGACATGGATCCTAATGGTCCTGTAATTTGGACTGCAAAGAGGAAAAGATTATCCTACTAATTTGCATATAAGAATATTTCAGAATTATTTAAGGACAGGATTTCAAAAAACCTAAATATTTTGAGAGAGAGTAGAAGCCAGGAGTTCTACACTGAAAACACAATCTCTTACATTTTCAATATATCACTAGAAATTAAGCGCACTATCCTCCCTGGTACAATATTCATGTACAAGATATGAACCCACAGACCTATCTTCGACACATAATCCCCAAATCTCAGAGCTGATTTAGAGAACAACAGAATTAAAATAATCTGGAAAACCAACACTTTGGTCAAATATCAAGACAGCTTGATACTTCAACACAGAAGGGTACTGCTGCCACAGCACTACATTATGTATGCGCTGGATGAAACGGTGTTGGCTCTTAGGCATGGGTTACATGTCATATCACACCTGCTAAATAAAAGGAGATGACTTATATGGCAAATAGCACTTTTTTTTGGTTGGAAGGTAACAAATTACTCCAAATGAAAAATAAAATTATCACACTAATTATCACTTATTGAAAAAAAGGGAATTACTGTTCAAAATAATGACTACTAAAGATTTTATATATAAATTACTATTAACAGGCTTTATAAATGAATAGATAGTTTAGACAGTTTTTGATTTACAAATTAGGTATTTCTAACAACTTCATACATTATATATCATCCATAAAAGATCAAGTATCAGGCGCTGATAAAGCAAAGCCCTCTGGAAAGATGCATGACTGGACTTGCTGAGTACTGCTTATACCTTACAAGTAACTTCCTTATTATTAACGTGAAAGAGTTAAAGACATATTAAACAGAAATAGGTAAGAAGTTTCATTATCTGTGACAATAAATAAAACCTTTAGCTGTTTGATTTTCTGCTAAAGTACTGCATCACACAGTGCTGTGCCACCTTCTATTTCACAGCACAAGGCTAAAAAACCTTGAACCAAAGGAAAAGCTTCTCAAGATCTTTAGTGAACAAAAGATTTATTCATCAAAACCAAACACTTTGAAGAGATAGGCTGATCCTGAATCTTCTCTTTTGATAAAAACGCAGAATTTCATGGCATCTACTTTTTGTGCCATAGAAACAGAACTCTTAGTACACAAATGAATAGTACTGTTTTTTTAATTATTGTAGTCCCTTGCAGTAACAGTCCCTATTACAATTTGCATATTATTCTTCCCATGCAATGACACTATTATTTTGCCACCCTAATTATTTTGAATAAATATTTTTCTCTTAGTTCCATGAAAATATATCATAATGACTCAGCTGACTGATGTACTACTGAAGTAAAACCTGGCCTTCTCTATAAATCTATATATATATATGTGAAATATTTTATATATATATATATATATGTAAAATACAGAGGACATACTCTAAACAGAGCTGGACAACAATCTTACCCCAGATAATTTTGAAACTCTGTGCATGAACTTTTCCTTTCACCATTGGTTTTGAAGGTACTCCAGGCTTGTCTGGACAAGTAATGTATTCTACTGTCTCACTTGGACTGCTTTTCCCTTCTGAGTTGTAGGCAATGACCTGCAAGTATATACAAAATATTATAAACAGAACAAACATACTAGTTAGTGGTACACTATTCATTGTTAATAGTAAGGTCAAATTAATTTATATGTATGCTCTGATAGATAGTTGCATAACAAATTATCACACAAGAACTCTTTTTTACATTTTCATTAGTCCCACAGTTAGACAATCACTATAATGAAATTAAAAACTTCTACACACTGCCAGCAAAAAACCCCTAGTAATTGTTAAGGTGAAAAAAATATGAAAAAAATATTTCACAAATCAAATAACCTTCCATATCCCCCGAATTTCAAATGTTGGTGCATAAAGTTAGGCTTCTACTTAGGACACTTAAGAGTTGCCTGACTGTAAAAGGCAGTTGGGATGTACAAAAATCTCAGTGATATTAATGGCATTCGTGGATGGCATAGCACAAGCCACTTTATTTCAAGTTAAGGATCTAAAAACTTGGTTTTTTAAAGCCATCTAAAATACTCAGAAATTAGGCAGATCTAAGACCAACTCTTTTTTATCAGACTTGCACAATTTATTGGTAATGAAATATATGCATGAGAAAAAACCTTCATAAAAGCACAGAAACAAAAGATGATGAAGAAGACATACGGCAAAGAGGCCACTTTTAAACTTTCACTGAAGTATTAAAATTTTAATTGCAATTCCCTTTCCATTGAGGTAAAAATATTTTCATGTAATTAAGTAAAGAGCAAAAAGTGATGCTTTACTAGCTGCTAAAGAAACTTGAATCATTTGGATTAATCCAGTAGAGCTCTCATGCTAATATAGCACCTTCTTTTAAGGAAATACCTTCGGAGACAAAAAAGCACTTACATGGGTAAGTTGTACTAACAACAAAGGTGATAGAAACTCTTCAGCCCCAGGGAAAATTATGGGAAATATGGTCATGGTGGTAATTTACAGGCAGATGAAAGACAGCAAGGTGGTTAGATTTATTAAGAGTAAATAATGTTTGACCAACCTGAGTGGTTTCTACAATGAACTAACTTGTTCTATAGATGAAGGGAGAGCTGTGGACACCATTTACCCTGATTTTAGTTTGACATGGTCTCCCACAACATCCGTGTAGACAAGCTGGTAAGATACAGACAGGACAGATGGACCACGAGATGGGTGTGGAAAACCTGGTAGAATGCCAGGCTCAAAGGGTGGCAGTTAATGGCTCAAAGTCAAATTGGCAGCTGCTCATGATCCATTTTCCTCAGCTGTCAATATAACATCAGGTACTATTCAGTATCTTTAAAAGTGATGTTGATGACACAAGCGAATGCACCCTTCCCAGGTTTACATATGACACCAAACTAGGAGCAGAGAGAGAGATGCTGGAAGGAAGAGCTGCCATATAGACAGGCTTTGACAGCCTGGAAGATTGCACCAGCAAGAACTGTGTGAGTTTTGACCAAGATGAATGTGAAGTCTTGCACCTGGGATGGAATAATGCCAGCAGCGGTACAGTCTGGGTCTGACTGGCTAGTCAGCTTTCCTTTCTTCAGCTCTGCTGAGAAGGACCTTGGGATCCTAGTGGAGAGCAAGCCAGAGGAATCAGCAGAGCAGCCTGGAGTAGCAAAGGCAAATTGTTCATGGACTGCATCGCAAGAATTTAGTCAGCAGAACAAAGGATGTGATTATGCCACTTTACTCAGCCATTTTAGACTGGAATACTGTGTCCAGTTTTGGTCCTCCCAATTCAAGAGAAACACTGAGGAACTGGAGAAGAGTCCAGAAGAGGGGCAGCATGATTAGAGGGATGGAGAACCTGACACAGAAAGAAAGGCTGAATAACTTGGGTTTACTCCAGCCGAGTAAAAAGAAGTTTCACTGGGGGAGATCTACCCACTGTCTTCCAATACCCAAAAGGTAGTTACGGAAGAGAGGAGGATACTCTCCTCACAAGGATCTGTGACGACCGGACAAGAGACACTGGGCAAGCGTGTTAGGGAAAATTCTGGCTGGATGTAAGAAATTAATCACCATGAGAACAGGCTGCCCAGAGAAGTGGTGAAGTCTCCCTTGCTGGAAATACTGAAGTCTCAGCTTGACAGGGCTAGGACAGAGTTGAACTATCTAACCTATGGGGGTTAACCTAGGGCCTAACCTATGGCCCTGCTTTCTACACCAGTTTCACCCAGATGACCCCTCAAAGTCCCTTCCAACCTAGACTCTTCTGTGATTCTAGGAAAACAAATTGTTGCTATTCTTAACTTTCTGGTTGTGTTTGCAGTTCGTATACTACATATTCCCATTTGCTCCTAGCAAGAAACAAAACAACCTAAAGAAATGAGTTTTGGCTTTTATATGTTTCAAAAATGAGTGGAATTGAAAAGACAGCAGTAATGGTAATACGGATTGAGAAAAGGAAATGTGAGCTAACATGTCTCTCAGACATTAGGTCTCCCGATACAGTTTACAAGATTAACAATCATCTGGTTGTCTTTGTGCTCTTACAAATGAAGTTAAACAGACACAGTTAGGATTTACGTATTATAATAAAGTTTCCAATGGTTATAAAGCTTCTTTCAAAAGCCTTAAGGAATATTACTACTAATTAAGTCTTTTCCCCCTATAATAAAAATTAAAGAGCTGATCAACACAACATTTGTTTCTTCTTTATGCCCTGTGAATGCGTGAACAGAGACGTCTGTTTACTGTTAAGAAAAACAGGGTATAAACATTGATTTTTTTATTTTAATGAGAAACTTAGGATGTTCAAGTTAACTGTATTTTGACTAGTAATGCATATGATTAACATGTAGGATTACTTTCAAAGGAAGACTATGATCAAGTCCTGCAAAAGCTAGTTTCAAGGTAATTACTGTTCCTTAGTTTAAGTTCATGTATGGTTGTAACAGTCCCAGCTTGGGAAGTTGGGAGGTAGTTCTAGCCCTGGGGAGGTTGATGATTTTCACTGTGAAAAATTTCTTTCTTATACCAAGATGAAACTTCTCCCAGTGCAACTTGTACCTATTGTTCCTTGTCCTCTCCGTGTGGCTCCTTGTGAAGAGAGTGTCTCCCTCCTCTTTGTAGCCATCCTGTAAGTACTGGAAAGCTGTGATGAGGTCCCCCTGAGGCTTCTCTTCTCCAGGGAGAGAGATCTAATGCCACTCAGTTTGGTGTCACCAGCAAGCTTGGTGAGGGTGCTTTCAATCCCATTGTCTAGATCATTTGTGAAGATGGACAGTGTGTGGCCCCATACCAACCCCTTGGGATCCTACTTCCAACAGGCTGCCAGCCTGAATCAAAACCATTGATCACCACCTGTGATGTGCGGTGTGACCTGTGATGGAGTGTGACCTGTTGGCCAGTTTTCTACTCCTGTCACAGACCACCCATCCAGTCTGTATCTTGCCAGCTTGCCCAGGAGAAGGCTATGGGAAACAGCGTTGAATGCTTTGCTGAAGTCCAGCTAAACAACAACAACTGCTCTCCCCAGGCCAACTGGAAGCGTTACTTTGATGTACAAGGTGATCAGGTTAGTCAGACATGATTTACCTTTGGTAAATCCATGTTGGCTTTCCCAGTCACCTGCTTCATTTGCCTTGTAAGAGTTTCTGGGAGGGCTTGTTCCATTACTTTTCCAGGGACTGAAGTAAGATTAATTAGCCTGTAATTCCCTGGGTCCTCTTTTGGGACCTTCTTGTAGATAGGCACAACAATTGCCCTCGTCCAGATGTCAGGGATGTCCCCCGATCTCCACCTCAAATGTTATAGATAGTGTCTTCGCAACAATGTCAGCGACTTCTCTTATCCTGGAGTGGATTTTTTCCTGGCCCATAGATTGATGTGGGTTGAGCCCCTGCATGAAGCCACAGCCCAACCCTTCCTCCACCACCGGTGAGTCAACACGTGCCTTGCCATAGCTACTTGATCCCATGATCTGAGGTCCATCTGTGCTGGTAAGACAGAGGCAAAGAAGTTATTGAGAACCTCTGCCTTATTGGCACTGTTCATAACTTGGTTCCCTCCACTGTTTAGCAATGGGCCTTTTTGTCTTCCCTGTGCTTCTGCTTACTGCTAATGTATCTGAAGAACCCTTTCTTGCTCTTGACATCTTCGGCCAATTTCAGTTCCAGCTGATCCTCAGCCTTCCTGACTGCATCTCTGCATGTCCTAACAAGGTTCTTGAAGTCCTTGATGGCTATTTGGCTACCCTTCCATAGCCAGTATGCTTCTTTTTTGCTTTTAACCACATCCAAAAGCTCATTGTTAAGCCAGACTTCATCCTGAGCTAGCAAGTTCAGGCCTCAAGACTTATTAGAATGGGCTCAGCACCACATTAATATGAATGATTTACTAGCTTGGGCTCAGTGCTAGGCTAGCACTGACAAATGCTTTTTTGATCAAAGTTGCTCTTTACCCCAACACTTTCAGACGTGTTTAGAATCTATCAAAGAACCCTATAGCTACACTATTTAATATTACCCATGTATACACAACAAAGAAGACAAATATAAAAACCCAACTGCTAAGAACATTGACTCATGTCCTGGAATGTCACAATATCTGCAACTGTGTTGTGCCCTTACAGAGGTTATTACTTCTTCTTCAGAGACAATTAATGAAGCAAGTGTTCAGCTGATAGTTTTAAGAGACTGATATTTAAGAAGCTGGCATCAAATTTGTTTTTCCTTAAAATAGGCCCTCCCCACTTTTGAGTCAAGCTGAAGCTACTCTGGTGAAAAAAAACACCCAAATGTATGAAAAAATCTTACCCTAAACTTGTATTTCGTACTACGCCTCAAATTCTTCACCGTGTAGGTAAGATCGTCACCATCATATTTTGGCTTGAAACCATATCCCTGCAGAATTAAATAGGATTACTCGAACCATTGTATTTGCAGAGCAGACCACGTAACATACTTCACATAAATAAATTACTGTTTCAGAGTGTAATTGCTATGCTTCTCTGACAAAGTAGTAAGTAAACACAAGATATTTTTTTGGAGAGGGGGAAATTAATTAACCATTCCCCAATCACAGGAGGAAAAAAGAACAGTAAAGAAAAATACATACAGTATCAACAGAAACTCTAACATTTTCGAAGGGTAGAACAGGACTCATTTTAAAACATAGGTGGTTAGTCTGAAAGGACACCTATGGGGATCACACTGCAGCATGCAATTACTTTGATCCAGCTGTTATGACATTTAACTTTCACACACGAATTCACAAAGTTAAAAGTAATTAGAAGTCTGTGCAGGACTGGGGCTTAATAACACTAATCATGATTACTATCACAATAAAAAGGAGAAAGCTATGTGGCTTGGTCCCAGCAATGACAAGTCATTAGCTTAATTTCAGAAAATACAGTTCCTTGTCGAATATTCTAGCAAAAGCAATCACTGTTACACTTAATGCAATAATGTATCAAACACACACATTACAGTCTCTTGTCTTATGAGAATAAGTAGTCTAAACTTACTGAGTTCTCATCCTCCATCTCTAATATATACGAGATTCCTTCATCTGATGGTGTTCCTGAGGGTTTTGTCCACTGTAGGGATAACCAAGTAACTCCAGCATTAATCAGCAAAGGACTTGCTGGTGCGGTTGGGGCAGTGCCTGAGGTATGATACAGGACTTCTTCACTAAAACCACTGTTTAAAACAGACAGCATGTAAACTAACTAGACACAATAATTAACACCTAGAAAAATATCATTCTTACTATACACAGCTATGACAGTTTCTTGGACATACGCACAACTGGAAATTGCAAGCTGGTACATGCAGACAACTTGCCCATGAACCTGTCAGTAACAAAGCATCTGAACAAGGTTAAGATGTTCATAATTGAAAGATTCCTTTGTATGATATAATTAAAATGTTTTGCTAAGCAAAACGTTTTGCTTTTTCATGTTAAGTCATTATTTTAAAACATTAGAGCTCCATATGCAATAATGTCCTTCCTATTCAAAATGAAATCATGAAGGCATAAAAGCATACATAGGAAGCAATTTTGCTTCCCAGGGAGCAATTATGTGCTTCAAGTATACTGTGAAGTACTAATTTCTCTAGTGATTCAGAAAATAATAGAGCAATAGCCTCATTCAATGTTAAGTTACTTTAAGAGTTGCCAATACATAAGTCTTACAGCAGAACAAATGAAGTAGAGTGTACACCAGTGAGTCTCTTAAGCAACTATTAACCTTATCTGATGATGCTCAGACACGCCTTGAAGTGAAAAGACAAATAAGTTACAAAAAAAGACTTACTGTGGAACAGAGGGGTGCAAAGCCAGTAAATGGGTACTACGCTTGCACAGATGGTCTGACACGTATCCAGCAAGACTAAAAAAACCCCACCTGTTCTCTGCTGGCGTTTGCTGCTTCTACATCAGATCTGAAGGAACATCTACAGGCTCAGAGCTACTCTAACTCTTTCAACCATATGAAATTAGCATCAAAGATGTCATTTTCCTCTAAAAGCTAGGCATTAACTAAGTGAGCATTGGGAAGCCCTGAAAATAAAATTCTCCATATGGCTTATCATAGAATCATAGAATCATAGAATTGCCCAGGCCGGAAGGGACCTCCAAAGGTCATCTAGTCCGACCTCCCCGCAGTCAGCAGGGACACCCCCAACTAGACCAGGTTGCCCAGGGCCTCGTCGAGCCTCACCTTGAATATCTCCAGGGATGGGGCCTCAACCACCTCCCTGGGCAACCTGTTCCAGTGCTCCACTACCCTCACAGTAAAGAACCCCCTTCTAATCTCCAATCTAAATCTGTTCCCCTCCAGCTTGAAGCCATTTCCCCTCGTCCTGTCACTACAGGCCTTTCTAAACAGGCTCTCCCCAGCCTTCCTGTAGGCTCCCTTCAGGTACTGGAAGGCTGCTATTAGGTCACCCCGGAGCCTCCTCTTCTCCAGGCTGAACAACCCCAGTTCCTTCAGCCTGTCCTTGTAGCAGAGGTGCTCCATCCCCTTGATCATCCTTGTGGCCCTCCTCTGGACCCTCTCCATCAGGTCCATGTCCTTCTTGTATTGAGGGCTCCAGACCTGCACACAGTACTCCAGGTGAGGTCTCACCAGAGCAGAGTAAAGTGGCAGAATCACCTCTCTGGACCTGCTGGCAACGCTTCTTTTGATGCAGCCCAGGATGCGATTGGCCTTCTGGGCTGCAGCTGCACACTGCCTGCTCATGTCCAGCTTCTCGTCCACCAGCACCCCCAAGTCCCTTTCCTCAGGGCTGCTTTCCAACACCTCACCCCCTAGTTTGTATTGGTGGCGAGGATTGTTCCGGCCCAGGTGCAGAACCTTGCACTTGCTCTTGTTGAACCTCATGAGGTTCACCTGGGCCCACCTCTCCAGCCTGTCCAGGTCCCTTTGGATGACATCCCGTCCCTCTAGTGTATCGACAACACCACACAGCTTGGTATCATCCGCAAACTTGCTGATGGTGCCTTTAATCTCCCTGTCTATATCATTGATAAAAATGTTAAACAGCACCGGTCCCAGCACGGACCCTTGAGGAACACCACTTGTGACTGGTCTCCATCTGGACTTTGAGCCATTGAGTACTACCCTCTGGATGCGACCATCTAGCCAGTTCCTTATCCACTGAACAGTCCACCCATCAAATCCGTACCCCTCCAATTTGGCAATCAGGATGTTGTGGGGGACCGTGTCAAAGGCCTTACAGAAATCCAGATAGATCACATCCATAGGTTGCCCCTTGTCTACTGACCAAGTCACTTTATCATAGAAGGCCACTAGGTTAGTCAGGCAGGACCTGCCCCTAGTAAAGCCATGTTGGGTGTCCTGGATTACCTCCCTGTCCTTCATGTGCCCAAGCATGGCATCTAGGAGGATTTGTTCCATGATCTTCCCAGGCACAGAGGTGAGACTGACAGGTCGGTAGTTCCCAGGGTCCTCCTTTCTACCCTTTTTAAAAATGGGTGTGATGTTCCCCTTCTTCCAGTCTGCAGGGACTTCACCTGACTGCCATGATTTTTCAAATATCATGGAAAGTGGTTTGGCAACTACATCAGCTAGTTCCTTCAGGACTCTGGGATGTATCTCATCAGGTCCCATGGACTTGTATATCTTCAGGCTCCTGAGTTGATCTCGTACCTTGTCTTCACTTACAGTGGGAGGGACCTTGTCACCCTGGTCTCCAACTTTTTTGTCATCAACACAAGAACTAGGAGGAAGGGGGTTACCAGTGAAGACCGAGGCAAAGAAGTCATTGAGAACTTCTGCCTTCTCCTCATCTGTTGATACAAGTTCCCCACTGTTGCACATCAGGGGGGGTACATTTTCTTTAACCTTCCTTTTCTGGTTAACGTACCTGTAGAAGCCTTTCTTATTTTTCTTTACGTCCCTTGCCAAGTTCAGTTCTAGCTGTGCCTTGGCCTTCCTGACCTCATTCCTACACATCTTGGCAGCATCCCTATACTCTTCCCAGGATGCCTGTCCCTTCTTCCATTTCCTGTGTAGCCCCATCTTGCCCCTTAGTTTGACCAGCAGGTCTTGGCTCAACCATGGTGGTCTCTTGCCCTCCTTGCCCATTTTCCTACATGTGGGGATTGAGATCTTTTGTGCTCTATAGAGAGCATCCTTAAAAATCTGCCAGCTTTGTTCCGCTCCCTTGTCCCTGAGGGCTGTTTCCCATGGGGTCCTATTTACTAACTCCTTGAAAAGCTGGAAGTTTGCTTTCTTGAAGTTTAGAGTCCTAACTGTGCTTCTGGTGAGCTTCAAACTCCTTAGGACAGTGAACTGCACTAGGGCATGATCACTGCAGCCTAGGCTACCTTCAATTTTGATATCCCTGATGATTTCACTTGCATTTGTGATCAACAGATCCAACAATGCATTTCCTCGAGTAGGGCTGTTAATTTCTTGTCGCAGGAAGTTGTCGTCTAGGCACTCTAAGAGCTTCCTGGATTGTCTGCAGCCAGCTGTGTTGCTTTTCCAGCAGATGTCGGGGTGGTTAAAGTACCCCAGCAGGATGAGAGCCTGTGATCGTGATGCCTCCTCAAGCTGGAGTAAGAAGGCATCATTGACAGGCTCCGCCTGGTCAGGCTTAAACAACTGTATCAGTTAAGTGTCTTGTGTGTTGGAACCTCACTTTCCCGAAAAATCTCAATATAAAGATACCTCAACTTCACTTTCTCTCTTATTCAACCTACATTATAACAATGGCCAAGTTGTAAATTTTGGTCTGCTCTAAAGTCTTTTTGGCAACAATAATAATAGTAATAATATTAACAATAATAATATCTTACAGGCAACACATTATCGGGGTATTGATAAGCACCCAAAGCAGACACACAGTTTGTGTGGACATGCAGACTGTGAAACAGATTGTGAAGCAAGAAGAGAAAAAGTGCAAAATAAGAAAACTTCTTAAATTGGGGGGACTTTATCTTGCAAAAAGTCACAAGAAAGGAGATCTCTGAAATGAAGATGGTGTGATACATACGATGTATCTATTAAGAAAATTTCAACATTGTATAGGCAGGCTAGAGAAAGCATTAAGAGAGGCTAGACAAATACTCAAATACTAAGCCTGTCTCTATTCACAACAAACTATTGAAGGATTCACCTTACAAGCAGATATAAGGTAAAAAACCCCACACCTTAAACAGATTTAATCTCTGTACTTGATTGAACCACTCCAAAAGACAATGAAACCAACTAAGAGTTCCAATGACACCCAGATCTGAATGACTCTTTAACAATTCACTTAGAAGTACAATAATAGTGTCTATCTTCTAAATAGATTTTAGTTTTCCAGTTTTCTTTAGCCACTTTTTCATGTGTGGTTAGAATTAAATTTAAAAATATGAGTAACTCAAAGATAAAATATCTGTTCTTGTTGGTAAAATCATTTAGACAAAATTCTGTCTCCAGATACCTATGATTCTCAACATTCTTCATAAAGAATAATCAGGCAGTCTACCCTAATAAATATTATTTCAAGAGACTTCTTAATTAAATAATACCATGAAGACAATGCACTGCATCTTTGCAAGGCTATGAAATATTGATTTAAAAATCTATTTGGCGTGATTAGTTTAAGAAGGGTACTTAACTGATCAGTGTTTTCTACCAGCTTACGCTGCAGCAATCTGTAGTACCTGCAGTATTCCTAGAGGGTACATTTACACTCAGACATAAAAGGGGAGCAGGAAGGGAGCCCCGAGCACTGGACCCTGCTTAACTACCAGCTCACTCCCTGTCTTTATTTTTCTTGAACAGTTCTAACTAAATCTCATCAAGACAAAGTCCAGGAGCAACTCAGAGAATAATTCATTCCAGGAACATCATCCAGAAGGCAGTAACATAATAAAGACTGTGTTGGAGTACACAGAAAGTCGTTCTAGCCCATTATAATGTCTTCCGGAGGTGGCCCAAAGCAGGTGCCTAAGGAGGGACACAGGAAGAGGAACTACATGTAAACCATTCCCTGAGTACTGTCCAAAGCCTCCCAATACACTTCTCAGATCTTCTGAGCCAGCTGTAGTTTTCACATACTTAACAGTCTGCAGAAGATTTATTCTGCCCAGCATGAATTATAACCCCAGGTCTGGCTCCCTATTCTTTCCACTGTCCTTCAACACTGTCCAAACAGGCATTGTTCCCTCAAGCACCTTCTTGCACCAGCTAAGGACACACAACACCCCCCCTCTATTTCATGCTATAAAAACGCCACTCTAGTGAGCTGCAGGACAATGCTCATAATAATATTTCAATCACCGAATTAAAAAAACAAATACAAAATAGCAACTTTAGGCTGATGGCTAGAGAAGCCCTGTCTTTATGCCACACAGGACCTCAAAGTCCAACTGCTGCTAGGTAGTGTGGACACCAGCAGTTTGCTCTAGAGACGATGAGCCCTGGTAATGTGACTACTGGCCAGGTTTATTTGCTTTGCCTGAAGACCAAGAAGCATTTCCAAGAACTACTGCACCCAGTAGTGCAAGCACAACTTCAGAAAACAGTAACTTTGGTTTGGCTTTTTTTTCCAAGGTCTCTACTGAAGTCAGATTCAAAAATTCAAAACAAAGTTTGGTGCTCTATAACTTCTGAAAAGCAGCAACTGAAAGTAAGAACCACTTATCCTAAACATTCATAATAAGCTCTAGAACTTCAAGAGAATCCAGCGATGTGGTAATGTCATATTATGCCATTTTGCTGGATAACCAGAGATTAACAGACACCTTAGATAAAGGGACGTATCTGAATAATGGGACATGGCAAAGAGCACAATACAGACACACCTGCAGGTGGCAGTGGGGGTTCTGCCAGACATCCTGCTCCAGCAGAATTACTGACACCTCTTTATACTGACATCATTAAAACTCTGAATTTAAGGAGGGTTGATAAGCCCTGGAAAATTGCCACACCAGCTTCAGGAGCTACCTTACATCTAGCACCATGTCAAACCTCCCTGGAACCAAGAGCAGCAGAGAGCATGGTAGGAGCTACCACCTGGTCAACACAGCAGCAGCACAAGCACTGCAGCATTTAAACTACTCAACTCTGGCCCTTTGGCTGAGTCGCTTATTTTCAGCATGGTCCCCAGAATTTTAGTGCAAGTGTTTATTACACCAGGCACAAAAGCCACAATTGCACTGAATGTGTGAATCTCTACAATGCAGTGCTTAGCCAAAAATTCTATTGCAAGTAAGCGCAGTAGGAAACGTGTCCAAGGTAGGAACTTCATTGGTCAGTGTAGGCCTACAAACTCTGAAGCTAAACACCAGCACAGCCTGCGCTGACTTCATGTGAGTGCAGCTGGGCTGTCTGTGCCATGCTTGTACTCCCCATCCCAGAAGCATCTTAGACAAATGTCTGAGCAGGCTGTTCAGGAAATAAGGCTAATTCCAGCAGAAGTAGCTGCACTATCTGCTTCTCAGAGGGGCTGGGATTTGTAGCATTTTAAGCTTCTCAGAGGGGCTGGGATTTGTAGCATTTCTATTTTAAATATGCATGTAATGTAGTGGTTGTAGTATGTAACCATACCATGACTGGACAAAACACATTATGCTGGGAATTGCATGTAATGTAGTGGTTGTAGTATGTAACCTAACTGGACAAAACACATTATGCTGGGAATCACAGAGTAGCTGAGGTTGGAAGGGATCTCTGAAGGTCATCTTGTCCAACCTCCTCTCAAGTGTCAAGTGGTTCATAGCACACAGGTTATCTGCAAACTGAATAATCCAATCACACACCATGAATTAACTATGCAGTTGGATTAGATGATAACTGTAGGTCCTTTCCAACTGAACTATTCTATATTCAATACTCTATTTCATTCCAGTTGGACAAAAGACTTGTTTCTTTAAATGCCATCAAATGTTTTTCCTAAATAAGCACACATACGCATATATATACCTTCCATATTTATGTATGTAATAGTAATATTTACCTCATTCCCATGTCATTTTTGGCTGCTAGCCTAAAGGTGTACCCCATTGCTGGTGATAGTTTAGTAATCCTGTACTGCTTCTGCTGACCGTAATAACACTGGCAAAACTCTCCATTTCCTTTTCCCTAAAAAAGAAATAAGTTAATCACATTTTTCACCCTGTTATATATGCATCCATCAATTAAAGTAACACACAAAAGTGAAGTAAACTCATTGTTTGAAATGAAACATAACTGAAGAGTCTCCCATACAGTGAGGTAGTAGTATATGAAACTTTATACATATATATTGAATTAGAGGCTTTTTTCCTTCATTTTCATCTCCCAGCTCCACAGCGTTGGAAGGAAAAAGTTATGAAGCTTCTGCAGCACTGCTGTCTCAGGACAGCTGTCCAGGTAGGGACTGGAAAATGCTTGCTGGTGGATAGTAGATCCATCTATCCCTTTTTACAAAAGAAAGATTGTTCCAGGAAAATGCTCCATAATTGTCAGTTCTTGAAAGAAGTATTGGACTATAAGTGATAAAGCCACTACTAAGAGTGGCAAAATCGTGTAATTAAGATCCTATTATCTTATTTTCCCCAAGAAAAAATTTGGGCATCAACCATATTTTCATAATAGCTTCAGGAATTACGTATTTGTGACATGCCTCTAGACAGAAGTCTTAATTTTCACACCACTTGATGTACACAGTCACACACAACTACTTTTTAAAAAACTACAAAATTCAAAATAAAGTAGAGTAACTTGCTTACTTCGTCCCATTCTAAAAGGTAACTGTGGATTTTAGAACCATTATCACAAGATGCCTGCAATAAGAAAAGAAGAAAATTAGAGCTCTAAATGGGTAGAAGACCACTTAGGGAAAAAATGCTTGTATAGGTTAAATCATGACAAGGCCAGTGGAGAGAGCAAATGATGCTCCCCTTATATGACTATTTCACTTGCCAATACAGTCTTAGTTCAGTCTCTGTTCAGTCTCTTGTATCATGTTTATGGTTTTGGTTTTTAATTTAGACCTTGAAAAAGTATTCTGGCAGCACTGTAAAATGCTACAGTATTTTTCTGAGCAGCCAGATTGCAGCTCTGCTCAAATTTCAGTCTTTCCAGACCACTCATTTGCTTTGCACTAACAAGCCTATGTTCAATAATGTAGGTAAGAATTGGTTCCACAGTACAGCACTCAAGCCACTGGTTCTCACTCAAACTCAGTAACTTCATCTACAAAGGCTCCTCCTTGCTTTTCTGGGAATCATCCTCTTTTTATTGAAGTCCACATTTAACTCAGTACGTGTATTTCCAGTTACAGAATGGTGACTGAAATGAGTATGTTTGACAAAAAATTTCTGTTTCAATAAACTGGTGTTTTATTGAGAAATCCAAAACAATTCTGAAGAGTTTAAAATATTTATTTTAAAGGGTTTAAAACAATTCTTACCTTCCACTGCAGAGTAAGAGAATTTTTGGTCCGATTAGTTATCCTGGGCAGATTTGGAGTATCAGGTTCACAACTTGTTGTGGTAAAACTCTCTGCTTCTGACGGGCTCCCCTTTATACAGTTGCATTCTACTTGGACTCTAAAGGAGAAAAAAGCCAGTAATGTTTTACTTCAAAATCTATGTATGCAGTTTCCAAAGACAAATGAGTATTCAGACTGAAGTTACTGCCTTGCCACCACATTATTAAAATAGCACTGTTCTAAATAAATAACTGATGGAAGCATCTTGGTCAATAAAGTAATACAAAAGAAAAAGAGTCCTTGACTTTGGATGTACATCATTATTATCAGTCAGCTTTAGTCTCACAACTATGTTTGAAATCTGTCTGTTATTTGCTATACTTTGCTTGGGAAATAATGGTAACATCTTGCAGGCTCGTTATCTGTTGTAGACATATTAATTGATATTATGAATAATTCTTCTTCTGCAAGTGCTTTTGTCAGATGGGCACAATGAAGCTGTTGATAAATTTTCAGAGAACCTTCTGCACTCCTTCAAGACCTTGCTGAGTCTGTTCACTCTGCCCATCCCTTTAGGAAGGCTAGGAATTAACTCTCCATGTTCTTCTGAAGAGTAAGCTGTTGCTTCTGTCTCAAAAAGATATGATTTGTTTTTCTGATAGCTTTTTTCCAATATTAAGTACAGGATTATTATCTGACCTCCCCCTGCGCTCTCCCCCACCCCCGCCTTGGCTGTGTAGCTATGCCTTGTCTCCTCCTTGGGTGAATGTGCACATTACTTTCTCCTGATTAACCTGTTCCTTAGAAAGGAAAACCAACCCCCCTCTCCCCCAAACATTTCCTCTGACTGCTGGTGTAAGACTTGTGTTGCCTGCTTATGAAGATGTAAAAGTCTTTTTATGTTCCTGTTGCGTGAACAGCAAGTCACAGGAAATGTGGCTTTCTCCATTTCATGAACAGGGAGAGACATTTGAACAGTGACTAATGCTGCACGCAAAGTTGTTTGTGCTTGCATACAGTTGCAAATATGTAATTTGTCACTTATCTTCATAGTTCAGCCTTTCTGGTCTTCAATGATTTTGGGCAGTGTTCACACTGGCAGAATTCTGCTTAACTCCTAGTTGAGGAAGGGCTTAGATGGCTAAGTCATATATTTGCATGCATTCTCTAAAATGACCAGAATTAAGCAAGAAAAAAACTGAATATAGCCTGATAAAAAAGGACTTATACAGGGAAAAAAATTCCTAGGCTCTGACCCTTACGCTCCATGCATTTTCAACTTGAACATTGTTGGGTAAAGTAAATAAAAACTACTGAAAAACAGGAACAACATCACAGGGAAACCACTTGCATATGAAGAGCTTTGAGCCAATTTACTGGTCATCCTGAACCCGTGCTGCAGGCCATATAGTGGCCCAAATTAAATGAAGCGTGTGATGAAGAACAGACCAACCCTCCTTTGCTCCCAGTTTAGTAACCAGGGCAATACCCTGGAAAACAGCACCAGGAGATACAGACCCCCTCACATTGAGGACCAGGAACGTAGCTCTCCCATTTGAGCAAATCTTAATCAGAAGACTCACACAACAGAAATGCTCTTCTTCTTCCTCCCTACTGCTCATGTTCTAAAACTCATGTGGAAAGAGGCACAATGTTTCTGAGTTGGATCCTTACTCTGACACACTTCTGTTCCCTCAGCTCCCTACCAACTGCCTCTAAATTGGTTCCCTGGTCAGTAAGCAGGAGACCTGGGGTTCTCCACAGTCAAGAGGCAAATCCCTCACATGCTGCACGTTCAGTCATTTCTAAAGTTGTGCTGTCCATTTGGAATTATTTCATGAAAAGGCAGTACTTTTAAGGTGGCCTTCACAATGTTATGTATTTATAAACTGCTGTATTCATCCTGTTGCTTTTTTTTTTAAAAACCAAGAAATAAGACAACCCTTCAATATGTCAAAAAGGAGGGAAAGAGAACAACTAACTCCTTCTTTCCAATCCTATGCTATTTCTTCAGTAGGGCACAATGAAGCAGCAACTTCTGCTAGAAATTAGATTAGTAATTTCTGCTAGAAATTACATTGAGCTGAGCATTACTAATTACATAATTAGTAATGCATACAGGGTCAGATTGACTGGTCTGCTGGAGCAAAGTGAAAGCAGCATAACCTGACCTTCAGGTGGCCAGCAGTGATCATGTTCCTCTGCAAGGTACCTCCCTCTAGGAAACAGAGAAAGCAAGCAGCATCTCTGCCTGGCTCAAAGTACAGAAAAATGTCACTGTTCTGGCATGACATGAGAAGTAAAGAGCATGGATTGGACAAGGGTGCAACAATTTTCTGTTTTCCAAAGCAGAGTGAGTGATCAGCTAAGCCAAAAATGCCAATTTTAGATTCAAAGGAGGGTGAGATGTGGTAAAGAATCTCTGAAGACTTATGCAAACAAACAAATCCAATGAAACTTTTAAAACATTTCCACTGAATTTAATGAACAGAGAAGAAGATACTCACTTTGCATGGTAATCAGTTGCTGGCCTGAGATCATTTACAGTAACTTTATTTTCTTCTCCACTGGAAAGAGATATGATTTGGTTTAAGAGACTGTTTCAGAATCCCATACATTTAAAAAGACACAAATCATCTAATTCATCCACCTAACACTCCTTCTAAGAAATACATCTGCTAACAGATTGTTTCTATTGCTAAATATAGTAAAATGAAAATGCATTAATCTTTGAATTTTAGGGGCTTCTCACATTCAATTCCTCTTGAATTAATGCTCTTACTAAGAGCATTTCCAGGGAAGCAAGTGATAACCTTACTGGGAGCACAAGCATGTGCTGAAGTAAATATCTACAAACACAATTTGTATTTCTCACCAATTGAGAGCTCATCGTTTCTAGTGTGGCTGGTTGAAATACAGCTAAGTGATATTAAAACATGCTTCCAATATCTAAGAACAAAGTCTTTAATTTCTAATTGATGGTAGAAACATTAGTACTAAATCAAACCCAATTCTACTGAAAAAAGTAGTTTGTTTCAAAACAGAAGTTGCACAAAACTGCTAATTATTCTGGACAACAGGCAGTTTTTAAATGAGGTTCTAAGCCACATAATTCAATGCAACAGCAATTAAATAAAACTAATGAACACCTACACGTATACAGTTTTGTACTTTCCATCTTTTCCGGTACTTGAAATCATTACTTCATAAGTATACACATCTGGTATGTCATTCTTGTCAGCGTCCTCTCTGGTGTCACTGGCTGGAGGGGACCACATCAGCAGTGCTGTTCTTGCCTGAATGTCTGACACCTGTAGAAATACAATTTTGAGATCTCTGCCATTTAAATTCTATTGTACCTAAATGCTGCCTTGTCACGTAGGACCAAATGAAAGAGAAGAAAATCATATGGCGCTATCATATCAGAGTATTTATACTGATCTAATAGCTACTAATTAGTTTTTGTAGATGAAATCAAGCTGGAAATCTGAGAAATGTCATAAGAAAACTGCCATCTGAGGTTGTAGGGCTAAGTGCAAATTTCTAAGCAACAAATGCCACCTAGTGGGCTGCATAAAAATGACTGCATCACTTAGGAAGCACAAGAGATGGCAAGCACATACTGAGAATCAGTCCTTTTATTAAACCGCAATGTTTCAGACTTTTTTCTACATGATCAGTACTGTGATTTTCTTAATACCTTCATAGAATCATAGAATCGTCTAGGTTGGAAGAGACCCTTGGGATCATCGAGTCCAACCATCTATCCTACTCTACAAAGTCCTCCCCTACACCATGTCCCTTAGCACTGTATCTAAACGGCCCTTAAACACAGCCAGGGATGGTGACTCCACCACCTCCCTAATGTTGACTTGTTTTTCATATGAAATACATAGAAGCTCAGGAATTTCTCCAAAATGACTGGCATTACTGTAGCAGAAGAAAGTGCTTCGGGCATCTAATTATGACTGTGGCAAGTAGGCTCTCCCATTTGATTAAAACCTATGTGGTTAACTACCCCAGCAAATGGGGTTTGATCGGGATATTAATAGGAATACAACTACCTGAGGGTGTAATCTAGTACTCTGTTAGGGAACAGAGTATTACAACATGTAACGTACTTTGAGCCCAGGCCCTTGGGATGAAGGCATGCTCACAAGGTCCATGCACATCACAGAATCACAGAATCTTCTAGGTTGGAAGGGACCTCAAAGATCCTCTTGTCCAACCGTCAACCTAACTGACAAAAATAGACACCCACACAACAAACAAGGAGCATCATCACTAACCCATACCTCCCAGCACTACATCAACCTGTCTTTTGAACACCTCCAGGGATGGTGCCTCAACCACCTCCCTGGGCAGCCCATTCCAATGTCTGATATCCCTTTCAGTACACCTATACACACACACACACACACATATATATATATGTGGGCAATATCCTGAAGAATTCCTGTGGTGGTGCCTGCCTGCACAGCCCACCCTTTGCAGAAAGGCCTGGATAACAACAGCTGCTGTGACAGAAATATGGAAACACCTCCAACTGTCTGAGAAGTGATTGCCTCAACAGACTCACGGTGCGACCCTTGGGTGGATTACGTGGTAACTGGGGAATCACAAAAAGACTTCTGAAACAAAGAAGGGATCAGCTTCAGAAGTACAAAAGGGATAAAAGACCCTGGAATGGAACAGAGCAATGACCAAAACCTGGCCTGAGAGTGCAAGAAATTTCCCTGTCACCACTGCCACCTCCACCCAGGACTGATGGATGCTGTGAGTAGCTGCACCCCAGCTGGTGTGACAGCAGTTTGGGGTGCAGCAGGCAGGGACCCGCAGCTCAGGTGGGTGCATGTCACCTGGTGGAGAGCTTTCTCAATGGCCTGTGGAGGAGTAGATTGTAGGGAACAACATATTTTAGGGAATAATGGAGTTAACATGCAAAGCTAAAGCCCCCACGTCTCCCAAAGGAGATGTGGGGTTATGGGCACCCACACTCCCAGAAGAGTGGTGCTGCCTGAAACCCACACACGCTGCAAGGGGCTGGGGATGCTCATATTGCTGTAGGTGAGTGCATGGGTGTGTGCATGCAATTACAAATTTTTAGGATTCGTTATAGAAGGAAGTCTAGAAATCTGTGGGTGCTTATTAATACTGCACGTCTGCTATTGTGGTTTAAATGTTCCACTGTCTGCTATTTCCAATTATTTCATAAGATAATTGAAAATACATTTCATTATATGAAATGACTAGTTTTACAATCTGACTTTAATATATATATATCTATTTTGTGAATAATTACTTTTGGAAATCTATTACCAGACTCAAAATGCTATCTTCACAACAGGTGCTCTTACATTGCTATAACTGAACTCAAAACCTCAATGGGCCAACTTCAAGAACGAAGCAGAGAGCAGACGAGTTACTGGTAACAGACAAACCGAAAGGAAGAAAAATCAAACAAGATGACTTCAACGTCTTGGAAATAAGGTCACTTATCCCTTATACGCTAACAGGGTTATACATCACATCCTGAAAGGGAGCAAATGCTAGTAAGATCTCCCACTGAAGTTCTTGGAAACACAATTCAAAGTTTGGTAGGAGAAATTCCACTATGATCTTGATGCGGTCAAAAACTACACTAACTACAACCACCTCTGTGCAATTCTAGCATTTTTGAAAGTCTTTGGAGTTGTGGAAACCATCTGAGGTGGTAAAAGCTCCATCTCAATTTTAATCCCTCCCTTCTGGGTTGCCGAAGTTGGCAGGAGATACTGAAGGAAAGAAGTGTGGGTTCCTGGAGTACCTGCTATGCTCCAAGACTACTAGGTCCACTGTAAGATGATCTATTCCTACGTTTAGCTACTTTAAGAGTTGATTTTTTTTTTCCTAATGGCCATGCAGTACCTCTTACTACCGGCTAAGCCTATTAGTCCTTAGCTACCATGGAGTTGAACATTAGATCCTCCCTTCTATTCTCCAGTTGTTTCTTATGTACTTGAAGAATGTTGGCATTTGCGTATCCCCTCACCTACCTAAATCTCTGATTATTCTCACCATTCTACTTATCTCATGCTATTTCATTACCTTAGTGCTTTGCCTAGAACTAAACATAATGTCCCACCTAATACTTCACTAATGCCAAACTGGCTTATATACTTGTCAGATTACATTTCTCTTCATACATTTCAACCCCTCTATCTTCTTTTAAGCAGAGAAGTAATGTAGTTGGTGTGAATTAAAGGTGGCATCACATTTCGTTGGAACATTACAAGATTAGAGGTTTCAACTGTTCAGTACAGAGAGAGCAGAAGAGTAGGAGGGAGACCAAAGACAATGTTACTGACTACAGAGTAACAGACAACTCACAGGACTTTGGCTAGTAACATTAAAACCAGAGTATTAGTGGAAATCAGTATATACCAACAAGCGTCAACAGAGAACAGGGTGAAATGTTCTTTAAGTCACTGACTGGATGAAAAATTGTTATCCCCAGTTACTCTTGTAATTGGCTGTTGGTCAACTCACATAAATCTTCCATAACACTTCTAAAATAATAGATGACAACTGTTAACACAGTAATACAATGGAGCAGTATTATGTACCAAGCTAAAACCCAGTGACTATGTAGGTTGTTCTGGTTGTTTTACTTTGTGTAAACAGAGTATGTGACTAAGGAACATTATGAAGAGCTAAAGCTTTGCTGTGGCCAATTTGTCAAAGCTTAAAAGCAAATCAGTGGAACAGAACATTATCAGAAATGCAAAGTGAGAAGTACTCACAGAAGCTGGGAGTTAAGCACATCCTTATGGTGCATAAAAATCTGTAATGTCTAAAGACTATACAAATTCTCTATACATAAATATGCACATATATGCATATGGGGAAAGGAAGAAATATGTTAGCAAATAAGCTACAATTGACCAGAATTTACAAGAAAAGTTAAAGGTTTCAATGAAACAGCAACAGCTAACAGGATGAAAGACAAAAGATATTTAAAAAAACCCCATCTATCATGAAAGTTCGAAGTCAGGCGCTGCTCTGTTATTGGTGGATGTAGAACATGGAGGAAAGAAAGAAGCATTTAACAGTTATTTCCATCCTGTATTTGCAGTGAGGCAGAAATCCGTATCCTTCTTATGTAACCCTACTGTTGGGACTAGAAAATTTACAACCTACACCAAAGTTACTGGGCCCAGTAGATGGTGCCCAGTGAAACCGAGTCTCTGCAATAAACCAAGTGGTCAGGTTAAAACACTGGTTTCCCACCAGTGACGTACACTCACATTAAACCAAGAACCTGCAAGAAGCCAAGCCTAAACTAGTAAAGCCCTGCTGAGGAGCACTGAGGAGTGAAATACTTACAGAACAAGTGTTAAGAGGTAGGTACCTAAGGGCCTACAAGAAGGTGCTCATGGGCAGAAGGAACAGAACAAGAGGTACAACATTTAACTCTCTGGTGGGTAAAAATGCTGGAACTAATGCCCAACCCTGTCCCTCATACACCTGAATCCCTCTGAAGCTGCTACCTTGTTTCTGCAACCCCACAGAATGGGGGTGGGGGACTGTGGGGTCCCCAGAAATACAGCTTGTATGTGAGGGGTGAGTAATGAGACCAAAAGAAGAGAGGCAAGTAGGGGTGGGACTGAGTAACACCAAGGTTTTTCGTCTGGACCTACACTCTGTATGATGTTACATACTTCCTAAGTTCTGGAGCTTTTCAGTAAATTCATATATAGGTGTATGGGTATTTTCAACTAATCTCAGCTGCTAAAAAAAATAATAAAATCACAGCTGCAAGCACTGACAAGAGACAATCAGAGAATGTAATTTAAGTCCTTTTCAACTCATTTCTAAAACATTTGGTACTGCTTTTCAGATTCAACTTCCAGCTAAGAGAATCATTCTTAAAGACAAGTCTAGGTCCAGTTATTTTCTTCCTCACAATATGATTAATGAGGGACAAAAGCAAAGTATTAAAAGATAAAGAATTGCTAAAATGAAGATTTCCTGTAAAAAAACTTCTCTCTACTGTCTATATACATTATGACAGCCTTAGATTACATCAGCATATAGTATTTTGACACAAAACTCCAGCTTCACATAATGCAAGCACATGACAGTAACTACCAATTGCTTAAAAAGCAATTATTCAATATTGTCCTTTATCCTTGATGTTCCATAATATCCCAATACTTGACTTTTTTAACACTAGCCAAAGCTCTATTATGGAAAAGAATTTACCAAAAAGTTTCAGAAATTCCTGCCAGTTCTTAAGCACAAAACGCTAGCATATATTCAAAAAACCTCTGCAATATAAGGAGGGAAATAGTATTTTTGAAGAAAAAAGATTAAGATCAGAAAAATCCACTATTCCTAGGTGCCCTGACACACTCAGGAGTGGCTTTTTCAGAAAACTTGGCATTACTTATTACTTTATGTGCTTATTCAAGCAGCTGCAATTGATTTTGGCTCCAGCTATAAGCACTGTGTGTTTCTGCAAAGCAGAGTACAATACTTGAGTCAGGCCCTAGCACTGAGGAAACTAAGAGGTGGGCAAGTCCTCATTAGTACTTCAGCTCGCAAAAGTGAGTCTCCTCATTAACTATACTTCATGTACTATCGGGGTCAAACAAAAGAGTGGTTTTAGCATGTGCAAATTGGATTGCATTCAGACAGTGACACAAGGTACTGAACTGGTAAGCAAGGTGCATCACAGTCTAAAAGCCCACAAGCATACACAGAACGTGCATGAACCACAAAACGCCATGCCCTACCGAGGGATTTATATGCTATATAACCAACCCTTAAATTCTGAGTTCTTATTGCCTCTCCTTATTAAATACTCAGCCTTCGGCTCCATTCTTCATTTTGTTTTTGCCTTTTCAGGTCCCCTTCTCTTCTCTTCTGCTTGCTTTGTTGTTTGGCTAATGGACATGACAACTGGTAGAGACTGCTCAAATGCTAAATGCTGGGCACTCACCACGGTACAATCTGTAGAATCGCTCCAACTTACATCTGGGTACAGAAAGTGCAAGACCTCCGTAAGTAGAAGGGTCACCTGGTGGCAGTACTGCATTACCAACTTGACTTAACACTGCCGTGTGTGGAAGGATGGGGGATCCATACAGGCAAAAGTTTAAGAAAATAAGAACATGTTCATAAAAACAACTAATGGGAGTTTGGAGGCACCAAAGCTGATGTGTCCCATACTGCACAGAACTGAAAGAGATGTGTGAATAAAAGCACACCATGGAGCCCACCACCTGATTTAGATGTGCATGCCCCGGACTGATCATTAAGGCACAGGACAGCCCAGGACAGGTCACAGCCTTCAGCACTGCTCTGGGCTTTATGGAGCAGGATATAGTGCAATGGACACTACTGGACAGCACCTGTACAATCATCTGACCACCGCCACAGCCAGTATCCAGTACTGCCTGTGACAGCACTGAAGTTCAACCAGGAAACGGGGTGTATATGATCCATCAAGAGCAGCATCATGGCACAATTCCCACAGTGAGTGCTTCACAAAAACCTGCAGGCATATTTCCTATAAGAACTATAAACAGAAGGTGCAAAAATCACAATCTCCTGGTTCACTTGTGGGAGGGTGAGGAAAAGTTTCCTTGGAGAAACTGTGGGAGGGTTGCTTCTGATGCTGCAAGGCCTAAGTAGGTAACACAGTCTCTCTTTTCCTTATCATGTCACACCTCCCCAAGCTGTAACATCAGCTAGACTTCCACCCACCTACAGCCCTGACAGTCCCTTGCCTTTGCAAAGCATAAGCCTCTCCAAGTGCTGGAAGTTTGGCTTTCTGCCTTGTGTATACTGTCTAGTCTGTAGCAGACTACTACTGCCTAAGCCTGTGATGTCTTCCGAGGTCTGCAAAGAGATCACTTGTAGGCACACAGGACATGGTGTGGAGGGGAAATAGCGTGCCTGCCTAAAAGGCATGGACGGTTGAGTGTTGAGGGTGGAAGGAAGTGAAAGAAAACAAGACAGTACTGGCACTCCATTGCTTTTTCATATATTATTAGCAACATAGCAGAAGACACTACCTGTTGATACTTCCTAAACTTCTCACAGTCTCACTTTGACCACCCCAGGAAGCGCAGCATTGTCATTCCCCTTGGTAATGCAGCCACTGACCAGATGTCCCAGACTTGGATGGCATCCCCTATGCCCTGACCACTGGGACTCCGCATACATCTACAGAATTGATCCCCTTGCTTCTAGTCAGGATAGAAAGGATCATCCACATTCTCACAAAGTGAAGAAGGGCACAGCAGGCACTCATGATTTCAGGGCCACTGAGAACACTGTTGTCCAGCATGCCCCAGTGACAGCACTACCTTGCAGTAAGCTAACCTTGCAGCAAAATTGATTTCTGCATCCATTCTGATCCAGTCTGTGGCTAAACTTGGCATGTGCTCCCTTGCTGGGACAGACTCTCATGACTCAGAGTCAAAAGGGGTCAAAGACACCAGTCCGTTTAGCCACACAGCCCTGATCCATTCCCAAAGCAGGTGTGCAGGTGTGTTTTGTACAGTGAACGGCAGGGACCATACAGAAAGAACAGTGTGTTGCTGTGTTAAAAGAAAAAAACACAAAGGCTATTGTAAACTTGAACACAACGGACCAGCGTTAGTACAAGATCTTTCCTGCTTCACTCTGAGAACAGAATAGAATTCTTCTAACAGTATTTTGATGTGTATTTTCCTAGAATATGTGTGTATATGTATCTTATTTATATTTTATATATTTATAGATACATATATTCATGTATATTTTTTTAATAGCAAATGACTCCCTACAATTCTTTTTGGCATCATCCTACAGCAAGCCTGGAGCCTTCAGATCCACTGCCCAAATCTCTACTGCTTGATGTAACAGAGTGATAGCAGTAGGTGTTTGCTAACATCTGTGGAGACGAGATGCACAGCTGGGCAGTGAAACTACAGGCAGCAAAACAAAACCTCTGCTGGTAGGACTTTGCAGATAGTTGCTGTCAGAAGAAAGATGAGATGTGGGAAAGCTGGATTACATTCCAGGTCCTGGATAACAGTCAGTGCTATCAGATGTAGACTTACATTCATTTCTTACAGCCATAACCCCTTCTGACCCCTTTCCTCCGGTCTGGTCTGGTCCTAATCAACAGTTCTTCATTCCAGTCTGTATTCCTCACTTACTCCACCCCAGACTTCAGCCCTTTAGTCTCTCAAGAAAGTTCTGGTATCCTTGCCTCACCAATTTTCATCTTTCTCACGTGGTTTCAGCCTCTTGCTACCACTGCCCACTATCCTCACCACTCCGAGTCTTACCAACAAGACATTCAGACTCCCATCACCCTTTCGTTATCACTCTGCTTGTAAAAATAACAAACAGCTTGCTTTTCAAGCTTTTCAAGCAAGCAAGTCAGAAGCCCACTGCTGACAGCCACCTTCCTTGGAGAATTTTACGTCTCTCTTTCCTCGAGGTGTCAGAGATTCTTAAAGAGAAGTCTGTCATAATTCTTGTCTACTTTTCAAATAAGGTTTTCCAAAACCTCACCAAATATCTCTCATGGCTAGAGATATCCAGTGTGTAAAACTGTTGTCTGAACAGTTAAAATTAAAAAATGTTACAGGAAATTGAGAACAAATTTTATAGTAAGAGATGATGTTAAGCATCATCTTATGTTAAGCATCACCACTATGTTACTGGCAATGTTATAAGCTCTTTCTATATACATATTTTTATAAATCTGTTAATACTGAGGTTTCACAGAGTGAAAGAATAGTAAGTGCCAAGACAATTTTAGCTTCATAAATGTTAATATACTAAAAATTAACGTGGTCATTTACATTTCAGTGACTAGAAGTTAAACGAGTTTTCTTTAGTGAGGGAAGTTAAAGATCCTTTGAACTTGGAGAGAGAAAAGGAGGTGTAACTGTGTAAAACAGGAACGGGTACACTCTGATTCTATGGAAAGCTTTATTTACTTACCACTGGCTTGGCTATGTTAGAAAGAAGTGCTTCAAGTGCTTTTGTTTCTTCATCCTTTTCTTAAAAAACAAAATTGAAACAAACAAGAAGTACCCATGAATATTGTTCAGTGACTTTAGAGTGAAATAGCTATTCAAATTCAACAATAGACTGCATGTAGACTAAAGTATTTCTAAAACAGAACACCGTGCCAACTTGCATTCATCTAGGGCAACACAAACCCCAAAAAACTCCCAAAGAAGTTGCTCATATAAAACTATTTCTAAATCTGTTCTATGATTTATGGAACACAGAAAGCCTGATTACATTTTATTAAGGTATAACTTTAAACAAACTACTGCTGTGGAGAAATTAAGCTCTTGGCTGAGATATTTCCTACAGATTTTTCTTTGGATGCAGATGCAGTCAAGTTACAGTAGTTTAAATATGTTAATACAAATCAGCTGGAAGACAACTGGTACCACTGTTGGCCTCCCTCAATTGCAAGGGCAAACCTCAACTCAGCCTTCAGTTACATCTCAGGGAAAGAATCTAGGGTGTTTTGTTTCAGCTGAAGGTATAGCTGAGCTTTATAAAGCACTCAAAGTTTATCAAAAGTGGTTTATGTGCTTTCTCCTCCACAATATTAAAATTTTATTTTCTCAATAATATAAGTGAATAGGCTAGTCCATGTTGGAGGTGTGGCCAAGCATTTTTAATTCACTGCCTTAAACTAAAACATAAAGAAAAACCCAGCCTGACAAAATTCTTTAAAAAAACAAACACATCAAATGAAACTAATTAAAAGCATTTCTGACTTCTGTTTGTTATTACAAATCTAAGTCACAGTACATAATTTTCCCAAATGTCTCCTGAATTAAATTATTTTGAAAAGTGGACTTCAGCATTTTTCATATAAAATGCTTCTAAGGAACCGTTAACATATTTTTTGTAACTTATGTAAGCAACACTACATTTTATCACCTGTGCCTTGGTAAAGTTAGCTCACAGATAAATACCAACTAACAGAAACTAAACAGAAGCCAAGACAAATGCCACTCTAGAACTATAGCGACAAGTATTCTAGTTTGGAGGAGTAGTAGTTCCCAACTTCTGAATTCAGATTGTATCTCAAAGGTATCTCTTGGTATTAAACTTTCAAAGGGTACCATCTACACGTTTTTAAACAGCTCTTGTAGGTTGAGATTTCCTGGTCTTGGTTAGACATACTTTCTTCACATTCCTTTTGGTTTACAGCAGCTGAATATACAGTGGCACTAAATAATCACTTCAAAGCAAACTTCAGTGAGTTGAGAAAATCATAGTATATTTCCCTCAGCATCACTAGTTACAGAATCCTGTTCTGAAAAAACTGTACTTGGCTGATGACAAATCTTTGACGTTATGTTCTGAATCTGAAGTGCAATGTCAGTGACCTGAAAGCTGCATAGCGACACATCATCAGATTCAACAACAACTGCATGGCCAAGATTGAGTGAATTCAGTCCATTTATGAGATCACAGGCTTTCCAGTGAAATAAAGGTATTAATAAGAAACATGGTCCCTATGGTAGTGTCTTAGAAACTCACTTATGAACTCACACAGACTAGCGTGAGTACCGCTCAGTTTCTACAAAGAAAGAATGACTTGGTAGGGACAACATCAAGCTGGCCATCAATATTCAGTGATTCCTTAAAATGTAAGCACCAATAATTTTGGACAAAGTATAGATATTTCTTTAAACAGTGTTATGAAGTATGAGTAATAAGATTTGCTCAAATCTACGTAGAGACTTGCATGTCAGCAGCTTTGTTCTCTTAGGCTCCCAGTTCCAATGTGATGAGCAGGCTGATTGCCCTTACCTCCATTCTGTGTAAATCAGGGCAGTTACGGGCTACTACTCAACTCCAAGACTGTCAAAGTGTAGTGTTCTATCTACAAACATTATGCTCAGCCAGACACTGGACTTGCATAATATATATATTATCTTTGTTAACACTTACCTTCTACTTCTGCCTCTGTCTGAGAATTGCTTTTTCCTTTACCCAAAGACTTGCTTTTGGTAGAACCTGTGCTTATACCAGCTGCATCCTGTCCTTTTGTAAGTCCATTATGTTCACTTGTAGGAGATGGACATTTCTGAGGAGACGATGGAGGACTGTTTAACTTATCCTTCTGAGTTCCATGTCGATCTTTTAATTTTTTTTGTAACCTTTCATATGTTTTACTAGACCTTTCGTCTCTAAAGTTGGATCTTCCATGACCAGGCAAAGTATCTAAATGAAAGTAAAGAAGAAAAAAATTTTAAATAATCACTAAGAACAGAATATAATTAAAAATCTATTTAAAAATGCTATGTGCATTAAGTGCGCACTTGTGTGTAAAATTACATCTCTGCTCTTAATGGATAACTGAAGTGTTCAGCAGGTAAACTTATATACACTAATTGGACATTAACAACGTATTAGGGGAGAGAATGCAATCTTTCCTTGGTGCATCTTTTTTCTACTTAAAAGTTATTCTTAAAATGTTTCTATAATCTTCCTTGAGCTGTAAGGTACAGGATAAAATCAACACAGAAAAACAGTGCTACGTTATTACATGGGAGAAGGTTTGCTTTAATGCTGAATAAAAAATACAGAAGTTTGAAGTTTTGGAATGCAACTAAAGCTCTTACTTTAACTGTGCTTCAGCAGAAATCAACAGGGAAAAGCCCCACAAAAGCACAGGGCAACTGAAAGACACTAAAAGACTGAAGATGGTGTGGCTACATCTTGTAAGTACATTGTACAGTAATCTGAGGCTTTGCTGCAGCATCATCAAAGTTCCGTGACTTTGGAAAAAAGTCATGAAAAATGTAATGAAAAAAATTAAACTGCAGATCAGTGAACTTTTCCGTCCAATTCTAATATTTTTATCCATTTCACCTTCATGCTTATGTCCTGGTTTCAGCTGGAATAGTTAATTTTATTTCTAGTTGCTGGTATAGTGCTGTGGTTTTGATTTAGTAGGAGAATAATGTTGATAACACACTGATGTTTTGGTTGTTGCTGAGCAGTGCTTATACTAAGTCAAGGACTTTTCAGCTTCCCATGCTCTGGCAGTGAGGAGGTGCACAAGAAGCTGTGAGGGAGCATAACCAGGACAGCTGACCCAAACTGGCCAAAGGGATATTCCATACGACATGATGTCATGCTACGTATACAAACTGGGGGGGAGTTGGCCGAGGGGATGGGTGATCAATGCTTGGGGATGGGCTGGGCATCCGTCAGAGGGTAGTGATCAATTGCACTGTACATCACTTGCTTTGTATGTATATATTAATTATTATTCTCTCTACCTTTGCTGTCCTATTAAACTGTCTTTATCTCAACCCATGAGTTTCACTTTTTTCCCCCCACATTTTCCTCCCCACCCCACTGTGGGGCAGCGGGGGCACAGTGAGCCAGTGGCTGTGAGTGGTGTTTAGTTGCTGGCTGGGTTTAAACCACGACAGCTCAGAACCAGCTTATTGACTCATGACTTTAAAACAGTGCATCACACGGCACCAACTCCTTCCTCAGTGTAACTAGATCTATGATAAATGATGAAAGCGTTGAAAAAAATACATCTTTCACAACCAGCATAGAATTTATTCATTTTCAGGTAAGTTGGATCACTCAGTCTGAAGTTCATTATTCCTTATGTGCGAGGACGTATAGAAAACAAGATTACATAAAAAATTCCTTGCAAGATGGACAAAATCACAAAATCAGAGAACTTTTCCATTCCTGTTTTTATAGGTCAGCTTAATTCCCAGAAAATTTGACAGAGGACAACTAGATAAGCTGTGACAATTTAGAAATTTGATTTTCACAACTGTTAGAGACTTAAATGCTCTTATTAGAGAACTACCACACTCTAAGTGCTTCTGTTCCCACCCCTCCCCCCTTAAATTCAGGTTGCTCATATAGGAGCCTAACTGACCTCTGAAAACCATAGTCAAAGTCAGTGGTCCAGAATTCAATATGAAATCTGTTGAAAATATATAACAAATCAAAGCATCCCTAGTCCTCTAATTCCCTAAATCCAAGACCGTTTTCAATATATATATAAAACAAAGGAAAACCAATGAATGCCACTTTATCATTTTTTGTTACATTAGTGGTTTAGCACACTATCACTGAATTCATATTTAAAGGGATATAACCTAGCAGCAGAAATCTAAAAATTATTATTCCATTCTGAATTATCCTTATCTTTTATGCACTTCATTATCATACTCCAATCTCTTAATTTAGCAAACTAAAAGAAAACAACTGCCATCTACAGGAAATCAAGAAATTAATAAAAATATAAATAAGCACCCAAAGAGCATCTAATAATGTACTGTTATCAAAGCAGTGCAAGAAAGAAATAAAGTACAGCTTAAGAATGCACAAACACTAAGAATTTCAGCAAGATCAAGACATCACTATATTCTTAGCTGATGACTTTTTAAGCACATTGACTACATGGAGGACACATTTAGATGATTTAATAGTAGCACAGAACACTGAGAATCTACATATCTACAGCGACATGACAAAGTTGCGTTCAGTCTCTCCTCCCATACCTTCTAGCTTCTTTCTCTAAAAACAGCAACCTGACTGCTCTCTGAAAGTCTTTCAAGGTCAGCACCTGCTTTACAGCAGAAGTTTATCTGAAGAAAAGCAAGTCTACCAGAAATGTAAATATTAGTCTAAGAACCCAACCCCTGCGTTAGCAGACACATATGTTTTGCCACTAAACAGCATTAAAGGCAGATGTCAATAGCACTGCCAAAGACAACTTCAACGACAGTATTAAATTTAGGTTTGTGACACCTGATTACTCAAGTTGATCCTCAATATGGACATTGGACTAAATGCATACAGTTTTACGAAAAATAGCAATCTTTTTTTCATAATCAATACTAAAAACTCCTGTTTCATGCTTCAAACAGGATACCTGCAAAACAGGAGATCTCAGAACAGTGCTCAGGTATGGATTTAAACGTTTAATCTCAGGGAAAGACATCAACTGAATCACTACAAACCCTCTCCGCATTGCTTTCCTGGGCACACCTGTAACTGATACACATAAGAAATAACCTGTAGTTTTAATGGATCAGTGAATGGACAAGTCAAATTAACAAAAAGAACTTCTAGAATAATAAGCTTGAGTAAAAACAAGAATGGTATCCTCATGAATCATTTGTGTATTGCTCCACTCAAGCTATAAGGAACTTCCTTGATAAAGCCCATACATCTGCATAACAGACGCTGGAAACGAGTAGAGCACTATTTCCTTTGACAGAACTTGCAATATTCAGCAAGCTACTTACCCATGTCACCATATACTTGTGAGGTGTGGTACTGTGGAATGTACTGTGTCGCCATGTCACCGGCTCCGGTCACAGGTGAATACATATGACGTGGTGGAGGGGGTATCATGGCTGGAAGAGGAAGGAAGCCAGGCAGTGGGGGATGCGGAGGCCTGTGTATCACTGCATGACCACCAGGATGAAATTCTGGAGCCTGAGGGACCACCACAACCCTTCGAACACCGTTATCCTCAATAACCTGTACAGGGAGAGACACCACACACCAAAAAAAGAGAAATGCTTAGTAACAAGCAAAAGAACTAATGTGTTTGGAATGACAGACTGAAAGGTATGTTTCTTTAGATACTTCAACAAAGCTAGTCGTGGTAAAACCCTTACATTTGAGGAAAGAACAACATGACAGTCTAAGAAAAAACAGGACTATAAAGGGCAATTTCTGTTCTTTTTAAGTGTATTAACTGCAGTAATGCCAATAATTTCTCAATGTGATAAGGAAAAATATCTGACTGTAACAACATCTTATAAACAACCGGGTATATTTACAGCATGAGCCTAACTTCACCCCCCAGGGTCCTGTTTCCGCTACACTGATCCTGTGGTTGGTTCTACAGTACAACAACTAGATTGCTCCCTAGAAGTGATTTGGTGGGTGTAGTGGTCTGGTGGAGAGCAGGCACAAAGTACCAAAGCAAAAAATGCTCTTTGCTAAATGAGGGTCAGTCATCAACTGGACCAGAAACAGGAGTCCCTCCCTGAAGCGTATCACAGACAGGGAAGACTGCCATCATGACCCTCTCTAGATGTTTGTCTGACTAGTGCTAAATTCACAAAAATACATGACTGTTGGTAATATCTAGACATGATCTTGACATAGTTTACCTTGTACGTATCATGGTGTCAATAACTTTAGTGTCTGGAATGCTAATGAATATATTGTTCTCCACTTTCTAGTAAAATAATGCCACAGCAGGGACTGCAATCTAAGTTCTTGGATGGAACATCCAGAAAAGGGAGAGAAGGAGAAAGGAATATAGAATATTATGACTATATCCAAAAGCAGGGGACAAGGCACCCTGTGACTTAAGTTTTCACTGACCTTTGAAACAAGGTGGGGACGTGCACACATACACCAATGAGTAACTTGGTGCAACGGCAGCAGATCAATACATCAAAGCACTTAGTGCTAAGCTGCTTTCAACTCCACTGTTTAAGCTTAAGGGTATTATACTTGGCTTGATTTAGTCCCATGCCCTGGTGTGAACACTTCCATCAAGTCCATAATAGGAAGCTGCTTGGAGGATCAATCACTGGTTTGACTGTGTCTCCATCAGGGGTTAGTGTGCAGCTGGTACCTCTGCAACACGGCTTTTGTTTTTGTTTTCTCTGACATCTAATTTGTACACCCCAAAACTGTCCTAGTTGAACTAATGCAAGTAAGTGAGGTTGGACTAGGAAATTATTTCAAAACTTCACTGTTCTGAGAAAGACAGTTATGTAGACACAGCTGTATGCTTCCAGTGTAATGGCAGAACGAAGATCTCTATGCACATGCAGTAACATTCAGAAGACATAAAAGTATGTACACAGCAGAGCTGATTCCACCTTACTTAAAAAAATAGAGCTGGAAATTAATATAAATGGCCTAAGTGAACACAACTGTAAAATACTTAACATATTGTGTGACTTTAAAAAATGGGCTGACTCTTTTCAGTATACAAAAATTGTCCCTTATTGGGAAAGAGTAATTTCACTAAAGACAACACTCTGTGCATATCTCATATCTGTGCAACCGTAGCAGTGTGGCATCTAAAGGCAGGATATATTCACAGCAGTAAATATGACTAGAACTTCTGCTGTCCAATGAAATTCTCTAAACACTGAAACATAGTTTTAATTATTTGTCCTTTTTGCTTACACAAAAAAACTTGCAATTTGTCATGATTTTATGAGCAGATTCAGATTACAGAGGAGCAGCTTCCATAAAAAAACCCAAACTAACAGGCTACTTAGTTTATAATTTATTTGTTTTCTTGGGTCTGCTAACAGCCTAAGTAACTCAGAAATAGATACCCAATTCATAGGAATAAGAACCTTAATTTTAATAGTGTAAAATGAAGAGTTTGACAAGTCTGTAACTGTGTCTCTAAATCAAAGATCAACTCAATGGTAAGCCTCTACCAGGCAACAATACACATAAAAACCCTCCAAGAAGCACTAAGTGCACCATGTCAAGTATATCATCTTAAGTTAAAAAATAAACAAGTCATCTATTATCCTAATTGTGCTAGCAAAGCAGTTCCGGCATAGGCCTGTTTGGTTGAGTGAAACAACCAAACATCACTGGAAAACTCACTACAGACAGCTTGAAGAAGATGAATAAAGATGATACGGAGAAGGCTCCGGGGCGACCTTATAGTAGCTTTCCAGTACCTAAGCGGGTCCCACAGGAAAGATGGGGAGGGACTCTTTATCAGGGACTGTAGAACAGTAATGGTTTTAAACTAGAAGGGGGTAGACTTAGATTAGATATAAGGAAGAAATTCTTTACTGTGAGGGTGATGAGACACTGGAACAGGTTGCCCTGAGAAGATATGGATGCCCCATCCCTGGAAGTGTTCAAGGTCAGGCTGGATGGGGCTTTCTCAATCTGTTCCACTGAAAGGGGGAGTTGGAACAAGATGATCTTTAAGGTCCCTTCCAACCCAAACCATTCTACGATATTTGTTTTCTTCCAGAGTTTTAGAACTACAGTCCCAAAAGGAGAGAAAGGGAAAAGTAAATCAACTTACAAGTTGCTTCTTATTTATGTGATATTAGTAAAATAAATATGCTTTATTCTATAGTTACCCCCAACTTCCAACAGATGACAGTATGCTGTGTCACTGCACAACAGGCATTGAAGCAAGCAGAGGCATAATAAAACTAAATGAAAATGGATAGACAAAAGATGGTTATGCTGAAGTTGTTCTTCCAGGCTGACAGTTTTAGACATTTAGCTGGCTTCCGTTTTCTCAAAATCTTCAGTTCCTGACATTTAAAAATATACTATACCTGAAGAAACCATGTGAGTTACTTTGCTGGGACTGCATTAAATCTGGGATAACCCTTAGCTCAATAGTGTCTGCAAGACCACTAACAAACCTTCCAGCTTGTAACAGGAATTCCATCATAAACCACAGCGGCTGGTATATTTTGTTAGCAGTAAATACTTCAGAAGCCCTACAAACTACAGGTTTTCCTAGGCTGTGATACCTCTACTCAAATGAAAACAGCAGACATGAGCTCATTGCACCTGTTCCCTGAGCTGGATAGATGTGAGGCACCTCCAATTCCAGAGAGCTCTGTTAGCACACCACTTCTTGCACTAACAAGTCCAGAGAAAGGCTAACGAGTGTGCCTCAGCAAGGCCCAGTCCTTCAGCCTGTCCGCTGCAAGCTGTCCTCAAAGGAAGGATAAGTGAATTTCATATAGACCACTCAGACTGTCACAGGTTACACAACTTTTTAAACATTAAGTATTTCATCAACTGAAATTAAGTACGATAAAATTTCACACTTCAGTAACCTCAAAAAATATTTCCAGCTCTTTAAAAAAGAATTCTAACAGGAATCAAGACTTTTTACTATGAACTAAAGATAAATGGACTTTCCTGATTATTTTTAATTCATGTTTCTTCTGCCTGTTTGGGAATACAACTATGAAGGATACATGCATCACCTCATCAGCCAACTTTCAACACATGGAAGGTAAAACCATGGAGATGCCAGGTATTAGTCTGCCTAACCTAACTCTCTTTGGCTAGATGACAATTTCTATGCAGTTCAGATAATTAGTCCAACATCTGCTGGACACTGTGGGTTTTTTGATTGCACTTTATGTGTTGTAGTCTCTTCTGAGTGTATACCATGGGGTGCACAGTGAGTCAGAGGTAGACTGGTCACAACAGAACATCATGAGAAAGACATACATTATGAAGAGTGGTATTCATCTGCTCTAACTTCCAGGTCTGACCTACTGACCCCTGGGCTTGTTTTATAGTTGAGGGAAAGAAAGAGACACCATCTAAAAAGCCACACATCTCTTTATAATACAAGTGTCCCAGAATAGCCGAGAGGAATCATCCTTTTAATCTGCTTCAAAGAACGTCCAGGTTATCTAGCTCACATTTAATTTTCAGGCACCTAAATTAGGAAACACACAGCAGTGAGAAAATCAGAGGCCTGTTTTAAGATAAGCTATGGAAACATGTATTATATGATAATTTATCCCCAATGGACAGCTGACATTTTTTCCACATTGTTTGCTACACTTTTTCTAATTGATCTGTTTTACTACTTACCTGCAGGGAACTTCCCAACATGAACTATGTATATACATAAAATTATATTGGTGCCAAGAGAAAACATTCACTAACCCAGAATTCAGGTCCTGCAAAATGAGCTATTTGGGTCATGATTCTATTTTATGTTCAGAGAGCACTGAGTACATTAGGATCCTGAACTCAACAAGGAGCTGTGCTTGTTATTGTCATGTAAGCAGTTAATATATAACTAAACAAGCCCATATACATCATGACAAATCTCCTATCACCAAGATACTACAGGACATCTCCCCTTATTTACTTGCTTGACCAATTTATTGAATTAGCTATTCAGGTTCTACTAACGTGACTTGCACGAAAAGAAATAAAGTAAGAATCAAATGAAGAGACATACCTGTGGGGCATATCCAGGAGGCACATAAATAGGAGGCACTGAACCATTTGGGGACATCATTGGAACCTGAGCAGGACCTGAATGGGTTACAGAAATACTCAGTACAGCAGCATTTAAAGTTCAAAGAACATACTGAACTGCAAAGTCTCTGTGAAAAATATACAAGATAACATGGATAAACAAAGGCAATGAACTGTACAGATAAAATTATAGCACAGGGCACTCTTAGAAACTTAAGAAACAGAAAAAAAAAAAAACAAACTCAGAAACAAAATTTAAAAAAAAATTAACCAGCGGATATTTCTCCCCTTTTCTGTCAGTAAGCTCATACAAAAGCTTATGTTAAAACTTATTGACAGGTGTCAAGTCAACAGAAGTGTCCCAAGATGAAAAGACAACAGATGAGACTTATTTAAAACAGAAAAAAAAACCAAAACAAAAAAGTATTTGAAACAAACTGCTGAAACCAGATAGCACACAGCATTAAGAGCTGTAAAGAAAATAACTTACAAAATTGTTGCTCTGTTACTATGGTCTTATCACCTAAAGTGGTCTCAGTACCAGAGGAGTGGGAGATGGCAAACAGGACACTAAGTTAAGGTCCCAAGGGAAGGCTAATGTATTACAAACCAGTAAGTCTACTCCTACTAATGGGAAAAGTTGTGATATGGTGATGATCCTTGTACTGTGCAAACCGGAAAGAACAGAGTTCACAGACACCTAGATAAATATGACACAATGGGGAGGTGTTAAGGTGGCACTTGTAGATAAAGTACTGCCTGGAAAATGTGATACCTTCAAAGAGCACAGGGATGCTGTGACATACTTGGATTTTCAAAAAGCTTTTGACAATCTCTCTCAAAGACTCTTAAGGAAGCAATACTGCCTTTGGTTAAACTGGGAAAAGGGCTTTTCATAAATAACTAGCTGGCTTAAGAACAGGAAACAAAGAGAGTAAGTAATTGATCAGCTTTCAAAGTGCCTGGAGTGACCAAAGGAGTCCCACAGGCATGGAAAGAAGAACCTGTTCCATGTATTAACAAACCTTCTGGAAAAGGAGATGAACAGCAAGGTGACAAATCTTTGGTATGCTCTCAGAGAGCTGCAAAGGATCTCACAGTGCTCAATGACCAGATGACAAAAAAGCAGAAGCAGAGTTGATATGTGCAAAGCAATACACCTGGACAAAACCAGAAGTATTTATTTGCAGTAATAAGCCATAAATTAGCTGTAAATAAACAGACTACGGACTTACTGCATATATTTCTAAGGAAATACCAGCTGATTGTTGTTCAGTGGCATTCACAGAAAGAACAAGAACATTAAAAATCATTACTAATAGAACAGAGAACAAGCAGAAAACATCATTACACTATGGTATAAATTCACGTGTTAGCTCAGTATCTTGAGTGTTATAGGCAAGGTCACACACCTTTCAAAAACAACACACAGAACTAGAAAGAACAAAACAAAACAAAAAAAAAAAGAAAAAGATAAGTTTACAGTAGCTTTCTACCTGTTTATCAGGAAAGATTAAAGACTTGAATTCTTCCATCTGAAGATGACTAAAATGTAAAAGGACTAGCAGAAGAATACCAAAAGACCTATTAAAAAAACAAACCACAAACTGCCTAAAAATTGGAAGATAGATCATTTACAGTTTCTCCTGTGCAAGAACGAGAGAGATTAAATTAAAGCACCATGTAAATGGTTTAAAACAAATAAAGGAATTTCTCATGAAAGGTACAGCTAAATTGTATAACTCCTTGCTTCAAGACCATTGTGGAAACTAAAGGCTAAGTTCAGAAGAAATTGAACAAATTGAAAAAGGTAATCCATTAAGAGCTGTAAAAAATACAAGTATTACTTTTGGTTCAGGAAGCTAAGAAAGTTATATGCTCTCCGCTTTAGTATTTGATACTGGCCTCTATCAGAAAAAGCACACTGATAGAAGCTTCAAGAGGGACTGCCTACAGACAGCCTTACATTCTTGTGTTTAGAATACACAAGACAACAATCGCTGAAGTTTCAGTTTTTCTTTAATCATTAAACACAATATAATCTGACCATGTCCTATGCCAAGTGCATAGGGTTGAGATTCCGACACTCCAAGCCACATTCTCCAAATTTCCAATTCAGTCTAGTAAGGCTAACAAAAACACTGATCCAACTTTTAGAGAAGTTTCAATAATACTTCTGAAAGGGTGTTCATAGTTCCACATAATGTTTTATAAACTCAGTTAAGATCTGCAAATGGAAAGTACTAAGTAAATCCAAAGTATGGTCTATAAGATTAGCATACCTCATTCTGATAAGTATGAACTTGACAGAAAAATAAAGATAACTATGTCCCAATGCCAAGAGCAGGGAAAAGGAACAAAAAGCAGTCTTTAAAAAAGCAGCATGTAGTCCAACTCGATTACACACACTATATGGACTCCTTCAGAATAAGATACAGAAGTTTTGAAATGTATTACCTAAAAAGGATCACAGCTTTATTATTAAGTGTTAACCTGCAGCTGGGGGAGAAGGGAAAGAGGCTTTTAAAGAACAAGGTCTTAATTGAAAGATTAACTGAACTAAGTAACAGCAAAAATATAAGGACTACAGTAAATTATATCTTTTTACTCAGCTGAAGCTCAAAAACATTTCAGTGAAAGTTTCATTCAAGAAAAGATAAATATATACAGGAGAATGTAGATATATTTTCTTTCTAAAAAGACATGGAAGTGAAGTGAAAAGCAGCAAAAGAGAAGCTGAAAAAGTGCTTTAAAGTGTTAGCTTACAATAAGTTCAAAAAGGTAAACAGTAATGGAAGCATATTTATTATAAGTTGCAATTCAGCCAAATAATGGTTTCAATTCTTACAAGAGGGTCGATTATACACAGCTTGCATCTTGTACTGCTTACTTATAGTTTTTCCATCGTGAATACAAAAGACTGACACTTTTATTAATTTCACAATTTTAAACTATATAAGTTTCCAGTAAATTGAGACTTAGGACCACAGTTACTTGAACTTTTTACAGCAAACTCAATGTCTTCAGGGGATGAAGGAACTCTAACGTGAACAGCCTGTTTCTCTGTGAACTGGCGGGTATTTCTGTGTTTGGCTTCTCTGTTTTGTTTTGCTTTAAACGTCTAACAATCTTTTGAGAGCTTGCTTATTTAGTGCTTTAATCTCTCTGACAAACAAACAAAAAAAGCTGCTATCACCAACCAAGTACAAAGGTTGATGCGCAAAGCCATTTTCAGTACACCCATAATCTAGCAGACATAAAAATAAAGACATAAAGGCAACGTATGAACCTGAAAAATTATTACAGTGTTAGAACAGAGTTAAATTAGTAGTTTGAAAATTTACATCCCATCTTTAGCACTTTACAGTTCCAGAGCCAATGAAAATATATTTTTAATATTCAAGACGTAAGAGTGAACTCTAATTTACTTCTGATTAGATTTCCAAGTGACTGTGGAATGAAGTTAGTTTGCAGAGGAGCATTCATGAAAATGGAAAGCATAGGAAAAAAGTTGGCACTTTATATATTTTAATGAACATAGGGTTTCCACAGTGAAATTACTGATTTCTTGACAGAAAACATATTACTACCTGCAGAAATTAAAAAAGCTTTCTCCTATCTAAAGATAAAATGCTAATATCCTATAAAAACAAATAATTATTTTTGCCTTTTAAAAACAACTACTGTGAGGATCTTGGCTCTACTTCAGTGAAATACACTGCAAGAACTTTCATGCTTTTAGGTATCAGCTAGGCTGGTTCATGACAAAGCCAATGTGTTTCACCATGAGGTGAGACTGATTATAGTAAAGTACCATCAAACAGCAACATCAGGAATTCATGTTAAGCAAACATCTAATTTTCTGTATTGCACAAAAATAGAATTGGCTTTCTTTGAATCACTACATTATGAATGTTGATGACTGTTGTAAAAGGAGGTCTCGAATCTTCTATATACTTGCAAGTATACAAGTTCTCCCACATTAGAAGTGGAAAAGTATTGTGGGAGACAAAACACATAGCTGTGTTTCATACTTTATTCTTGAAAAATGATTCAGACGCGGTAAAGGTTTATTTAGTTCTCTGCTCCAAGAACCCAAGAAACAGATGTTTCACCACACTCTCAGTTTATTGTTGTCCTGCAATTTGCTATTTCACGACTATAAAAGGGAAAACTGTCTGTGGAAGTGTCTATGGAACAAAGTGTCTATGGAAGCGTTTTGTTCTAAGTTTAAAAATAAAAAATCAAGGTGCCTATCGAAGATGACATAAAACTTGGAATACGTGTCCTGAAACAGAAAAGACATAAAAAAAAAAAAATCCCAACAAGGTGAGGAATAGAGAAGTTGTGGTTGCCCCATCCCTGGAAGTGTTCAAGGCCAGGCTGGATGGGGCTTGGAGCAACCTGCTCTGGTGGGAGGTGTCCCTGCCCATGGCAGGGGGGTTGGAACTTCATGGACTTTTAGGTCCCTTCCAACTCTAACCATTCTGTGATTCTGTGAATACCTTCCCCCGGGCCCCAGGGGCAGCAGGTGAAGTTCTCCAACCCGCCCATCCGAGGAGACTGTAAAAACCTCACCGCGCTCATTACGGGTACCATTAACATGCAGCACAATTAAGCGCCGTGTAATCGCGACCAACCGATGCGAACACAGTAACTCCTGACAACGCGAGGAGACCGCCCGCCCGACAGACACACGCTTTCCTTCTCTTTTAACCATTCAGCATCGCTCCGTTTCAGGCCGGAGAGAGGAGCTCCCCGCCCGGAGCCGATGCTCTTCCGGGGCAGTCACCGCCCATCGCCCCGCTCTTATAAAACCCGGGCTCGCCATGGCCTCCCAGCCCGCGCCCCCGCCGCTCCCTTCGCCCTGCCCGGGCCACCGCACCTCACCCCGGGGCTGGCCCGCCCCCCCCCCCCCCCCATCACCGAGATCGGGGTTTAGCGGCGCTCGGATTCCCCCCGCGTTTTGTTTTATATTAATTTATTTTATTTGCGGCCACCGCAGCTCTTCCCCCATCCGCCGCGGTGCCGCGCCCCGCTGTCGTGTTTCACCGGGGAGACCTTACCGCTCATTTCGGGCCGGGCGGCGGGCCGGGGCCGTGGCCGGAGCCGGGGCCGGGCGGCTGCTGGGCGGCAGGCGGGGCGGAGGCGGCTCCCTCAGGTGCGCGGCTGCCCGCTCCGCTCCGCTCCGTTCCGCTCCGCCCCGCGGCCCGCTCCGCGCCCCTCCGCTCCGCTCCGCCCTGCCCGGGCCGAGTGGCGGCGGGGACCCGGGCCAGCAGCCGCCTGGGCACAAGGCGGCCCCGGGGCTTCAAGGAGCGGGCAGGGAGGGTGTTGCGGGGGCGACATCCCCGGCGAGGGTGGCTGCCTTCGCCATCCCGCTCTGGCCGTGACTTGGAGCCGACCGATCGTCATTGGCTGGTGCGGCCCAAGTTCTTTAGCGGCGAGCTTTGGCGTTAATTAGCATAATTAAGTTATAAAGGGATTACTCCAGCCGCGATCCTTCCGTAGGATTTACCTTGAGCTGAACTGCTAATCAGTTTACACCTGGGGAAGGAGGCGCGGGCAGGGAGCTCTGCTCGCAAACACACACACTTTGGGGCACGGCGCTGAGGAAAGCTGCAGTGACTTTGATACTAATCCGTGTGGATACTGCGGCTCATGAAGGCGGCTATACTTAGCATTAGCCTAATGCGAACGGGCGATGAATCACCGCTATCCCCAGGAGGAAATAGCACGCGGGATTTACTGCAGCACATTAGGTTAACTATGGCTCTATAACCGAACACCCACACTTTGACATCACGCCGGCGATGATATGCATCGCTGACGCAAGCGCTGACAGGATCAAACACAAAGGCCAGGGCAGCTGAAACAATAGAGCGCGGGGCTGACGTAGCAGCACACCCCTCCGACACCGACGGGCTGCAGTCGATCAATAGTCCCAGATGCCACAAATAGTCACCCCGCTCTTATGGCTTTTACATAATGGCTGAGACTTCAAAAGTTTTATTTTGGGCTCCCCGGCAGCTACAATTAATTACAAAAAAAACCAGTAACAACAACCACCACTGCATCAATTGGTCTACATTTGTCTTCTAAGCTGTGCCTGGAAAATATTGCCAAATTAGTACTTTAGGTTAAAAAAAACCAAAAAAAACCTGTCAAAAAGAATCAGCAGCTTTACATTTATTAGGTGCAACATAATCAAGGCAAGTAATAAGAAAGAAGAGAAGCAATCACAGAACTTACTGCTAGGCCCGAGCTGGGGAGCGGGCACAAGAAGGACCAGCGAGACGCTGCAAGGACACAGGCGAGCAGAGACTTCAGTCCGCAAGGCTGGCAATGTAACGTCTTCCTTATGCTCTAAATTCATCCTGACAAAACAATCCCTTCCCCCATCCATCTGTCTACTTCTGCCATCAAGGCTGGGGAACAGCAGCTGACAAAGCAGCAACATCAATTTAAATATATTAATTGGCTACAAAAATCTATCGGTAGACTGCAGGCTGGCAAATGCAAGGGAAAACTGAAGGTAAAACGGCCACATAGTTCCTTTCAAAAGGGGAAAAAAGCATCAGTTTCCTCCACAGAGACTTTGGAATAATGGATAAAAGAGCAGAAAGCTATGAAGCCTAACTACAGTATTTCTAAAGATTACATCCTAATGAGATCCTGATCTTTCCCATGAAACCATACATATGTATTCAGGGGAGAAAAAAAAAAAAGGATGTGAAGTCTCTTCTCAGACAATGTACAGGGATGACAGGTTCCTATAGCACTTTATCATTACTACAGCTATCGGTTTTCTTTTATAATGACCTCACCTATGTTCAAAGGAAAAAGGTGACAATGGTTTCTATGTTTAAATGTTAAACGTACTTTCATTTCACTTGTTTCTAAACAACGACCATTGTGCAGTTTTGTGATTTAAAAAGACTACAACCCCACATCTTAGAGCAGCTTCACCAACATGAGAAGTTAAACTTGGGAGCTTGCAGGAGGATGATTTTAGTCTGTTGAGATAGATTAAAACACGTGTTGTTGAAGTTTCTGAAGAAGCAATTGTGTGGCACAGTGATCAACTCTATCCTGCTTTGTTAACAAAAAGTACCAATGAATCAAAGATGTTAATGTGGGAATACAAAACAGACTTTGTACCCTGCAACAGAGATCTTTGCGTTGCTCCATTTTGTTTGCTGTTTTAAGTTTAGACTTAAGTCAATTATTTAGTAACTCTGTGGAAGAGTCATGTCAAAAAACTGTTCTCTCTCCCTTGAAGTCTTCCAATTTAAATATCAGGTGAACCATAAATCATTGCATTTCAAATGTGATAAACCATTCTTAACACAAGAGAAGCTTTGATGAAAATGTTTTTATTCTTAGCAGGAAAAATAATCTGCACTCCTAATCTAACTGCATTGCGTATTTGCGTATTTTTTTCCTCAAGGAGAGCCTAATTTCCTAGCACTTACGCTAAGCAGTATTGATCCATGACTTTTTCAGACTAATATTTAATATTTGTGCATACTGCTTAATCATGTTCCATTTGATTCACAACACTCGGGATGAACTACAATTTAATCATGTAACAGTTGTTACCGCTAGAATTTGTTCTTTTCTAACTGGAATTATTTTTTTGGCCATATAGCCCTACAGACTGGAAAGTTTATAAATTTAAGCATTACTACTGATAGTTGGTTGCGGCTAAGAGATGAACAATGCAAGTGAGACTCAACAGTTGGCAGTTTTTGGTGTGTAGACAGTGGCTTCTACAAAAAAGCACGTTGATACAGAGAAGAGAGATCTTGAAGGGAACAAGCACTAATTTCAACTTCCACTCCCGTCTGGTTGTGCCAAAAATGAAATTATGTAGTATAATTACTTGTAAAGGCCTTTTTGGCATCATTATATTCAAATTTTTATACTAACAAATTTTTTTTTCTGAGCATATTTACTTGGCTACATTGATTGGAAACTAGAGTGTAAAATTATCTGGCACATTCTTCTGTCTCCGAGCTTCCGTACAGAGAAGTCCCCCCTCTTTTGTGCAAATTTCTTAATATTCCTCCCTCAAATGTTTATACATATTAAACATATGTGTGCATGTGTATATATATCTACATACAGATTATGGCTTGAATATGACTTATTGAAAATTACTTATAGGATTATGATACATTAAGAAAATCAATACCATACATATAAATGCTGAAACAATGTTACCAAATTCTAGGGTATTTTGAAACTATGGATAAAAATACACAGAAGGTTCTATAGATATAATAGAATTCTGTTTGTGCAAACTGTAATTGAGTATTACAACACATATAGTGTCAGAAACTCAAGCAAGAAATTAATACCAGAAAAGACTGCCAAGAGAAAATTTGGTGCCCAACTCAAATATTTATTTCTATCCAAGGCAGACACCTCTGAAGATGTACTACTCTGAGTTCCTGGAATCTACTAATAACGTGTACTTTCATTTGAAAACCTCCAAGTTGTTTAGGCTTCAAGCTAATTATATAAACAAATACAATGCAGATTCAAATGGTCCACTTAAAATAAAACCAAAGAAGAAGAAAAATTATTATGATTATAAGCAGCTGAAGTCCTAATATCTAAAATAAATACCACACACTTCTTTAAAGAGAGGGACCACTTTGGGAGTGGTAATTTCTAACTGCAAGACATAAAACTAAGTTAGCAGGACATGAGATGTCTCAGCTTTCCAGGCATCTCATAATCCAAGATTTGATGTGATTTAGCAGAAACAGGGAAAACTAGGTAAATATACTGGCTTCACAACTAGAGTTCTAATGTGCAAAACCAGGACTAAATCCTGTTCTTAGTAAAGGTAAAAGGTTAACAATAACTGGCAATTAAAAAAACAAAACAAAACAAACCCCAAAAACCCAAACCCCCTCACACTCAACAGCTCTGTCCCACTGAAATTTTACTCTCTTAGATATAATTCTTGCATCAGGTAAGTTTGCTGTTTTGGAGAGATTAAAAGGTCTTCTGTAAAAATGCTATAACAATACAAAGAAATGGAGAGACTTCAGTCCCACAGGACTTTCTCTCTTCACGCTCACCACATACAACTATTTTTATGCCTACATTAGAAGCATTCACTTGTGTCCGCCAACAAAGACTCTACCAACATTGCAGTTCCACAAACAAATGTTCAGATGTAGGTTTCCAAACTATGAAATAAATTTTCAGTAACACTTTATTGCATGGTTTTGTTTCACATCATTAGTGAAGAAAACAATCCCTGAAGCTGACAATTCAAAAGGTGACATTCGGTAAGGTGAAATCCTTCTGTCATGACACACACTGTAGGGAAGAAGCCCCAGGCAAATTACACAATCTTCACACGACAAAAATGAGACATAAGACCAAACTGAAAACATCTGATGTTACACACCTTACGCTTTACAGCATCTAAAGCAAACACTTGGCTTCAGCAGGGTGATTCACTGCCTGCCTCCTGGGGACAGCTCTGTGCTTCTGCACATTTATCAGAGAGCCACCTCATACCAAACGAGGTGCTAGAGCGTGTCCAGAGAAGGGCAACGAAGCTGGTGAGGGGTCTGGAGAGCAAGTCTTATGAGGAGAGGCTGAGGGAGCTGGGGTTGTTCAGCCTGAAGAAGAGGAGGCTGAGGGGAGACCTTATCACACTCTATAACTATCTGAAGGGAGGGTGTAGAGAAGCGGGGGTCGGTCTCATCTCCCAAGTCACAGGTGACAGGACAAGGGGAAATGGCCTCAAGTTGCACCAGGGGAGGTTTAGATTAGATATTAGAAAAAAATTCTTCACGGAAAGGGTTATCCAGCATTGGAACAGGCTGCCCAGGGAAGTGGTTGAGGCACCATCCCTGGAGGTTTTCAAAAGATGGGTTGACATGGTCCTCAGCAATATGGTTTAGTGGTGGGGTGTGGTTTGTTTGTGTGTTGGTTTTTTTTGGGGTTTTTTTTTTTTTTTTTGGTCAGAGTTAGGTTGATGATTGGACTAGATGATCTTTAAGGTCCCTTCCAACCTAGACAATTCTATGACACAAATCATTAAGTACAGACAGCGTGTCCTCAAGTAGATACCTGGCTCAGACCTGCTCTAGTCACTCTTCTGTCCCATTTCAGTAGAATACATCAAGTTTTGTGAGAGTAGATTCCTAGTCAGGAAAAGAAGGTTTTCCTATTCAGTTGGTAGGTAGGCTAAATTCTGTGCTATGCTCAAGCAGATTAATCCCACAGCTTGCCCCGATCTAGGAGAACACCAAACTATGGAATAACACCAGCCACTGGTGCTGAAGATGGACCACTAGAAACTCGAACGCAATACATTAAGCTCTTGTCCATGCTGGAGATGCTTAACATCTTTAATCCAAGAACTTTTAATGGGAAATACAGAGCCAGCCTTTAAAACAGGAACACAGGACTTCACCTAAATCATGCAGGAATCCTTATTACACTGACAGAAAAAAAAAAAAAGAAAAAAAAAAACAAAAAAAGAGACTGCCTTCTCATGCAGTTTTCCTCTGGAATCTTATCTTTTTATGAGATGAAAATGCCCATCTCCTAAAGAGGACATGAAAAAAAGCCTAAACTCAGAATACCGCAGTGCCTCATGGCTAGGGGGCTCTGCTGGAATTGGGAGCTACAGATTCAGATTCTGTGGTACCTCATAGAGCTAAAAACCTCAGATCTCAATTCTGGGCAAGTGCTTTAGCCAATTTCCCGCTGCTGATACTGTTCACATTTGGGGATGAACTTAATATAGCCTCAGTAAACAAAGAGCCTATCTTTCTTTTTGGGGGAGAGAGAAAGGCAACATTTGTTTACTGTCTCCGTCGTCTCTATTTTGGCCTGTTTTTGATGGTTGGCCTCTGGCTGTCCCCCCACGACCTCATGTTTTGTACAATTACAGGCATGTAGGGAATGCCATGGTCATGTCGTGGTCAGAACAGGAGAAGCAATGGATTCAATGTGCTTGCTAGGATTAGGTCATGATGCAGCGGGTGACCTGGGCTGCGTCTGAGACTTCTGCAGCTAAAAGCTTCTGAAGTTAGAACTAAGGTGGAATCCAGACACCCAGAACGTGACCCTTTGTGATTACAGTCCATCACAGACATACTTTTTATATCTTTTCACCAATAATGAGACAAGCCTATGAAGGCAGCTACAATAGGGAAAGTTCTGAAGACAATGGAAATAAAGGTTGTGCTGGAGAACTACTGATCTTGAAAATTCTTAGTAACATTGCACCTGACATTATAAATACTGAGATATTTAGATTAAGACTTCCAATTCTGCTGATGACTTAACGATCAACACACAAGAACTTTCATGTTCAAAAAGCTTGGTCCCAAATTAATTAACCCAAAATCAGGGTACACCTAAAAAACCCTGATGTTCTCAGACTTTGCAACACAGAAAGGCACCAGGCTTACTACTGACACATGCAGCCTCTTCTGTAGTGAAATGTTTCTACTATTGTACAGATCACTAAACACCTTCAACCAATTCCCACCGCAAACCTCACGTTTTACTGTTGAAAGCAATCTCAAAGTTTTTTTCAGGGTATAGCTTAGCTGAAAAAAAAAAAATCCCCACAGGCTAACTAATAAAGGCTTTTGAAAAATTTATTTCTATCTTTTAAACTTGTTTTAGCATTTGAAATTTGGTCTTTTGGGTGTTTTATGTGACAAAAGCTCCTTGACTCTTCACAATGAACTCTCTACAGATCCCTTCAACAAGGAATTACTTTCTTCAAATCCCAAGCAAGTTATCACACAGGACAAGTATGTAAGCTCAAACATTAAGAGCATCTGTGACAAAGGTGGTTGTTGATAAAAAGCTTTCAACAACACTAATAAATATGTATTATCAGAAAGAAAGTATCTGGTAAAGCAGTGAACAGGGACCAGACACAACGATAAGCCTATGCTGTTGCATAGGCTCTTCAAATTCAATTTGTTCTGTAACCAAATACATTTTAGAAAGTAATGTACCCAACTGCTTTGCCAGCCAAAATGAACTCAGAGCCAGAAAGAACTATGTAAGGAACCTACTTACCTGTGCCAAACAAGGGGCCAGGGATGAAACAACTAAAATGGCTCAGACATATAGAAGCTGTCATTCCAAACCAGAAGGGAAAAAAGACACATGCATACAGTGGAGCTCCTTGCCATACATTATGTATGGATCAATATATCCCTCTACTAAGGAGGTGAGACAAGAAAATTGCTTAATAGCTGGAAAGTAAACGTGTTCTTTGTGCAGAAACCTATTTATTGCTTCACTACTGTCTGGATGCAGGAGATTTAAATTTTCCATTGCTGGACCACCAGGGCTCAAGGACTGAAAAAGACCTCATGAATCAAGTCTATTCACCTGTAATTGCTGCTTCATTTCTCTCCTCCATTATCATACATCAAGATCCATCACAAATGGATCCTACATAAAAGCATCAAGACCAATCTTAAACCAGTCATTTCTTTTACCTATACATCTCCCACCGGAGAGCTGTTCTAGGGCACAACTCTCCTATGTAGCCAGAAGGTTTCTTGAAATTAGATAAAAGTTATGCATAGCCATTTGACATCCAGCTGGGCTCTAAACCAGCTCTGGCATTAACTTTTTTTTTTTTTAAATCCCTGGTGTTTACTTACCTATTCCTTACAAACCTCATTTTTAGCCAAACCAACCAAGCTCTTCTACTCTTTTTTTATAAAATAAGCTCCTCATTCTCCTGAATATCCTAATAGCTCTTTCCTACAACACTTGGAATCAGCTTCATGTCATCTTTTGTGAACATAAAATTACAGTTGAGATCTCAGCAGAACCCTATAAAATGCTACTAAACGTCTCAAGCTGTACTAGCAACAACTGCCCAGATGTATTTTATGATCACAATAACCTTTCCAGATACATTATACTAGAGATAATACTTACCTTGTGAGTCAAATAGCTTGCCTGCTTCCTCCTCCTCAAGTTTCAAGTGAGGAGATCCCCATTTATAATTTATTAATCTTATGCATGACCTTGCGTTGTATATAACTGTATTTCACCTGGTTCAGGGGTACCATTCAAACAACAATACTTTAGACAGCCAATGCATGTTCTGTTGATCTTTTACCATTTCCGGAATCCACATTTTCTATGCCACTGGAGTTGTTTGGATGATCAGCTTTGTTGAAATGCAAAGTGTTTCTAGAATATCTCAGAAGCTGAAAGACACCCGAGTGAACTGGTCACTGAGTGATTAAGAAGGGATATATTTACATTCTAGGCTAGCTGTGCATCATGCTTTAGCATTCAATCGTTTCCTATTTCATTCACAATTTAGAACATGAAAAAAACGATTAAGGTTATATTGACTCTGTTGAAGCTCTTTAGAGATAGAGATCAAAAAACATTCTGTACTATGCTTTGAATTTTGCAGCATGGACACAGGCAACATGTAAGTATCTGGCCTCAAGGCTCCACTGCATACCCGCAATTCTTTACAACTGCATTCTCGTGTTCTTCTAGTTACTTCCCACTGGCCTTCATATCCCCCAAAGCTATATCCTACAAAGATACAGCCTTACCTTCTTTTTCTATGTAGCACGTTCCCAGGCACTTGAGACCTCCCATTCAGCTCTCTGAAGCTGCACAGATATGTCTACCTGCCAATATCCAAACACAGCAGCACACCACCACCATACAATAAGAAGATCCAGCAACGTACATTTACGTGCTTCTGAAAAAAATCCCAAACCCAACACCCTTCTATTTAACTGCTGTCAACAACATGGGACTGGACTCTTTCCCATCAAAAATAACGGATCTATTTTTCAGATGAGAGGATGAGGCTTGGTGACTGAAAAAAAAAGACAACATACTGAAATTCTAGGAACATAATGGACAGTTGGAACGCTGTTATGAGCAAATCAGTGCTCTGGATGGTATTTTAAAGACCTGTCAGAGGATAAATTGGGGAAACAACCTAGAGATAAAGCTGTGTGGGCATATGAACAAGACTCCTAGTCTAGTCTAGTATTTCTCATGTTTTTGCTGGAAAGGAATGCAAGGAAACTTGAGAGTGCATATAGCTGCAATTACAAGAAAGATAGGGTATTTCCAGGGTACATTTTCCTCCTTTTTATGCAATCTTTCTTTGCGTAAGAATTAGAAGGGTGCAGTAAGCATAAAACCACACCTTTTACAAATAGTTTTTTGAAAAGGCTACATGCACATCATGTCAGATCTAAAACCTGTGTAGAAAAGCACTGTTTTAACACACACGGGCCAGAAGTCCACAGTAAAAAGCAATCAAACCATCAATAACCAGTCTCAAAACCTCATGCTTGGCAGTCCTCTTGTACCCACCTGCAGTATAAGTTGGATAAACAAGCGGAAGTTAGGCTCACAGCAGCCAGTCCTCTGCATCTCAGTTCAGCTTTTGCTGATACTCACTTTTATTTTTCACCTCTCTTAGCAGGTGATTTTTAAAACTCATCCATGCTGGAAGAATTTTAACTGATTCCAGTTGCTCAGACTGCCCTTGTAACTTAACTATGTTCACTCATTGATGCATTGGTTAGTCACCAGATCCTCCCCAAAATTGGACTGCCAGCAGTGTCACACTAAATCAGAGGTAGTCACTCTGCTTTTGACCCCTTACTATCCAATTCAGGAAAAAAAATTCTCTAAAAAAAAAAAAGTTTAGCTTCTCAAATACCCAAACTCATCTTGGGTTCTAGGCACTCCAAGGATCTGCCTACAAGACGGCGTTATTTGTATGTACTATCTTTTGGAAAATAAGAGTAAAAAGTCAGATGAGAATTCAGATTTAAATCTGAATTTAAAAGCTAGGTAAGATTAATCTTAGGGTTTTTTTTTAAATCAAACAAAACAATTCTGTGACTGATCACATATTGAGAAACAAAATATATGGAAAGCATAACAAAAAGTAAGAATAAATGCAAACTTAAAGTATGTTTCATGTAATTTTCTAAACCTACCTGCTACTTAAAGAGTTTTACTAAGAGGTCTCTTGGCTGCATAAACAGTAAGAGCTAACTCTGTCAAGGGAGCGGTGCTTTTCACCACACAACTCCTTCAAGGCTAAAGCAGTTGAGGATGTAACACAGTAGCACTTCACTTAAATGCTGCGTTTCAAGAGACTACCTTAAATGCAACTCATGGGAAAAACAGAGCAAAAGAGACGACTGTAATCTTCAACTTCCATTCTGATTCTTAGAGGAGAAAGCTGCAGTATCATTAAGTCACAGCTCCTGGACCTAACAGTTCTTTCCCTGCCCTCTTCCTGCAAATTTGATTGCTTGCTTTAGTAGCTTGGTTTTGGTTTTTGGTTAGTTTTTGGAACCAGCTTGCTAAAGCTGCGTTTTACAAGTAGGGCTTTCCCCACTTTGGGACTTTTGGGACTTTGTTTCAACCTGTGGTCCTGTTGTGGTCTTTGCACAGCACAGTCCTACTTCAAATGGCCTGTCCGTATTTCAGAAGATTTTTCTATGATTGTTGCAATACTTCATTATGAAGCGGGCATTTTGAGAAATACTCACTATCCTACTCACAGTAACTTCTTCACATCTTGTTCAAACTACAATTAACTCCATATTAACTCCTTTTAAGAATTATTAATGAAGCAGTAATACAGACTATCGGTTTGGAATTCATAGTTCTTATTGCAGCTTTCTTTAGTTGCCTTGGAAGGCACATCCATTCTACATTTGAATACAAATGTCAAAATCATCCAAGGGAAACACAATATACATGGTATTTATGAAGATGACCCATATCTAGGGCACCAAAAGGAAAGGAAAAATGAAACTGCTGGAAAATGGGCTGGAAAAACAAATTGAGAATGAGCACAGGAGATTAAACCATGTGCTAAAAGAACAGTTGATTAATCGAAAGGGAAGGAAGGTGTAGTCAGCTTTTCTAGCAGCTCTAATACCATTAAGTTGAGACCCATCTACAAGTTATTGGACGCTGCACAACCACTTGAAAAAATCCGAGGCTCTTTGGATGGTGTCCTTGGGCACGTGCTCTAGACAACTGCATTTTCTAGAAAGTTTTTTGCAGTGTGAGAAAGAGCTTCTCTTTAGCAAAAAGAGAACAAGAACAGCACTGTGGATAGCTGTATTTACTACCAGTGAATTTGGCCCTTCCAACTTTGTTTGAAACTCCATAAAATTACGCTGTTTCTTAATGGTTTTAAATGGATGAACTTCTGTGCTTGTAATTGGTCTTTAACTCACATTACACAGTAGCTGTTTATATTTGTGCACAGCTAGACTATATGTTTGTAATGACCTTGTTATCTTGTTCCTCTTCTTCCTTTCCCTCATTTGGATAATAAACCGCTTTAGATGTAAAACAGATTGCTGAATGTCTGCAAAAGGAAGAAGGGGAAGGGAAGTTACATTACCATGATTTTAATGAAGTTGAAGAGTGTCATGAACATGTAAGTCATGCAAGCTGACAAAACCTCAGTCATTTAACAGACAGTCAAAAAAAGACAACTATAATCATTTACTATTAATAACATATGCACAGCCATATCTATCAAGCCATGCGCTACTGATTCATCCATTAGAAAAAAACCAAAACTAAGAACAGAATAAAAAAAGTCCCTGGATTCAAAGTTGCAACATTCAGCTAGATATTACATTCTGGCAAGAAAAGTGTACTTGGATCTACGCAGACAATACAGTAGCCTTGCAGAGGTGAAAATGAAAGAAAGGGACACTAACCACCTGGTCTTTTTCTTTTGCTACCTTGGCCCTCTGTCTACACAATAATTTTAAGCCTCAAAGGAGAAGGCATGGAGGCCAAGCAACATCAGGCCCTGTAAGCTGCTGGTATGGCTGCGGCAGCCTGGACATGCTCTATCCTCTGGAGCTTGCTCTGTCTTGCGGAACTCTGGAAAGATAATGGCCACAGCCACACACAGCTGCTCCACAGCCACAAAGATTTTGGTTTCATGGAATCACGGAATTGTCAGAGTTGGAAGGGACCTCCAGAGATCATCTGGTCCAACTCCCCTGCTAAAGCAGGAGCACCTAGAGCACATTACTCAGGACTGCATCCAGGCGAGTCTTGAAGATCTCCAGAGAAGGGGGCTCCACGACCTCCCTGGGCAGCCTGTTCCAGGGCTCTGTCACCCTCACCGTAAAGAAGTTTTTCCTCATATTTGAATGGAACTTCCTATGTTCCAGCTTGAGCCCATTGCCCCTTGTCCTATCACTGGAGTCCAGCTCCAACATCCTTCAACTCACCCTTTAGATACTTATAAATAAGGTCTCCCCTCAGTCTTCGCTTGTCCAGGCTAAAGAGTCCCAGCTCCTTGAGCCTTTCCTCGTAAGGGAGGTGCTCCAATCCCTTAATCATCTTTGTTGCCCTACGCTGGACTCTCTCCAGTAGTTCCCTGCCCCTCTTAAACTGGAGGGCCCAGAACTGGACACAGTATTCCAGTTGTGGCCTCACCAGTGCAGAGTAGAGAGGGAGAATGACCTCCCTCGACCTGCTGGCCACACTCTTCCCTATGCAGCCCAGGATTCCATTGGCCCTCTTGGCAACAAGGGCACATTGCTGGCGCATGGAAAGTGTGCTACCTACCAGGACTCCCAGATCCTTTTCCTCAGTAGTGCTTCCCAGAAGATCCATCCCTAACCTCTATTGGTTTCCTTCTCTGCCACCCTTCACAACTACTGCGTGCCTGACAGTGGTCCACAAGATAAGGCAGCTGTGACTACTTTTTTAAACAGCAAAGTAAACCAAAAGTAATTCAAAGCTATTTCTTTGTTAACAGTAATTCTTTGATAGAAGTCCGAATGCTTTCAAAGCTACAGCTATAAATCAAGGATGTAGCAAAACAACTTGAGTCTCACAGGGTAGAACGATAAAGAAGCTTCCTGGGCTCTTGGGGTCTTATCTAACAACCTGTAGCATTTTCCAACAGATGACACACCAGCCTGTATTCATACTGTACATATGGTAAAAGAGGATTTAACAAAAGTCCTTGATGCACAGAGTTCTAGCCTTTCCATTTTTATGAAACCCAGTGCAAAGTCAACTTAAAAACACTAAGTTTAAGTTTCTATAAAATAAAAGCATCATTTGTTTAAAAAGTATTAATGAGTGAAATTGAGAAGCTTCTTTCTCTATTTAATAAGCTAGCAATCTTCATGAAATGCTATTATTTCAATCAATCAAATTGTATCCAATTAAGATACAGAAAAAGCTTTCAGCAGAAGTCATTCTAAATGCTAGGATATTAAGTGAAAATACTAAGTAAAATATTTTTCAAACTTCTCCGCCTGCATCTCTGATCTTGGATTGACTTCAAACTGCTAACTACTTACACTAGACAAATTTTCTACTTACATTAGAAACCAAGAAGAGATCCTACCTAAATCTTCTCCCCATAAAGCAAGTAGTACGGGGCTATTTCTTTCCCATCAACAGCACAGTCAGGGAAGAAAACATATAAACTGTCTACAGGGCCAGGGGACTACTATAATATTGCCAGACAGACCTGCCAAGCTTAAGGTGCTTCATACAAGACTCACCCAACTGACTCCAGACTCAGCCTACAGTAGCACCTGAATATCGGCAGTTTGAATTAATACTTCACAGCCTTGTGGGTTAGACACGACTGACTACACTCATGGAAATGAAATTTCAGGGGCATTCTCTAGCTGCAATTTAGGGCTGTAACTCCATTCCCAACGTGCACCTCCAAGTCCTGTTACCTTCCTTGTAATATGTGAGATGGTGGATGCTAATGGAACTGGATGAGTTCAACGAGTTCAAATGCTTGAGGACAGAGACATTCACTGTGGGTACAACTGTGAAACAACGCACTCAAATGAGATGTTTTCAGGATGTAGCCTTACTTATTTCAGCTCATAATAGCCAGGCTTTAGTTCCAGAATGGAGACATCTCATTTAGGTATCTAAAATTACGTGTCTGCATGCAAGTTAGGACTTTAAACTCCCATTATAGCAAGTGGAGATCTAGTTGGTACAGACAGTGGAGCCTGGAGAGCTATTCAGCACAAACTGATGTCAGCTGAAAAGCACTGACTGTACTATACCTAGTGACTAAATCTTCACTAGTTATAATGGGAGCTTAGATCCAAGGCCACATATAGAAACACACATTTAGCCACCTAAAATTAGATGTCTTCAGTATGCAGCTGAAGCACTGATATTTCAAACAAGCGTCTCCAGAACGTTCCTACAGTCAGGCTGGGTTTGCAGTATGGATCTTGCAGTGTAGTGAAAAGAGGGAATAAAGTAGGAGATTAGAGAAAAAGGAAGAATTAACTGATCAGAATATACAGGAAAGGGAGAACCCGACTGAACACCTTATAATAAATATAGTAAGTTATGAACTCATTCACATCTCAAAAGGTGTTAAATAAGAATAAAAGTGAGACAAATATCTAACAGAAGGATAAGAAAATAATGATATTAGATCTATTTAATACATTTTAAGCAGAAATCAACCACAGAAAAATCAAGTTTTCCCTAAAACACACTACAACCAACACTGAAAGAGATCTGAATTAACGCATTTCCTTTTTAATCTGGGTTTTTTGTTGTTGTTTTTAAAATCTCCTGCTGCAGAAGGTGATAAAACAGGTCTACTTTGTTTTTTAATTCTACTTTGCTTTTTAATAAAACTTTTGCCAAGTTTAGTTTATTCTAGGAATAGCATGTTTTAGAAATCTATTATTTATAATCCTAACGAAGTAAGCACAACGGTTAATGCAAGCAGCTCTGGCAGAAAAAGCAGCAGAATAAAGGAAGCTTCTACAGCAACAGCTTCTTCTATCATCCCTGACTGCTTCTTTAAAGGCTGGAGGAGACTTCGACCACCAAGACCTGGTCAGTTATCAGATTTAACCGAGGAGAAGGTCAGGCAGTTCCCAGAGAAGGCTGAGGAAGCTCTGTTATGAGGCTAATTCTCATGGCCACTCTCGGAGCAGAAAGAGCCGGATCTAAACAACAGACTTCTGGATTGCTGTATTTCATTCTGGTCAGGGGAATGACCTTGTTTTGCACTATTTTGCAAGGTTTTTTGAGTTATTAAAACGAACTTGAGGGATAACCCTGAAAAGAGTGAGGATTGTCTCTGCCCTACTGCAAAAGGGACTAGAGAATCAAGTGGACATACCCAGTGCTAGTTTTAATTCGGCACAATACCAGCAGTAATACTAGAAAAGCTGCAGCAGCAGGGCTCACAGGCAAGTTTTACCTGCCAATAGTACTTGAATCGTGGACTGAATTTCTCTGATGTGTCAAAGCCAAAACATGAGCATTCTACATGCACCACAGTGAGGCCTTAAATCCATCATTATTTCTTTACCTTATCAGAAAGTTATTTGCTGTATCTCCATCCAACTTTTATGCTAACCTACATGTAAAAGGCAGAAGGGTCCCAGTCTGTTTGACAAAATTTGCCAGGGCATCCATGCACTCTGTTTATCACCCTAAGCTATAAAAAGAGCAGCTCCTACTTACAAATATTTTGGAATGAGATAGCTCCAAATCAAGCTGCCACAACCAGACTTGGTGGCCACTTTCCTCATCTTGTTGCAACACAGAAGAGAATCAAGTCTCCTCTGCAGTCATACTCCTGCATAGTTGATCAATACCGATGTCCTTGTTTTCTGTTTCACTGCATACCTGGAAATAAGAACATCTATAAAACAATTTAAAATGTGTATATTGAAGGTCATTTCCGAACAGAGATGCTTTAAAGTTAAGCTACTCCTAGACTCAGCTCTGAAACTCTACATGGACATCCTCAATCAAGAATTAAGTGGCTTTAAGTCACTGTAGCTTTTTGTGACCTCATGCTTTCAGACAACTTGTCTTTGCTTTCCTCAGTGCCTTTTAAGAAGGCCCTCTAAATACTTCCGACAGAGATTCTAAAATTAACATGTGGAAGAGGATGTTCATCTAAGTATCAATATCCAGTTTCAGCCTTGCATATCATGTTTAGTCTTCTACAGTACTCACACAAAAGGAATGGAAAGACAACTGAAGTGATTTAGGGTAGGGTTGGTTTGTAGTGTTTTGGGGTTTTCTTTAGTTTTTTTAAAATGAACTTATGTATAAAACCTTACATCTGTGCCTTCAGAAGGCTACAGCAGGGAAAAGCTGCAAAGCATCCTTGAAGATAAAAAGGAAAGAAAACAAACATACACAGGTTGTCATGTAACATTCCAGCATTTAGAAATGAGAAACAGGTAAATGGAAGCAAGGATGAAGATTATTTCCTTCTTGGGCTACAGAAAAGAAAGATCACCCAGAGTAGCTTCGCTGTATGGCTCCAGTAGGCTGTTCTTAATGGGAGCAGGAAAACTAGAGCACTAAATTTTGTAATACACATCTGGGTTTACTTGTAAGGTTTCATTATATGGGATCTTAAGCTACCTAGAAGACTAGACATACTGAAGAAAAGAATTCTTGTTTTTAGTGTTATATTGGTTTTGCTAGTTTGCCCCACTGCTACAGATCTATGTATTTAAATAAGTATTCTTTTATTCCTAAATTTACCCAATGCTAAGGTGGATACTGAGCAATTTAACAAACAAGATATAGTATGATCTTCTCTCCCTGATGATAAGACACGAGGGAACAGAATGGAGCTGCACCAGGGGAAGTTCAGGTTGGAATTTAGGAAAATGCTCTTCACTGAGAGGGTGGTCGAGCACTTGAACAGGCTCTCCCATGGTCACAGCACGAAGCCTGTCAGACTTCGAGGAGCATCTGGACAATGCTCTTAGTCATTCTAAAATTTCCACAGAATGACAGTGTACACTTCCCCCACCTAACACAGTGGGTTTAGGATTTGATAATAAGCCGTTGTCTTCCTGTGAAAGAGGTATCTTCCAATTAGCAACTAACAAAGTCCCTTCAGAGGGGTTTGCAGCAATTTGTACAGAATTTATGATGGGTCTTTAACCACCTCTAATATTAATAAATTAGTTTTAAATAATACTCAACACCAAAGCACCAGATGATAATGAGAACAAGATAAACCTAGGGTTCTTTTTTCTTCAAGTGTGCTTAAATAGCAGCTACATTTGGATTTTAAAATGTTCAGCTTGGTTGCTCTAACACTATCTGAAAACAAACAAAACCACATGAGACCTTCCAGAAGATAACAGCAGATAATAGATTGAGAGCAGTCCTGCAGAGGACTTATGGGTACTGGAGGATAAAAAGCTGGACATGAGCTGAAACCGTGCACTCACAGCCCAGGCGGCCAATCATATCTTGGATGAAAAGAAGTGTGGCCAGCAGGTGAAGGAAGGTGATTCCATCCCTCCACTCTGCTCTGCTCTCCATCTGGAGTACTGTGCCCAGCTCCAGGGCCCTCGGCACAGGAAAGACATGGACCTGTTGGAATGGTTCCAGAGGAGGGCCACAAAGATGATCAGAGGGCTGAAGCTCCTCTCCTGTCAAGACAGGCTGAGAGAGTTTGGGTTGTTCAGCCTGGAGAAGAGAAGGCTCCAGAGAGACCTTAGTGTAGCCTTTCAATATACAAAGAAAGTCTGTAAGAAAGACAGACTTTTCTCCAGGGCCTGTTGTGACAGGACAAGGGGCAATGGTTTTAAACTGAAAGAGGTTAGGTTTAGATCGGACGTAAGAAAGAAATTTTTTATGATGACAGGGGTGAGACACTGGCACAGGTTGAGGTTGCCCAGAGAAGTTGTGGATGACCCATCCCTGTAAGTATTCAAGGTGAGGTTAGATGTTGGAATGGTTCCAGAGGAGGGCCACAAAGATGATCAGAGGGCTGAAGCTCCTCTCCTGTCAAGACAGGCTGAGAGAGTTTGGGTTGTTCAGCCTGGAGAAGAGAAGGCTCCAGAGAGACCTTAGTGTAGCCTTTCAATATACAAAGAAAGTCTGTAAGAAAGACAGACTTTTCTCCAGGGCCTGTTGTGACAGGACAAGGGGCAATGGTTTTAAACTGAAAGAGGTTAGGTTTAGATCGGACGTAAGAAAGAAATTTTTTATGATGACAGGGGTGAGACACTGGCACAGGTTGAGGTTGCCCAGAGAAGTTGTGGATGACCCATCCCTGTAAGTATTCAAGGTGAGGTTAGAGAGGGCTTTGAGCAACCTGGTCTAGTGGGAGGTGTCCCTACCCATAGCAGGGGGTTGGACTAGATGATTTTTTAAAGGTGTCTTCAAACCCAAACCATTCTAAGATTCTATAACAGGGATTTTTTTCCCCCACAGTATTCTGAGTAGTGGGCAGGTTTGGTGATGCAAAGCTGAAGTTAGTCTTAAAATTAACTAAAGTTTGTTTCACTACTGTAGTCTCAGAATTTATGTGATCTTCTTTTCCTCTTTACTTCCTTGAAAACACTTTTCAGAAGTATTATATTCCTTATTTTAAAGGGAAAAAAAAATGAGGTTAAGATTGTTTAACTTTTATCCCAGAGACTAACCTTAATACTGATACTTCATTTTATTTCAAAGCATGAAGTATTTATGACTCATTCTAATTTACATAAATTTTCTTATTTTATTATGAAAATGGCAATTCTCCTTTGCACAGACATATAGAACATGGTCTCTCTTATTATGTCAAGTAACATTTAATAGCCCTTAGCTGTAACTTGGGACTGTTATAAAATGTGCTCAAGATGAGTCATCTTCATTCATTTATTCTGCAATAGGAAGAACTCATGAATGAGTGATCTGCAGTAATTCACTTCTACAAAGAGAGCCCATTCATACATTTCAAACCTGGTTTTCTGAATCACTGTAATGTAGCTGATTATTTCACTTTAATAGAAGAAAATTTTGGCTTAAGGAAAGTTTCCACAGAAGTCTATGTGGGAAGTTTCATAGATTTCAAAGAGCTCTTCTGAAAATAAACATTTTGGTCTAACACATGGATACAGAGATATCTTCGTATCTATCCAGCAAGAAAAGCACAGTGTCTTTGGAAAGTAGGAGACTGACAAATGGTTTAAATTGAAGTTGCGTCAAGAGGGGGCAGAAGTCATCGCTATCAGACAAACCAGTAGGCAGCCAAAGAAAATATTTTATAAAACCAGAAAAATGGCCACTGGCACACCGAAGGGCTCATTTGAAGCTGTATTTAAGTCAAAATAAGTGTAAAAGAAACGCAACTAAGATCCAAGACTGCTAAATGCAGAAATACAAAGCAACCACACTTCTTATTTTACAGAAATATAAATGTAAGACATCAATAATAAAATATGCATATTATTATAAAAAAAATGGGATTTAGCAAGGAGGAAAGGTCCCTTAACAGCCACTGCTCTTTTGCCAATCTTAAGATTATTTCCTGGTTTGAAATCTCTTAAGAGTGTTTTTCACCCAATCTTAATTGCTATAGAAGAGGCCCACATTAAGAAGCCACTTCTCACTTATCATAGTTCCAGACCAGCCAAAGCTTTACAGATCATCTACGAGAGTTACATCAGCAAAAAGATGGTGAGTCAGTACAGACATTTGGGTATAAATGCAGCATTTTCTTCAGAAGCTTAGTTCACAGAAAAACCACTGTGTGCTTCACCATTAATTGGTGCTTTAACTTTTTGTTACTTCATTGATTCAAGGATAGCTCTAAAATAGTGACTTTATTCACACCTCTCCTTTCTCCTGAAGAGACGCTGATTCTCCTTGTTTTCAGGTTGAGAAGTTCTACTCTGTGTATAGAGTATCCAAGTAAGGACAGTCCTCTTTACAAATAAAATAACAATGACAAGAGCAGCACAAAGATTAATGGAGCATCTCAACAGACAAGGATATGATACAAGAAAATACAACTAACATTATGGTTAGATTTATAAACATTCCACACTGACTTCAGCAGACAGTGCAACCTCAAGGTGAACTGACCAGCAATAAAGCACAAGAGAGATCTAGAATCATCTGAGGAACAGTGACTTACCAAATCACCCAAATTATGGCATCTGCATATCTATACTTCTGTTGGGGATCCATCCAGAAGCAGCTCGCCATCTCTCAACTTCCGCTCTTTCATTTTAGTATTATATGATTTCCATTTAAACATATGCCCATGCAACTTGCCTTGCAAAGAACCTAAATCTACATTTTATCATTTTAATCTTTGGTCAATGTGTAACATTCCAAATTCTTATTATCCTTTGTAATCTCAATTTTTTTCTCTTTTTCCTTGGATATCTTTTGGTGAGACTTCAGTCCAAAGAGACAGCAAAATGGTGGCTAACATATGTTAGGTATAAATTAGAATACGGATGTAGAAAAATAGTACTTGAAAATTTTATGTTCCTTTAATAAAATTGTACTATGTTCAATATTGAACTGAAGTCCTTGTTATTTGTAGAATATTGAACCACCCACAAAAAGTGAAGGAAATTAAGTTCTCAGAACCATTTCATTCTAGAAAGTAAACATCAGAAATGAAGAGACATTTGTTTGGTGGTCACTTACCATTCTATCACAAATAAGTAAGTATTGTGAATTCTACATGTAAGCTTTACAAGCCACGTTTTGGAAGGGATAAGGGAATGTCTGTCATAAAGCACCAAGTGCATTTCATGAAAAATCTTTGCTTGTACTAATGCTTTTCCTCCAGGTAGATTCTCAGTGTGATACAAGATGAAAATGTATTAATTGCAATATGCAATATATTTGTTGTACATAATTATAATTTTTCTTGTGGGCAATATATGCTGTGCTTTTGCAAAGTAATATACAGATACACATTTTTAATGTATGTAAAACTAGCTCTTTTTACATAGTACATCACAGAAAAAGCTAAACATGTATTCTTTGCAGAGACTTTTAAGTCAGTCAGAAAAGAGTATAAAGAAGGGTAAATATTTACTAAAAAACCTGAGATTGGAAAAAAGTATTAGGAAACATTATAACTGAATTAACTTCCCGCTGATTGCATCTCCACTGAATTTCAGCCATCTTCATTTTCTTTGTGCCTTTTTTGAAATAAGCATCTCTGCACATTTATAAGGTTTCCTCCAAACCATACTCATTATGCATTTCCACATCTTTAACTTTTGATTTGACCTAATGACTGAGTGCATACAGTGAAGAAAAGAAGAGGGAACTGATGCGAGCTTTCTTTCTTTAAAGCTAATGCAAGAGTCTCCTGTGGCTGTAACTCATTTTGGGGACAGGTCATCCATTTTATAGCCAAGTCAAGGGCAAACTAGGTTTGAGAAGTTGTGGCAGAGCAAAAAGGACCATCAATACCAAATTACACAACCTGAAATTGTTCACTTTAAACAAATCCATACACAGAAAAAAGGAAAGTGGACATTCCTTGTTAGTTGCAACATGTGCAATGAAAAAGGCACACCATCAATTACTAAGGGAATTTCATCTTTAAGCCAGACAGACCCAACAGGCCAAGCATAGAAAGATTCATTGGCAAAGCACTCGTATAACAGAGAAATGTCTCAGGAGTAGCAAGAATAGACCAGAAAAGCAACATACGTAAGATGATGGCCAACTCAGATTCTATCCTAAGATCAGTGAATGTACACATATAAAAAACCTCTATGCCCTCTGCTTTACTACCAACTATAAGCCACATTTTCATGTCCTGGAAGGGGGAAGGACAAGGAGAACATCTATATGACAGGAGATCTGCAAAAGCTGCAGAACGGATTTAGGTTCCTAGATCGCCAGCGCCACTTTTCAGGAAAGTTAAGACCATACCTGAGCTTACACTTGGTGAGATCCAGAAACAACTGCCTAATAACTGCTCATACTTTCATATTTAAAGCGTAAAGAAATCAGCAACTGAATCAAATCACAATAGTGAGCTACCTATTCAGAATGCAAGAGACCAGGCAAGGATAAAAGCTGTTCCATGAAAGGTTAGAACTGTATCTAAAAAGATACGATCTCAGTATTTTTGCAGTTCTTCACACACACTTCCTGCCTTCAAGATGATCATGCAAGAAAAGTGTTAATTCATTCCACCCCTCAACTAAACCCCATCTGATAAATCAAAATTAAAAGCAAAAATGCAATGCACGCCATTCTCCTCATTATTTTGTGCAACAGAAGAAAAATACATCTTATCTGTTCTTCAACTTAAATGGCATGACAAAAATCACTATGTGCCCTTGGATACAGTAATTATTACACAGCTATGTTTCAAATAAGCCCTACAGAACTGTGAGCTACAACACAGATCCATTGGTAGCTCAAAGGAAGCAACAGCACTATACAACCAGCACAAAGTTTTGAAAAATGGTGCTAATGGACACATAAACTTCAAAGACTGTCAAAATATACTTAATTACAATCCAAGGCCTCCTTTAATCAGTTATTTTGTAGTCAAAGGACCTGCCTATGACACTGGAAACCAGACCTTTTGTCTGTTCTCAGACTTGGGAAAGGGGGGAAAGGAGCTGGAAAATACTTACTTCAACTTCCCAGAGGAGTATCTGTTGAAGCTGGGCCAAAATCCAGAAAAAAAAGAAGGTAGGATTCATTGGTCCAGCAGATAACAAGGAAAAAAAAAAGTAACCTCATAGCTGAATGTGTGGATACTCTCTTATAACACAGTAAAGTGGTATTCTAAACAGCAGCAATATCTGATTGCTTATTTCTTGCAGCTGTAGACAGGCTTAACTGGTAGCTATTTTCATTCAGAATAGAAAACAACATCCAGACTGACTATTGCATACAGGGATGCTATGCTTACATGAAGCATTTGTATTTTGAAGGTGCATTTGCTAGAACTCAGAAAGGACATGATTTGGCCCCTAGAGATAGTGAAAAACTAATAGTGGGATAACAGAGCTACTGTTGGGACAGGCAAACAATGCTACATGACAGCAAGGAATTAAAAAATATACTCAAACCAAATTAACAACTGCAGCTTTTAGTTTGAGGTCTGTGTAATAAATGAAGTTAGTCAAAAGTTGCTACAACAGCACTTCGCTGTTTATTTTGCAAACTGAAAATGTTCCCCCCACTTTCCCTCCCCAACAAATTAATCTAATATAAGAAAAAGTACTCTACGGCAGTGAAATCTAAATCCAATGATCTTTCACACCTGATCTTTTTGGTCTTTAAACTGCTCTTGTATTTAAAATAATTTCTGTCAGTCTTTTACTTTCAACACCACAAATTGCCTTTTATTTATCCTGATGCAGACTCAGGAAATATTAAAATAAATTTATCAGCTTTACCTGTAATGCACTGAAACTGTCCATCTTCTCTTCTTATTGTAAATGCTTCCCCTGGATTAACTTGCACAAGAATAACCTTAAAAATAAAAGAGCGTTTACAACCATTACACAGGTATACGTTACAGAAGTCTGGTACGTACAAAAAAAAAAAAAGGTTTACTGGGAAAAAACAACTTTTTTTTCTAGTTAGTAAATACGTTATTTTTCACTTCACACTGCTTCCTGCCTTCATTCCACCAAGAAAAAAAGAGATAAGAATAAGTACAGATATTTTTAAACTAACATTTTTCAAAGAACCGAGAGTAACAACTCAGTAAAACAGTACCTGTACAGATTTTATTTTCTTGACTGTTTAGTATATTAAAAAGCTGTGTGTACAGCTTAAATCATTTCAACAAATTACATCAACATTAATCAAACCATTACATTAAGTTTCAGAAGGAAGCCCAGAATTCCCAATGTTTGAGTTTTCAAGTTTTCATCATAACCACTTGGCAAACATAAGTATTCAACATAAGGGAAATATTGTGTCATTTCCTTCTTTACATGACCCAAGCCTGTTTGTACATTCATTAATAATAAAACATTATTAGAAGTCATGAGAAAGTAAGTGGACCAGATGCACAGCATGAAACGATATGTATAGTTTTACTTGTGGAAAGATGTTTATCCCGATTTTATAAACCCAAGCAATGCAGAATTGATAGCAAAAGCACAGTTATCAGCCAAAATAAACAGAGGAAGTCTGACATATACCAAAGCAGAAGCCTGTTACCATTTTAGACTTCTATATTCTCATTTGAAATCTGCCTTTCTGTGAGAGAAAGAGTTTGTAACCACGAAGAACTGAGCCAAAATTATGAACAAAGGAAAAAACCAGAACGGCAGGTGAATTTCATAATTTCCTTTCTGGACACATCTTTCTTCAGTCTCGCTCGTACATGTCTAAATAGAGTGTATGTCCTCCTCCTGCTGTGAATCAGAGAGAGACAGGTCTTTGTATACACAGCTCTTCAATATTATGGCCAAAAAATGTACTGTGTTTAATTGCTAAAAGAAAATAAAATGGGTCTGGTTTACAAAAAAGAAAACAGGAAACTTGAGTGTTACTCATTTTAGGAATAGTGAAGAGAAAGGAAGGGTGAGCAAAAGGCAGAAATCATATAAATTCCTCACCTCTGGTATAGCAAATTTACAAATTAATGAAAACACGGGAAGTCCTACCCTAAAATAGCTGCAACTTTGATGAGATTTGATGGATGTTCACATTTTCAAACTTGGGCCAAGTGATTCAATACTGATTTAGCTCAGTTTTGAGCATCCATTTCAAAATATATTACTTTAAGTTGTTTCTTGTGGTACAGTGCTGTTACTGGAGAAAGATGTCTCCAGAAGCTTTAGGGTCATTTGAAAAAAAAGAACCCACAACGAATTATAGTCACTATTTACATTTTACCATGTGAAGAAATTTTCCAGATCTTCTCAAGTGTATCTGAATATTAAATTCAGTAAAAGTGACCATTCATAATATAACCTAAACTTAGAAACAAGAGGATTTTAGACATGAACTTCAAATAAGACTTACAGGTCTTCAGAAAACATTGTGTTGCCAGAGTTTAATTAAATACTCAGTTCCCAGAAACACGAAATACAGCCTTTTTGTCAATAAACTATTAGTGCACTTGATGCCTGACTGTGTATTTATTTCACCAGCTTCCACTTTCAGCCTTGCTTTTATGTTGTACATTTACATTTGTATTTTACAACTGTTCCAAGATAGGCTGTAATTGTTGCCAAGTGTGCCAAAATAGAGTCTATCTAAATCGGGACTGAAGTAATTTCAGAAGTTTCAAAAACTGCTGGCTTCAGAAGTCTTTGTGTTGGGATAACGTGTGTCAATGTGACCAGCACTGGTTGCTGGACCTGCCTTATTACTGCTGAACCCCAACGGAGTAATCACTGCATTTTTGGACATTTTTGACACTTACCATTTCAGTAGATACAATTTGAAATAAGAATAATTAAAGCTATATACACAGAGAGAGAGACACTGACACCTTTCTGGTCAGAAGAGATATTACCAAAGCCACACCGTCACTCACAGGGATTCCCTCTTATCCAGTAAAAGCCTGCTGCACATAACCAAAGATGCAAGAAAACGTCCCTAAAGGAAAAGGTAACACGGATCTTTCACAACATCACGTGTTAAGCAAATAAAATCTAAATGTTGCTTAGTATTTATAGCTCTCTCATCTCATTCTAGGTGGCTTTGTACAAGCTTGCACATCTCATTGTCCAACATGCTACTTCATGAACCCTGACATCAGTACTTATGAAAACCAAGGCCTTCCTCTTTCACAGCGAATATTCTAGACCTTGATCTCCTTCCTCTTCTGGGCAAAACATTCATGTTGGCTGGAACTAAGTGAAAAGCTCTGGAAAAATCTGATGGTTTGACCTCTCTTCCCATGCCTCAATCTTTTTGTGACAAGTCCTGTTGCTTTTTCACAGTATCTAAAGCTCTGCTACCCAAAGGCTAACATGCATTATTCTTCCAGATTTCCATTGCCTGTTCCTCTAAGATAATTATGATAAACTGCAAAACCTCATTTTTGATGTGTCAATCTCAGTGGGAGGCATGTTTCAGCCACATTTCAAATGCCATTTCTCTTTCTATATGAACAAAACACAAATTAAGCTTAACAAAATAAGAAGAACTTAAGACACTGAGGCCTTGATACAAGCTCTAGAATCCTACAAGCACTTTCAAAGCATGACCAACTACAATAGAACATAATAAAATTTAAAAGTGTAATTTCTCAATGCTAACAACTTTGTCTTAACATATTTTCCTCCCAAGCTCAAAATATGCTAAGGCATTGCTATTAAGAAATGGAAGTATTAGGTCAACAACTAGATTTGTGCAATTTTCACTGGAACTATAAATTGTTTCCTTTAAACAGTTATTTAATGATGATCCACATGACCTCAATACATTTCCTGATGAAAAACAGTAGAGAGTCACTTTTCAGAGAATAGCATTCAAATTGACAATACAAGACTGTAGCTATTTAATTTTCCTAAAAATGGTTCTTGCACAAATAAAACAAAATTAACAGCACATGACTAAAGTCTGAAACACAAAAACCACAGTTGCCAGAGGCTGTCTGTTTTAACACTGAAATTTCATACTTTTTAACGGTACTTATTCTACAAAAGATATTTTAGAAGATAAACCTAGATCACATGAACAACATACTAATCCTTGTAGTAGCTTAATTAAGTAGGTGTGGATTACAGAGGTTTCGTCTTAGCACAGTATTAAAAGCAAAATCCATCCTAAAAACATAAAAGGTATTGCAAAAAGAAATAGTAGTTCATTAAACATCTGTCTTCGCATGGAATACTTGACATTTTCCCTGATCTTAAAACTTTTACTTCACTGTCCATTCACTCTAAATTCAAGATACATAGCCCAGATCAGCAAGACCAGCTTCCTAACAAAACTGAATCATGCAACATATTAGAAAGCTGAATAGGATTTTCCTGAAATTGCTGTTTAAACTCAGGCAGCTGCTCGAGCAAAATAAGAACATAAGAAATATCCTCATGGTCTGGGTCAACAGTCTAGGTCAGCAGTTCATCTAGCCCAGTACTTTGTCTCTAATATATCAATTGGAGATGCTATTTAGGGAGAGTAAGTGAGCTGGGCTACTTTCTGCAGTCCATCTTTCACATTGTCTGTGAATTCGCCTAAATTCTTTGAGTGCACTTACACTTTGAATTGCCTCCACAACCTCCTATAGCAGCAAGTTCCTCAAGTTCAACTTCTAGACATTTAAACGACATCTACTAGCTAAATGTCCCCTAGTTCCTATGCTATGGGATTTGCTGAACAGTTCCGAGTAAATTCCATGCACCTCCTTAATTATTTTTTAAGCCTGAGCAATTTCCCCCCTCTGGGGAGCCTAATCTCTCCTAGGAGAACTGCTTCATCTCCTTGACCACATCAGTGGTATCTAAAACCACGTCTGTATTAGCAAAGCAAGCAGTACTTGGGTACATCACCTGGGATATTATGCTAGTCCTGAGCACAACACAGGCTGATGCCAACAAGCAGTCTTCTCCCAGACGATACTGAGAACTACTCCAGAGACCACTCTTAACAGGCAGAACGCACACTGACACTGTTTCTGGAGGAAGAGACAGTTTACTACAGCAGCCTTGTTCCATTGCACTTAGCCTCAGCCTCTAGGAACATGCTTGAACACACTTAAATTACTAGTATATAAACACTGCCCAACAGTCACCTCAAGGAGCCTTACAATGTTTTGCCTTTTTGAATGACTAGTTAAGGGACACCCTCTTCATTAGCTTTGAAAAATCTATTCTTCACCTTAAGCGTAATTTGAGCTGGTCTTATATGATGAATACACTCAAAATACAACAATTCTATATAAAACTATTTTATAATATTTTTCTCCCTGAAAGATTCCAAATGAAAATATAACTTTATTGTAGCTCAAGTAGTATGATCACATCCTACAGACACATGCAACATTGATTCTGACATACTACCATCAATAGAGATAATAACTTCACAATAATTTAATCTGAAGATCTCGTATATGATTTAGCTTTACTACATCAGCGTGAGCAGGATAATATAGTATTTGATTTTGCATCTAAAGAATCAAAAACAGTACGAACATTCAAAGAGCAGAATACTCAGTATTTACTTCTATTCAGTGAACTCTTCACTATCTGCGAGAGAAACTACACGGTATTTCTGCAGACTCAACCAGCAAGGGAGCTGAATGTTTTTTCAAGTCTTACAGTCTATTTCTAACACTGAAGAAATGAAATTTGAGAAAAATGGCTGGAGTCAGAAAAAAATATAATATAAGACTAAGGATACAAACAACAGAGAGTGGAAGGGAAATCTGTGTAAGACAGAGCTGCAGCCACTGAGGAGGACTGCTCCAAAAAAAGGGAAAACTTAAGGCCAAATGTTAACGCTCGTCTCCAGAAATGTCTAGAAGTAAGAGGAGAGGCTTTCAGCAGAGGCTGCAGAAGCCAAAATAAGATTCTTAGAGGTACTTTGCCCCACCAATATGTTCACAGCAATGTCTTTTAAAGGCAGAATGGCAACAATACCAAACATAGCTGATTTGTATTTCACTAATCCTTGTTTTCATGGGTACAGAATACTTTCTTAAGCAGTCACATAATGCAGGCTAATATGTAGCACCAGTGAGGGACAGAATGGAATTTAAAATACAGAGCCAGCTAATCCTGCTTTGAATATGTTCGTTTGCACACTAATTAAGGCCAAAAAGCCCATTAACTACACTGAAATACCAACTACCAACGACCCCTCCTTCTGTCACTATGATCCACACATCCGCATCTCTACTTCCACTTCCACCCTACTAACAGACATGATGCATTAGCAGATTGTCAGGTTTCAAGGTAATTTCAGCTAGCTGCCGGGAAAGAAAGGCAGCATCAAACCTGTGTCATCCCGACATGCAGGGAAAAGTTTTCCCAATGCTCTCAGTCACACAAAAAATAATGATAAACTATAAATAGGCTTGCACAATTAATAGCTGTTCTCCATCAGGTGGTTAGTAAGCAAGACCAAAATAAAACCTACGGATATTACTCTGAAATAGCAATACCAAAATTGGATTCATCCTGATAAGAGCTCTAAATGAGGTGAAAGATTGGCAGCACAGGAAAACAAAAAACCTTAGGACTTACAAGCATGCTACTTCACTGTTTTAAAGCAACGTCTTTCCATAGCAGAAAATGTAAATACAATTAGAAGTCCAAACTATTTCTGTTCCTATGAAGGGGAAAAAAAAGCCACTAAGGGAAGCCTGAAATAACTCAATGAGCTCTAAAAAAGCTAACTTAATAAAAAAATTCTCATAGCAAGTTTGACACATTTTTCTTCTTTCACCTACCATTACTCACATGCAAAAGCAGTGCTCTGAATAAAACTCAGAGACTAAAGAACAAGGCTCTCTCCCCAAATACACACATACGTGGACAATAGCACCAGCCAAAAACCAGCGCCTCAAAAATATTTTGCCACTTGTATCAAATACATATATGCAGTGGATCTGTAAGGCAAAAGAGATTTTATTTGAAAAAGCTACATATGCAAAATATTATCATTATTGTATCATATATACAGAGACAATATTTTTAATTTATTGTTTAGGTTCTAGAAGCTTAAACTTAGTCTGAAGTAAAAAAAAAAAAACACAAAACAACCACCCTAAACAACAAATTATTAGATCTATACTAGATGGATCTTTCATATTCACAAACCAAAACAAATCTGGAATTAAGCCAATTGCTACCCTTCTCCTCCACCCTGCTCCGTAAAGGTATGAAGACCTACCTAATTTGGGGCAAATTTTGCAGACAAGACTTGAATAAGGTTTGTGGAAAGGAGTTTAGCTTATCTTTACCATGTAAGGATGATCCAAGTATTATGCTTTCAAAGTGGCAGTTCAAATAATACCTGTATTTCTAAAAGGACAAGACTGACTGAAATGCAGTTTCTAACACTTCCAAGCCAACACAAACAGCAAGAGATTCAGTTCAGATACAGTAACAATTTGTTTACAAGTTTGGTATTCACAACCACGTTTTCAAGTCTTTTGTAGCAGGTAACAAATTGCATTGCCCAAATAAATGCTTTATACCTAAAAGCTTCTCTGCCTGTAGAAAAAGTTGGTAGCTAATGAATAAACATCATCATTTTAAAAGATTTGGTTTTCCTGATACCTATGGGTTTATTTCTAACCAGCAGAATCTAGCTGAAAGACCGAAAATACCATTTCAGAGTTACTGGGATACGGAAGAAATATTTTTGTATTTGCATTAAAGAAAAATCTACAGACGTCAAGGTCTCTCTGCCTCTCCAAAATATCTTCGCTCTCAAACACATCCTTCAGTATCAAGGACTTTCACCCTTCTGAAGGGGAAAAGAAAAAGGTTACAATTTTAAATCCCGACTGAGGCTAAAGAAACCAAAATACATTAAATACTTTGTGTCATGTGTGCAGTTGTGGGATAAGCCCATGTGAGAACTGGCACTCTACTCTCTCCACAGGCGAGCACTGCCTGCTGCCACAAAGGCAAGAAAACCAAAGGAACCGGATTGAATTTCAGTGTAAAGGGATATTTGGAATCCTTCCCTCTCCCCAGCCACCCCCCCACCTCCCACCGAAGGGAAAAGGAACTGAATGAGTTACTTGATATCTTCCTTTAAAGTAGTTAGTTACGCTTCGTGAATTTACATATTTTTCCAGAATGACTGAAATCTGGGACAAGTTTTCCAAACAAGATAAAAGCCTCTGAATATATGTAAGAAGAATGCTAATTGATGTGCCACTAAATATATCATAACAACAACAACAAAAAAAAGCAAGCAACCTTTTAGCACCAAACTCAATTCATACTCTGCTATACTGAAAAATGTGGGGAAGTAAGAAGGCAAGGAGAAAGTGGGGGGGAAAAGCTAGAATATATTGCATTGATTTTATCCATTGCTAAAATCATATATAAAGTGAAGAAATAAGATTATGTTTATTACAACTGTGGTTGAAACATACTTAAATGAAATAACATAGGAAGAGACTGTTCCTGTATAACAAGAGAGATTACAAATTGAAGCAATACAATACTACCAAAAAGCACAGTTCTTTTTTTTCTGTCATTCTGGAGTGGTTTTGGGGGATGTGTGTGCTTTTGGGGGCTGTAGGGCATTTTGGGGTTCTCTCCTCCAACCAAACTTCCTAGGAACTAAGAGGGTAAAGTGTTCCAAAACATTTCCCTGAACCCTTGAAACCATAATTTAAAGAGAATCAAATCAAAATCCATTTCAACACTAGCAGAAACAGTGTTGTTTTCTGAGATGTTTTAATAGGAAAAAGACAAGAGCTTCAGGATTGGGGCTGGGGTTTTGTTTTGTTTCTTATTAATCTGAAAACACCTATATTTAGCATTATATGGTTACAGGTGCTGAGTCAGTAGCAAATGATTGTCAGCAAAAATCACAAATAATGGGAAGACTTCACCAAAATCATATTTCTAAATGCACTATTAATATACATCAACATAAAAAAAAAGGCAGCAGTGGTTTGTCTAAAAATACTGCAACTGAAATTAGCTCAGCAGTACTGATGAGAAGTATTTTTCACCAAAAGGACAAAAGTAAATTCATTTTTGAACATTCAATGAATTTAGGAAAACACTATAGCTAATGCTTTTGGCCATTCTGACTTGAAAAATCTTTAAACCACTCAACCTGTTAAGAGTGGGGTATAGCCAAGCCCTTTCTAAGATGTACACTGTATCTTTAACAGTCTGCCTGCAACAAGATTAAAAAAGGGTGTATTTCTGGAAAAGGGTGAATATAACACAACATAACTTCCAGGCAGAGCCACATTTATGCTCTGTCATTAGGGCACGTATTCAGAACAATTACATTTTTCTCCACTAATAGCTCCAATCAAGATGTTAATTAGTGACATGCTTTATCTTGTAACCCATTTCAAAAGCCTTAGCACTTTGACTTACTGTTGCTCGCATCCTTTTATTTCTCTCATTCAACTGGTGCTACCACAGTGACAAAGGATGAAGGAAGATTCAACAGGCACCACTCCGGCTGCTTCAATCTGTTCCATTCACTTAATACTGAGGTAATCTTCGCCGATGTGCTGGGCACTGCCTCCCCCTCCTTTAAAACAGGGCACCTTAACCTAAACGCCACGCAGGAGGATCTCCCTTCCCCGTCCTCTATAGCCGTGCATCCACAGAGCATGTGGAGGCAGGATGTGAAAGGTAGGATCAATTAACAATATAGTCAGCAATACCTACCTCAAGCCTTCCTTCCTATCAAATTAGCCAACGTACAGTGAGCTTCCTGCTGTACACGAATGTATCATGTCACCATAGCAACTAAATCAACAAATAGCTGCTGCAGCATCTGCTTCTGGATCATCTAACGTCAGTCAACAGAAGGTTCGGGTTTAAGAGAACAAAGCTTCCAAATATATGCCATTTTATAACTGCATTTTTAATTTAGCCTCCCGATACCCAGATAGGATATATGAGCTCAAAACGAACCAACTTCTGACTTTATACTTGAATCTATGATGCAGCTCATGACTTCAGCTTGCAAATAAGCCAGAAAGGAGGGAGGAAAAAAAACCTCAATATGAGGGAAAAAAAAATAAAGCAAAGAAATAATCAACTGCATTCTACTGCACTTCTTAAATTCTGTGTTACTCTATACTGTGCATTTATTAGGTACGTTTAGAGGCATGAAAAGAAAGAATTGTTTCCCAATATTTCTTTATAATTTACATACTTCTGCCCTAAATAATACTATAACCAGAAATACCTTTTACTGGATATCAATATTTAAGATATTTCAGATTGCTGACAAAGATGGTTTCCCTCTATTAGTCGCCACTAAGGAGCTGAACTGAAAACATCCAGTATCAGTTTCTGGCAATCTCACATCTGTGGTCTTTAATCCCAACCGTAGCAGGGACCCACTGGCATACTCTCACCTGTGGAAAGACAGCTACGTGGGGCAAAACACACCTCCCTCCCTTTTTGTGAGAAATTACTTCAAATATGACATAAACATCACCCCAGTTTAAGTCCTAACCCAAGAAGACAAGATATATGAAATTCGCATCTGGAATGTGACAACATTTAATTACTGATTAAATGTTACCTGAGGCAAAAAAAAAATTACTTGGATAGTAATATCTTCAAAGGTAATAAGCAAGCGTACATACGCACTTTTATGTAAAAAAACCTATAGCCTACTTATAACAAAAAAGTAACTTTCTGGTATTTTAACTTCAAGTCACATTCCTAACATTTGATCAGCATGAAATTCTTTATCAAGTAAAAGCTTTATAGGCTCAAGGTAGCAGTTATTCATACATATTCATATAATTTTATTATTGAAAACATTTAGCTTTCAAAGCAGCTGTTTTTTGATCTACATACAGTCTTTTATTACAAGGAAAATTATTACATTTAGGTTGGCTCCACAGAGTGTGGTCCAGTGAACAGGGAAGAGTGGACACAGGCTCAATATGTTAATTCAGACTTGCTGTGATTTGTGTGTTTGTCACCTCACCTATGCCAGAGTTTCCTTGTTTGTAGGACTGGTACAACAGCGTTTCTACATGCCTAAAAGCTACTGATTAAAGAACACTGCAAGACTTGAGTGTTGTTATTAATTAGCAGCACAGGAATTGCCAGATGGAATCACATCTGTGGTCCAGCTAAGGTGATGTCAGTTACAAACACAGCACAAGTTGTTTTTCCATTGATTGTGTGTTCAAAATCTGCTGTTCATATCATAATGATGCTAATGAGGCTACCAGCTAGTCTTTTCCACAATCAAACCCACTAACATTTAGGAAACAGATTAAATGGAAAAATGCAAAAGATCCATGTAACAGGTATTACAGAGAGCGTAAGATTATTAATAGGAACAGCTGACACATCAATAATAAAAGCTGAATTAAAACTGTGTCTAAAGCCTTTGGCAATTTAGAACAATTTAAGAACTTCATGGATGTGAAGAATGTTATTTCCAACTAATTCTTTCTTAAAATCATCTTTCTTAAGATTTTTGTATCTTCATCTTCTTTCAGACTTCCTGAAGACTTCTTCCTTCCCCATTTATGTTGGCTGGTAACCAATAAAGAGTTCTGAAAACCTGAGGTTAAGCTGTGCACAATACCACGCCAATTCATAGAAGACTAAGCACACAATATTTCTATGGTACTTATAAGGAGAAGTAATGTTAAAATTTTATTTTTTGCCTTAAATTATCTTCTGGTTTTTAGTATGAAAGATAGGAACAAACAGGCTTCTCATTGTTATTCTTAAGTGTCCTGTTATTTTAAGTGGCCTGGACATTGATATTTGTCCAGGTAACACAATGCAACACTCAACACAAGTTCTAAAATTTTCTGTTATTTGGGCAAATTTCAATTTGCAGGTTTCTTACAACTACACAATTCTCTACCCTATCATCTGCTAATACTGGCTGATAATCTAGAGGGATCTAACTGCTCCATAGATGAAGATTAACACTTTCCTAATGAAGAACAGAAAAGATCTGGGTAGTTAAAACCATGAATAAATCTTTGTTTTGAGGACTAGGCATGAAGACCATAGAGAATTAAGTGAATTCTACATAATATGTTGCAGTAACACTTTACATGTTCAGGATTCCTTAAAAAAAAACACCACAAAAAAACCAAACACAATCCAAACTGTTTCAGCTTAGACACCACGTCCTGAAGAAAGCGAGAGAGAATCCATCTTTTCACTGACATTCTCCTAAGGCCTATGTATATTTTCAGGAGAGCAAGCAACTCTGCATCATTTTTCTAAACCGCAGCTGACAGATAATAAAATCAGCAAACATTTCAACTTTAACCACTGCTACAAGATACTGTCAGCACCAATGAATGTACTAAGACAACAGAATATCCCAAGAAGCAACTGGAAACAGGAAGGTTGGAAAGATGACTAGACTATTCAGTGCCACTGATATTCAAAATCTATAGATTTCAATAAGCTTTCACTGCTTTTTGTAGAAAGGCAGGTTTGGAAAGACCTGAGAATTGGCGATTATTCTTTTTCTATTTTAGTCAATATGAAAGGGTTTTTTAAATTCTTATTGTACTCATGTTTCCCCCCTTCTCTTCATGTGAAGGATGATCAGTAGAAAGCTGACAACAGGTGGGAGCAGGTAAAGAAAGAAAAAAAAAAGTTTTGGACCCTTGTTTTGTAAAAATATAAAGTTTTCTGAAAAGAACCAGTAAACGATAAATGTTAAGATCTGCATCTAATGTCACTGACAAATGTTCTAAACTTATCAGCGTCCACACATAACAGCATCAACCAGTATTTTCTGTAAGTGCGTCTGTCTCATTCTTTATTACTGAGAAGTACTCACAATTTTGATCTACTTGTTTCTGCTTTGTCTCTTCTCTTTTGCATTCTCAGTTCTCACAGCTTGGCTAAGCACAGTTCTATTTGTCTCATTTACAGCAAACCCAATCTGTTTCCTCAGCACTGACATGCTCTGTGGTTAGCAGACAGCTAACAGAAAATTTGCTGCTTAAAATAATCCCACTATTGTATCTTTACATCAGTAGAAGTATAAACATAAGGGTAACAGAAGTGTTTCAAAGAATCTGGATAATGCAATAGACAAATATTTTTGCTTCAAATGCGATTCAAAATTTAAGCTAATCCTGGTTTTACAGAAGGAAGCGGTATTAGGGGCAGTCACTGAACTCTGGAACTTTCCGAGGCATCTGGTCATTGCCAGTGGTTACACACATCAAACTATAAATAAAAACTGGAAGACTTCAACCAGATTACTCTCAGTTCATGATGACTTGTTGTTTGAAGTCCACAGGACTTTAGCTTTACAACGCTAAGCAAAACTGGCTGAGAGTGAGCTCACACAGCACAGCAAAGTGGTAGCAAGGGCAAAGCTTTCAGCTACTACTTTGCAAGGGCCACCCCCCTCAGTAAGCACTTTCCTTGATCAATTTGTGTATCTGCAACAGTCCAAAACAAAACCAGGGAGTAAGCTTTCACAGAAGTTGTATCTAGATGCACTGAAAGGTACAGGACTGACAATAACTGACAAAAACTAAGTAAATTCACAAAGGTTATATGAAGTGAAAATTACAATTAAAACAACCCCAAATCCCCAGTTGCTTAAGATGCTACTAAAAGTCGAGAGAATCAAAAACATTATTTCTAATAAATAAAAAAACAAAACTAAAAGTGCTGTAAAGTGCTACATGTGGCACTGTTCAAAGAAATCACTTTGAAGATTTTTAATTCAATTCACAACAGGTTTTTAGATATTCTATTTAGAATAAATAAAATAATAATATTCTCTTCCTGTAATAACCCTGTCTTCATACAACACTTGTGGAATCAAAACACCCTTACAATTATTTCAACTGAGCATCAAAACTGAAGACTCTTTCCAGCTGTACTTCAACTGTACGTACTTTGCAATTCCCACACTTTGGCTGCAAGCTGTACCAGCAGTTGCCATGTAAAATACTTTATGTCAAATAGGTATTATTTGGTGTTTCACTATGCAAAAAAAACCAAAACAAAACAAAAACAAACATACTTCCGAAGACTGCCTACTTCCAGTCTGTGAAGATCTTAATGTTGAAAAGAGGGGAAGAATTAGTTTGCTGGTTAGCACACACTTGAAAGGAGCTCAACAGTTGTACAACTGTTAGAGAGTTTTGCTAGCATTTTCCTTCCTATCTACTGATAAATAAATAAAATATCTTACAAACATTATGAAAGCTAGCCGAACAAAGTGAGGTAGAGATTTGCTAATGGTGACACAAGTCAATGACACTTAGAAGAATTTTTTTTTTCAGTAATATCTGGATATGTCTGCAAGTGTGTGCAACCAGTTAGGCATTCACCAAGAAACGATATACAACACTATAAAGCAGTCATGATCAACCTTTGGCCCCGCAGCTGAACACATTATTTCAGAAAGGTCATAAAGCTACAATTGATTCTCCCTCTGTAGGCTGAGGCAGAGCCCTTTCAGCCCTTGTCCTGACTTCCTTCACCCTTCTGAAGTACAAGAAGAGGACCCAGCAAGCAGGACAGATGCTCTATTTCTCTCCCCTACAACCAGTAAGTGCCAGGAGTAGCAGGTTACTGATGGAGACCTTCACCAAGCCTGCAGCACCTGAGCTCATTCTGGCTGTGCGGAAGTGGCAGAGAACTGTACTCTCCAGTTATTCAAAACAGCATTTCTTAAAAAAAAAAAAAATTAGAATTCCAGGAGTTTCAATAGCACTTCTAAAGTAGTCTTTTTTTCCCCCTAATAAAGTTCTCTATATACCCAGATTTGCACACAGCTGGGTGGATATCAAAACACTGTGTGACAACACAAACCTGAGCTGGAGGAAGAATTAAAGGCTGTGTCCTCAATTTCATCAAGTTGGGAAGGCTCATTGGTACTGGACCAAGGGGTTGGTGGGAAAAATCTCTACAACCCAAAGCCCCTCTCTTGTATTTTCTCCTTTACTTCCAAAAAGAAAGGGAGAAAAATTAAAGTCAAGGGCTGTTTTTGCTATGGTGTGTAACCCTGAGTCTGTCCCTTCCTGGTGAATGTCATTCTGGCTGCTCTATAAAGTGTGTAATTCTGTAATACGCAGAGGGTTAGATGGACTTTGCCCACTTGTAAGTAAAGAAACCTCTCAATCACCAGGGGACAAAAAGCAGGCTTCAGCTAGCAGGGGAGGTACTTCAGATTATTTGTTTGCAAAGCGTGTAATTCTCACTTATTTTAAGAGTGGTGTTTCTGTAGTTAAAAGTATGACTTTGCAAAGCAGTTACATTTCTGTCAAAACTTACAGAGATTACAACAGCTGTCTTCTGAGGAAACATATATAAGCAATAAGGGTGACTTTGTAGGTCTTGAATTGTGGCATTCAGGTCCTGGCTTATTCAGCATTAAATGTCCCACAGCACAGAAGGGGAAAGCAGAGGATCAAGGCACATGGCTGAGTCCAGGACACTACCTGGACAAAACTGTGCCCTTCCAAACCTTACTGATAGAGGAGCAGACTCGGGCACTGGGCCCACTTGCAATAGATGGCAGAGAGGAACTGGGCTACCTCAATGCTTACTTATAGCTCCAGGCAACTTGTGCCTCCTCACCTCATTTAAAAAAAAAAACAAACAACAAAAAAAACACACACCAAAAAAAAACCAAACCACCCAAAACATAGAGATCTTTAGTCACCTTCCTAAAACATGAAAGATATCATCTTCTGGACATGCTTATTTCTCCCCACTGACTATATTAGCAACCTACAGTGACTAACTGACTTCAAATCTGATTTTCACATGTCATCCAATTATCCCAAATGTCAGTTTCTGAAGAGATTCATTTAACTGGGGAAATCTTGAATCTTGCCTCAAGTATCTTGGGAGGAATCTACTGTATCAGAAACCAAAATTAATCTAGGAGTCATATCACGCAAATGAAAACAGACTTCTTTCTCTCTTTTTTAGAGAGAAACAGATTACTCAGAGAACTTTTATAAGGATATTTCATTCCATGATTTTTCACACTAAATACTAGTTGGAAAAGCTATGAACTACACAGCCTTCACTCTTGTTTGTATATTTATTTACAGACAGCAAATATTAAAATAAATATATTTGGATGCTAGTAGAAATTGTGCAATAAATCTGATGCTGCTTTCTGCTAAGCAAAAGCAGTACAGTATTCATACATAACTATACACCAAAGAATTTTGAATCCTCACTTTCTGCTGAGGATGATGGCAGCTTCTAGGAAATTTAAAGCAAGTTTCAAAATCAAAAATATAGTTTAAATACATCAGAGAAAATTCTGATCTCAAAGGCAAAAAAAAAAAAATTTCCACTTAACTGAGAAAAAACTTTACTCTTCCTGACCAAAAACATGATTAACACAGACAAAGAAACAATCTAATAACCTTGAGGCATCAAAACTCACATCCTCATAGCTTGCTTTTTTATGGTGGTTTTTTTTTTTTTAAAAATCACAGCCATCAACCAGTTAAAAAATTTTACGGAAAATATCTTTTGTATACAGAATGTCCCATATAAGTTTGATTATGTATTTTCCAGTGATGGTTGCTACACAAAAGCACTAATCAATCCTGGAAAAATTACAGCTTGATAATCAGCGTCCATAAGCTATTGCTGCAGCATTACACACAGCAGAGTTCCGATGGTTCCAGTGAACACGGTTCTGGTGCGCTTCAATGCTATGAAGTCACTGAAGGATGGAAGAATAATTGTCAACGAAGACTTTAATGAATCTCCAAAAGGAAAAGTTACACGCATCTGCTAGTTCATTAGAGCAAAAGGGGGATAAAAAAAAAAAAAACCACAACAAAACATGAAACACAAACCCAAACCCCCAAAACAAAATACACTAAAAAAACTCAACCAAAAAAAAAAGGTAGAAGCAGCCATGCATTTACTCTGTACTCCAGAAAATCAAAACACAGACAAAGGAAAATAAAACAGCACAATATGGAAGGCATTGAGAACAGATATAACAGTGTATGTTGTTAAGCAACTTTTAACATGAATTTTTTTTCTTGTAGAAGAAAAGACCACAAAACATATGCAGTTCTAGGCTTGATTTGCAGCAGAAAGGCACAAACAAAGCAAGCTGCAACTTGATAGTGTACCATATGCTTTTCAGAAACAGAAGTGTCAGAACTAAAACTGAGGAAAAGCATTTAGTAATCTAGTTTACATCTTCACCATTACATTTCTGCTGTGACTCCAAGCATGTAAACAACCTGGAAGCCAAAAAGGGGGATTCTCAGAATTATTTAATATGGTTTTTTAACCATCTAGTACTCTACTGACTGAAGACTTACTCCTATGATAACAGGTTAATATTAAGATCGGAGATTTGATTATTTAAAGAAAAAATTGGTTTAGAAATACAAGCTTGTAGATTTGATACTAAATATTTATTTCAGTTCAAGGAATTTGCACTTAAACTCACATACAGTACATATATATATATACACACACACACAACATTACATATATACACAGACACATACTACATATATATATACACACGCACCAGGATTTTTGGAAAACCCACTAAGCATCTAAGCTTCTGAATAAAGTTTGGAGGATAATCAACCAGCTTGCTAAGCCAGAAGTATTATCACTATACCTTGTTGAGAAATAAAGATGACTGACGGTCAAACACTGTGTGTCCCACTCCCCGAAGGAAAGGAAAGTCTTAACAGGTATTGGGCTACTTTGGGAGTGCCATCTACCTTTTTGGTAATAAAGGACACCAGAGTTATATAGGCATGTGTCACTTTGCAACTGTTAGCTTTAGTGGGAAGGCACAGAGAGGATCCAGAACTCCAGGGCTGCTACTAACTTGTGTCAGCAGTTTACCGATTGGTCTTGGAACAGGACTGGGTACCGTAGAAACTTTCCAAAACAATTTAACATCAGTCTAATATCAGGAAAACAAAGTGGCTGTTAAAGAAAGTAGTCTGAACTCTTGCCTCCTCATTTTCCTCTCAATCATGAGTTTACCCCCCCACCATCAAATCAGGACTCATGTAATCAAACACATCCTTCCTGTCCAGCTTCAGCAGTAATCAGTAAAGCCTCACTGCGGTAGTTACCCTTATATGAAAAACCCTCAAGCACTGCTGTCCTCATAGCATGTTTGCATGGCGTCACAGTTTCTAACAACTCCTATGGATCTTCTCCATACTTCATCTGCAACCTTACTCGCCATCAGGATATAAGGAGTGTATTACTCACTCACCTTCAACAGAGTGATGAGAGGGTGCAAAAGCAGCACTTCTGTGCTTCGAGAGGAAGGAGCTCACGGGCTTGGTCTTTGCTTTTCGTTTTATTTAGTTTTGTCCTATAAAGCTAACACTAGTCCCTTGTTTTGTTGGACACAGAACAAGGCAGTCTCCCACAGCAGCACACCGAGTAACATATGAACATCCACACAGTTTAAGTTCCCGATGTTTTCGGCCTGAACACACACATTCCTCTAATTTTGTGGATTGTTTTAAAACATGGTGGAAAGTTACAGCTTTAACCTGATCAGACACTTCCCACTGTTTGAAGCACATGACCTTTCATCTTACCATGTTCAAATATTTGTACTGCTATTCCACATTTAAACTGCTAGCAGAACTTCAAGTATTTGAAACAGATTATCCTGAAAATACGAAGTGTTCCAGAAAAGCACTGAATGGTCTATACCCATTTGGTAACTCAGTTATGCAGTATGTACAACCTAAGTCACAATAATTGTAATAGTCAATTCTGGTAAGATGCAAGGAGGGTGGCATTAATTAAAAAAAACCTCAGATATTTTACAGCTGAACATAAACTTGTAAGTTAACTAGTCTAACATAAGAAATATCAACATATAAACAAAATATTTAAATAAAGACATTTCTTCCAGTTTTCAATACTTTTTTTTTTTTCAGTCAGAACTGGCTAAAAGAATTACAATAGCTACAGTCCAACCTACATGCTATGAAGACAGAAGGAAAATACACATTTATTTACGCAGACAACACAGATCTGAATTTCGACTATAGGAACACAAATTCTGTCAGCACTACAGATTATGTTATAGATTATGCAATCCAACATCACAACACTGTTATGAAACTGGAAAAGTAGTTTTCATATTTTAAGGAAGTAACCCCTGCAGAATGTATTGTAGCTAAGAAAATAGGAGACTTTCAGAAAAACGAGCAACTCCATCATGAAGGCAAAAGCCTCCACACTTCTTGTAGCTTCAAAGTTACAAGAAAAAAAGGAATACAGTGAAGTAATATTCTGGTTAAAATATTTTTCAAAAAATATGAAAAATGCTCAGAATTACGATGTGTTGTACTTTAATTCATCCCACTTCATTTGAAAGTATACATACCCTTTTCATTAGTGTACCATATAAAGCAAACAACAAATAATTGTAAGATTCTTATAAATAAATAGTGGCCTGCCTGACCTTTTTGTGCTTTAATTGGGCAACCTTGACAGAGTAAGCAGGATGGGCTTCTACAATGAAATTACTAGCTCGTTGAACGAGGGGAGAGCAGTAGATATTGCTTATCATGACTACAGCAAGGCTTTAGACACTGTCTAGCGTAACATCCTCACACAGCAACCGCTGAGGTACAGACTGAATGAACACAGGCACTGGGGTGGACTGAAACCTCGCTCGACGGGGTGTGTTCAGCAGTGCAAAGTCCAGCAGGAGACCATTCGCTAGTCATCCACCTCAGTGATTGCTACTGGGACAGATTATGTTTACTATCTTCTTTAAAGACCTGAATTACCGGACAGAGTGCACCATCAACAAGTTTGCAAGGGATACAAAGCTGTGAGGAGTGGCTGACGCACCAGACAGCCACACTGCCATCCAGAGGGACCTTGACAGCAAAAGAAATGGGCAACAGGAATCTCATGACGTTCAACCCAGGGAAATGCAAAGTCCTGTGCCTGAGGAAGAATAATCCCATGCACCAGTACATATGGGGGGCTGGCTGACTCAAAAATAACATTACAGAAAAGGAATGGCAGACAACAAGTTGCAAGTGAGTCAGCAAGGCATCCTCGAGTGAAAAATGCCAACAGCATCCTGTGTGGCATTTGGAAGAGCATTGCCAGCAGGTCAATGGAGGCAATCCTTCCACCTGGTAAGACATCTGGAGTTCTGGGTCCAGACCTGGGCTCCCCAGTACAAGAAGGACATGGACATACTGGAGAGAATCCAGCAAAGGGCCACAAAGATGATAAAGGGACTGGAGCACCTGACATGTGAAGAGAGGCTGAGAGGGCTGGGACTGTTCAGCCTGGAGAAGGGATGTACCAGGGGAGATCTTATTAGCAGTGCGCATGAATACCTGAAGGTGGGAGGAATAAATAAAAATGAGCCAGACTTCTCAGCAGTGCCCAGTGACAGGGAAAAGGGCCACGGGCACAAACTGAAATAAAGAAATAAAGAGATTCCACTAAAATGTAAGAAATTATTTAACTGTGAAGGTGGTTTGAATATTGGGGAACAGACTGGCAGAGAGGCAGCGGAATCCCTTATCCCTGGAGATACACAAATGCCAACTGGATACGGTCCTAGGCAACATGTTGTAGTTGACCCTGCTTTGAGTGGGGGAAAACAGGACTACATCACCTCCAGAGGTCCCTTCCAACATCAAGGGTTCTGTGATACATCTGTAAGAGTTTTTTAAACAACAGTAAAAAGAAAGAATAGTCACAATTGGGTAAAGAAAAGAAATGGCAGTGGTACGTTTAACTTTGCCTAGGCATGCTTACTTTTTTTGTTAGCAAGGCTTTAAAATTGAACTTTTCAAGGCGGAACATGTAACGTAAACAAGAACGGTAACAGTTCTCCTCTTGCACGTTACAGATTACTACTTCTAAATGTTTTGAAAGAAGAACTGGAAGAGAAAGCAACTTCAGATGTTGTTTTTTCTCTTTTTCTAGAATGTTTTGTCCATACATTCATTAAAAAAAGATTTATCGGCTCCTTCTCTGTATTTAAGCTTTGCCTATATTGCAAAGATCTCACTGCAGCCCAAATCTTATCTATGAACTGTTGCAATCCATTCTCCAGTCTTATTTAAGGGCTCTTTTCTGTGGTTTTACCCACAAATTAATTCCTTGTTATGATAAGTATTTCTTCTGCATAAAGAACAAGCATGGGAATGGTAGACTGTAAGAGACTTCTCTAGATCATGAAGTGCAGTCTCTTGCTATCACAGGCAGTGATCTCTCAATCCATTCAGATACTTCAATCCATTTAACTTAACATTTCATTCCTTTTCTCCCATTGGATGTCATTCCAGAACTGTGGTTATCTGGGGCTTAAAATACTCTTCCTAGGTTAAAGATATGGACACGTGTTTTGCCAACACTTCTTCCTCACTGGAGCTGACCTTTAAGTGTTCTGAAATCATAAGTTTTTATATCACCTTGACTGGTTTTGCCTATTAAAAAAAAAAACTGGGCAGACACTAACATACAAAATCAAGTCCCACCACTCAAGATACCCAGTTATAAGCAACTGTCAGTCTAGAGACCATAGAGCTGTTAGCTGTTGTACCTGAGCTAGTAAGCTCTACCATGGGGGAAGGTTTATTAACCTTAACAAGGTCATGTGATAACAAATATATAGCTTCCAAATTAAGACTCAAGCATGGTTGGACAGCTTGGCAGCTCTTCAGTGATGTTCTTTCACAAGATACATTTTCTGCTTCATAGTCCTTACAAATAATCTCTTCTCTGCACCAGTTCTACACCTTCACCTCCATCTCTAAAACACACGCATAACCAGGGCCACACAAAAATATTCCGGGTGAAGGCTTACTATCTTTTACAGTGTTAGTGATGCTGTTGGAAGAAAAGAAAAACCATTAAAAAAATTGAAGTTTCCTTACCTGTTGTGCTCCATCCCCACTAACAATAGGGGAAGTTAGAAGAGGGATTTCACTACTTATAATCGAAGTGCTATCCAGTAATGGTGGATGTTCTGCCATCATTGATGGTACACTAATTCACAAGATCACCTGCAAAGAGAAGTTATGCAAATGGTTAAACTATATAAATATTTCTGAGTAATCATCCTTAAAAACCGCCTCACTTTAAAAAAAGATTTTTAAATTAGACCCCTTTAGAAAGCACGTTTCCACAACATTCCAGCAATTATATAAAATTGATGTGTTTTGCCAGGTAGTATGAGCCTTATTTATACAGAGGGTAGGTTCAGACCCCCTCTAGCGGCTGAACCTTAGAAGAAGATACATCACAGCCTTGGAGCTAGCAAACCTGAACCTTTAACTTTGGCTATAAACCAGAATATTTTGTTTAAGTTCGACTGGAACTTCTGAAAAAATGCCTACTAGAAAAATGGGAAAAAAAAGTACAGTTGCCTTAGAAGTTACATATATAGTGGTAAAAAATTGAGATCTACGGACAGGTACACTGTCTCCCCTACCACTACCCCCTCCTTTTTTTTTTTTTTTTTTAAATAATCACCAACCCACTTTTTCTACTATTATAATGACTTAGACACTTATTTTAGGAACAACTAGTTACTAGGAGATGTTCAAGTGAGACACAAATGAATAAAAACAATAATCTTCTGCACAATCTGACATGTCTTTACTTTAAAAGTGTATTAGACCCAGAATTAAAGCTGTGTCATTTTGATAACCTGTGGCTCTTTAGTAGCTTTAGCAGCAGCCAAAACTTGGGGGATGGGGAAAAGAGGTAATGCTTGTACACAAAATTACAATCCTCATAACTGTACTATGAACAAGCCCTCATTAGCACACACTGTAAAGGTACATGAAATCTGATGACAAGAAAAAAAGGCACCCAGGCAAGAGGCCCATGAAAGCAGTGATCCACTTCAACTCTGATGAGTGACAAGTAACAGCATAACAGAAAGCAAGATTCAGCAGAGGGTTCCTTTCAATTATATTAACAAGTCGTAAGTAATGTGTTTTCTGATATTTTGCGAGTTAACGCTATATGAAGACTGGATGGAAGAATTAAGACCAGAAAAGCTGAAGATTGCCACTTTTCCATGCTGGAAAAACATATTGCAAGTCCAACAAACTGCCTTTGGAACTGTATTTCATTTTGTTAAAAAAAACCCAAACAGTATCACTAAGTTATGCTGGTTTAGTATACTGGTCTTAACTCCACCTCAACCAGACTCAGTACACTTTCGGGAAAAGAAAAAAAAAATTAGATCAGCAATAATTGAGAAATTGATATTTCTTAACAAAACAAAAAGACAGATGGAAAGAATTCACTAGAAGTGAATGGCACGTTCAGAATTCCCACAAGTTAATCACATTTTGCATGTGAAAACAGTGCTTGTAACATCAATCATAGACATAAAGATTAAGCTGAGAATAAGCTTGTACAATATTTCTAAGGCAGAACTGCCTCTCTCTTAGCCAGTACTTACAGTAGGCTGGTGAAAATAGATGGGTACAATTTTAAAGTTACACAGCCTGACAGTCAGTAATGTTACAGATTTTTAAAGTTCTGCCTTGATATCATCTGGCTAATGAAACTCTACAAACACTTTTAAACTTGCAAATAGATATAATACTGTCTGCTCATGAACAGAAATGCTTAGTAGTTACAGCATATAAAACTTACTTTAAACAAAGAGATACCTGATAAAATTCAGGGAGCGATAAAGTCAGCTTAATGACACTGACCTCGGTACCAAGTTCTAGAGATGGTATTTGGTGAATTTAAAGAGACCCTATTACAGCTTACTACTCAAAAGCCTTCTCCAAAACTACTTCCATCCCACCCAACTGACTGCTTTTACTGGTTTGCCCCTCTAAAGCAGATGTTGTTGTATATCTGCTGTGGGCTAAAATCTGGAATATAGTGCTGTCAGTACAAGAAGACTCACACAGAACAAAGACTTCACATCTTCTAGAAAATGTATTAACAAAGCACTATAAGGCCCTCAATACAGCTATACATATACAGTATGATTTAGCTATTTCCATGCTGAATGTTGTCCTATATAACTATAAAATCACAAACTTGGAAAAAAATAATATTCTGAAATTATTTTAGAGGTTTCATTTACTTTCCTGGTCTACTCTGCAAAGACTAAAGTTGGGGAAAAAAATCCCTCTAGGGTAAAAGACTTTGAAACCTAACTGTGATTACTTAAGAATTCATCACTGCTTATGCCAAGTCATTTATACCTGCTTAGCCAGACTAATTAGTCTCCCAAGCAATGAGGACAGAGTTTTATATTCCTACCTTACTTTAAAAGCTTTTCCACTTATCAAAAAATCCTCCAAGCTACAGTCAGTCCCCACCACTTCTGCAGATGGCAGAGGGCTGATGAAAGTTATTTGGATCATCTTTCAAGCCAGCAAGTTTGATGGTAAGCTTCCCAGGATATCATCCAATGGTCGTTTAATGTAAAATGAATGCACAGCCTGGAAGCATGGGTTAGAATCAAAGTATCCCTCCTCCCATGATAGCTACAACCAGGCTTGCTCTTCTGCCACCTCTTGATCTTATAATTTGTGCTCCAAATAATTTGTGCTCTTATCTGCAGTGTCACAGACAGAAAGGGAATTCCAATGCCCCAAGCTATAACACAGCATGCTCCCAGACTAAGCTGGCTTGAACTTCCCCAGGTTTAAGTTGAACCCAGCCCACGACTCCCAAGTCACCATGCTAATGACTAGCCTCTTATATAAGAAAGCACTAACCTCCTTTACAACACACAACTACTTTTCAGTGAATACATGACTTACAATGCAGTCAGTGCCATCACCATTTATTAGGCATAAATCAAAACTTGTCTATCAAATTGGACACCAGTGAGAATTAAACATAACCCAAACTGACTTAAATACAACTGTCAGGACAACTTGTTCAGCCCTTCCAAGATAGGAATGATTCGAAATATACGTAACATTTGGTCTCAGGTTCATTCGTTCTCTCACACAGGTGTTTAATGATTTGATTTGTATGAAAATTAGGTTCCCACAGGCAACCGAGTGCTTAGGTGGGTAGTCACCTTTGCACACAGCCTTCAGTGCCTTAACTGGGACACAGCTAAATTCCATATCTGGATCCAAGTGTTCGATTTATTCTGGAGACAAAGCACTCTGCTCATCAATAAACCCTGACAGGAGGTACTAGGTATAGTGTTATTCCTGACACCTTCTGTAACAATAATAAAAGTGCTATCTGTCAGACTGTGTAATCAATCTAAGGGAAAAAATAAATCAATGCCTGACAATACGATATTAGATTTCTCTGCAATGCCACTGAAATAGTATTGAAGACTAAAGGTTTAAACTTCACACCAATGTGGGTCTATGCTACACGTATCATCAAAAGCCTTTTCCCTATCAGTAGTCAAGGGGCAGTAATCTGTACAAGTCAGTGCACATAATCTGGACAGACAGACAGAGTATGTCTACCAGCTGCAGGTGGTTTTTCTTTTTAGCTATGAGGACAAATAAAGACAGACAGGAATTTGAAAAGGGAGAAGTACTGTGGGCAGAAGGAGGGGAAGTTGGATAAAATGGACAAAAGGTTGGCATTAAAATAAGCAGAAGAGCTCAATAAACATATCTTGGAAATAAATGTCATTATATCACATTTGATGCAAGGGTATCAAATGGGCACAGACAGTTTTTAAGATCAGCAGGCCCAGACAGTCTGCATTCTAGACTTCTGGATGAAGAGATCTACCTAGATCTTTCAAAAAGACTTGCAAATAACTTGAGTCCTGGGAAAGACCTCAGAGGTCTGGAAGAAAACTCTAAGTCTTGCATTAAGGGCAAAGCAAATGGTACAATTGAGGCTGGTTGGCCAACAGTGATCTGAGCCCAAATGAAAGCTAATAGCTGACACTGGATGTTATTTGTAAAGAATTAAAATACAAGTATAATTGATGGAAAAAAGCTTATGCAATTAACTTGATGAGAATCTTCCGGAGAGGGGTATTGCTGATAAAGTTTAAGATTGTTTTTCCAGTTCTCTTATTAGTACCTTTATTTGACATTACACAACATTTCTCTTCAACAAAAAGACAGAACAAATATTACATGATTAAAACTGGACACAGCCCTTACACATTAACAGTAAATACAGAGTTGTTGAATGCGGGAGTTTCCAATAGGAAGGGAAGGTACCAGTTCTTGGCTTCTCATTACAGAACATGTAATGAGCTATCAGGGAAAAAAAATAAAAGAAGAAAAAAAAAAGGAAAAAAGAGGAAGTCAGAAGGAAGTCTGGAAATGACAAACCATGACAGTGATAAGAAACCGAGCCATTTTAATCTACTAAAATGGCATGAATAGCTTAAAAAGCTAGGCATAACAAAAGGTTTTAATACATAAAGGTAAAGCTATTCTTTCTAAAACAAGAGTGAACTCAATCCTGTGAATAGCTGATTCTGAAAAGAATAGGATAATAGAGGCGGACAGCCAAACACAAGCTCTCCGACAGGCTGTATCAGTTATATCAACAGGTGTACCTCACTTAGCAACAAGGAGGATATTTTCCCCTGCCTCTGGCTGCAAATGGCTACAATCTCTACTGGAATAATGTAACAAGCTTTGTCTCCAATTTGCTGACTTAATCATTACTACTCCTCTGCACAGGTATTGACAACTTTGACGACAACTTTTTGAAAATATTGTTCCACATTGAAAATGCTTGAAAACAAAGGATGTGCATACCATAATTTCAGCCTTACTCCACCTAAAACTGTTCTGGATGATATAACTGTCTTCCACCTCCAGCTAGCCTCCCAATATACTTAGGATTTAGTGAGGTCTTGAAAAGGACATAAGAAAAGCAGCTTGCATTTGGTCAACAGGTAAAGGCTCAGCCTGCAGAGCCACTACAAACAATTCACTAGCCAGATTTCCTGCACCACTGAAAACTAATGGATGCAGCAGCCTTCAGAAAGGCTAAAACAACACATGGAGTAAACCGAAGGATTTATTTAAGGCCAACTCACTACACCCTTCTTGTGGACGTATTAAAAGGGACCAGACAAGGACGATGACACATTAGATGAATAGATAGGTAATACACTGTTGCTAAGCACAGAAACAGCCAAGAAGTAATTTTCTACTGGTGGCGCATTAAAGGCATGGTTATTTAGAAATTTATACTGACTCATGCACAGCAACAACTGCTGCAGTTGAACAGTTATCTCACTTTTTGCCTTGCTACCGAATATACTGAACTAGTAGTATACATTCAAAGTGTAGCTCAGGATCGTTAACTCAGCTCACACTGTTCTTTCAGAATTGGTCTGTTCTGGGATGCACGAAAAATATGAGGTCTCCTGAGATTTCAACCGAGTTGTGTAGGTTAATGCTTTTCATGAGACTTAGGTAGCAAACTACCTATTCCTCACTACCCCCAACTAAACCACTATTCATTTTCTTATCACAGGAATTTGAAAGACTTTGAAAGATTTTCCTGAAGGCTATCAAAGATGAAACAAAGAGAAGGCATCTAAATTTACTAGACATGATTTGTTTACAGACCCCAGGCTTACGCCTGAGGAACCATTAAGGAATGGATTACACTAACAAGCCAAAAAGCTAAATGATGTTAAGGCTCAAAGACTGAGTTCCACTCAACAGTTCAGTAAGCAAGTTGCCTTCCTGAACTGTAATGACAACTTAACCCTTAAATGCCCTCAGATTTGGTCCTTTAATGTTTCTGTGGCATTACTCTCGTGTTCTAAAGACATACACAACTCTGCTTTTTCTCAGTCAATTGTTCATTAAGGGTTAAGGAATACTGTAAGGCTGAGATCATTGGGCAGTGCATTTCCTCTGTACATGCAAAGGATCAGCGTTTCCATCTCTAAGAGACTAGCAGCTGATCTTAACAACAGCCTCTGAAAAACACTTCAGCATTAAATCAGCTGGATCACCAAGGTAAAACAACGTGAGTCAGCAGCATGTGTCCTCGTAGCAACGAAGGCTAACAGCATACTGGGCTGTACTAGCAGAGAAGCACAGGCAACGGGCTGGCCCCACTACTCAGCATTTATAAGGTGGCATCTGGAATAGCACCTCCAGTTTTGCTCTTCCCAGCCACCTCCTCCTCCCCAGTACAAGAGAGATGCCACAAAGACTGTTAACTGGGCTTAGGCCTGTGAGAGACAAGGAGAAGCTAAGAGCGCTAGAATAGTCAGGGTGTCACCTACTGGCTGGATCCCACTACCTGAAGGATGCTTCTTGAGAGCTTAAATCAAACTCTTCTTGGAGGCATGCAGCAGAAGTACAAGAAGTGATGGACACTTGCTGCACCACTGGAAATTCTGTCTGGTCGTAAGGGGAAAAAAAGAGACACAATGAGAGTGGTGTAGCACTTGCATAGGTCGCCCTGAGAGGCTGCAATAATCTCAGTCCCATAGATCAGTGGTCTCTAAAGTGGGGTACATGCACCCCAAGGGGTGCACAAGACAATCCTTTGGGGTGTGGGAAGAAAATATTTTTTGTCATTGATAAATAAAAAAACATTTTAAAATGGTGTTTTTCATCTTTACCTTATCCTTTCTTCTTCTGTTTAAGCTTTATAGTGTACACACTTTATCACATATACGTAATGAGCATATGCATATAATTTAAAAAAGGTACATATATTGGAGCTGCACACTTAAAATATCTTTACTGATTGGGTGCATGATCAAAAGAGTTTGGAGACCACTGCTGTAGAAAGTCAAAACCTCACCATGCAAGGTCCTGACAAAAGGCTAAAGAGGGCAATCTTCAAAGGCCACTTCTGAGCAGAATTCTGTGAATTTCAGAGTATTAGTAAATCAAAATACTGCATGTAATCCTAAAGTTAAATGGTTCTGATCTACTGAAAACCCAGAGAGGGGACAGTAGTTTGTCTCCCAAGCTCTTAAAAACTGTCAGACTCTTGATTCAGAATTTCAAAGTAATAACAATAGTGCTAATCAAAACTCAAAACTCGCAGACTTAAGGTTCAAACTTTGGAAGACACGGTATTGTCCGTAACACAATTACTTTATACTCTGGCCTTTTTCCCAAGAAAAGGAGGAAAGCTGAATTCAAGGATAATTACAAATTAAAAAGTTACACTTCTGTATGAAGCACACAACACAACCAGGCTTTCCATTTCAGTAGGGCTGCAGGCACTACTATGATAAATTAGTGATAGCTAATAATTCTGTGTACAAATGCTGTGTACAAAAAAAAAAACCATCACAAACCCAAAAAACAACAACTAAGGAGGACTCCTTTCCTCAAGATTCACTGCTTCTAGTTATTGAGTTTGATACAAAATATAGCTAATTGTTTTTCCCCCCACAACTGGAGGACTTACGACCACACTCCACAGTGGTATTCTTAGCACCTACTGAAAGAAAAATTTGCATTGCTGCTTTTTCCTCAGTTTTTGCTACAGAGTGCTTTTTTTCTACCTACCTAATTATTATCATAACACTTACAGCAACTGAATACTCTTTCACACCCTAATTCTGTCAGATCTGGTGACCAACAGATACAAACAGATTTATCATTACAGAGGGGTGTTCACCAGAGCCTTGATACCACACAACATGATGACGGAAGTTTAAGCAGTGACAAGACAAAAGGGCCTAACAAAGAAAGGCACAGCATAAGGAACAGGCTCAAGGAAATCAATATGAAATGTTTCCACACTGCATGTTGCTGTTACATGAGAAGTGACAAAAACAGGGCTACTCCACGACTTTTTTGTCAGTAGTGCAGTTTCATACATGCTCCAGCCTGTAGCACGTTACAGCTGCCAATTTGAGCTTGTCGTAAGGTGTATTTTCCCAGTGGGCTCAGTAGAGCAGAGCAGGTGTGCATTCCTCCTTCACCCAGGTCCTCCTGCAGCTATGCTTCCCCAGGAACCCAGGGCAAGGCTCATCCTCAGATCCAAAAAACTTTCAGTAAGAAGGAAAAGCTTCCCTGAATTAGGAGACAACACTTTCTAGGTTTTACCAAAGACTAAACAATGAACTTACAGAATCAAAAAGACCAGAAAACCATCACCCAATCCAAATGCATGAAATGCTTTGATTTTGCCTCCTCCAACATGAAGACAGCAGGTAGATCTCTTTCAAACAGCTGAAGTAATAAAGCCCTATTTTATTTAGATTACAGCCTCACATCTGAGTGACTCAAGATGCAAGCTACTATTTAAAATCTTCTCATGATTAAGGTGTTTAGAAGTACTCACCATGTCCATTCTTTAGTGCCTACTGCACGATAAATTTATTCTTAATTTCCTACAATCCTTAAAAGATATGTCCTGCCTGCCAATTTGAGACTTGTAAAGATTACTATCACAATTCCTTGCAATCCGTCAAATCAACCATCCAGTGCAGAAGTCACAAGAGTGGACAAATACAAGTGCCCAAGGCGTACAAATATGCTAAAATGAGAAAAATTCTAGAAAAAAAATACACCAATGCATCCCTAGGGCGAAGTGGAAAGAACAAAGTATATACAACAGATGTTAGTCATGTCACTTAATGTACTACTGGAAAAAGCTTGGATGCACTGATATACTGGTGAAAAAAATGTATTAAAATATAATTACCCAGAGATTCATAAGGTTGCAGCTGAGCTATTAAAGTTAAGAAGCATCCTGAAGAGTTTTGTGTTTGTTATTAAGAATCAGAATGGTGTAAAATGTTTTTAATTTTTAATCCCTACATTTACCATAATTTCTAGTCAGTTTCAGATGTAGCATTTATAGTATAGCAGCTTTTCTTTTTCAGTTCTGCACTAATTATTTCAATTGATACACAATTTATTTAAAAGATTTACAAGTATTTTTCCTGCTTTAGAAAAGTGTTTCATGGAAAATTTGCTAAAACATTTTCCGACAGAAAAGGGAAGTGTTGTTTTTGTTTTTTTTATTAGAAGATAGATGTTCCCTGGAACATTTCTATATCACTAATTGGACAATCTCCTTTTAAATAAAATGAAACTGAAATGGCTATTCCCTTCAGTCCTATAGTTCTTAATACTGAAGTTGCAGATAGGCAATACAGGAAAATTAGAAAAAAGTATAGTTTCATAACAAAGTCTGGCATTCACTAGACACTATAAATCAAAATAGTTAAAAAAGAAGATATGCAAAATGTTTTAATAAACACCAGAACTCTCTATAGGAAACAAGAATCTACATCCTCTACCATAAATATGGAAATATTTCAATTGTAGCTCTCAAGCAGTGTCACAGACACTCACTGAACACAATTCTCAAAGTCGTCTGAGAAATGTGACACACATCTCTGTTCATACTATGTTACCACTGGGAGACAAATACTAAAAGCTGGAAAATGAATGCAATACTGTTATGAAGAAAATACTGATTGATAAGCAAGTGCAAGTTGCACTTGAACAGCCAAAACAAGTCCTGGATCCAACTCACTCCCAATAGTTCCTGCCTGTTCTTCTCAAAGCAAGAATGGCCAAGCCATGCAACAGCAGACCTTAGCATTGCGGAGTAAAGCATATTATAGTAAATCAATACTTACTTCAGGTTACCTTCATACTCCAGGTTGTGAACTGCAACGATTTAGGAGCAGTTTCAAATGCAGTTCACGTATTCATGTTATGGGTACTATAACCTATACAAGAATGCATAGTAGATAACTGGAAACACTCCAGCTGTTCAAGCTTAATGCATTTGCATTTATGAGCCAGCAGGTTTTGAATCTGAGCCAAAGAGGCTAAGCTCTTACTAGTAGCTGATGTAGCAAATTAAACTTTTGAAGGTGAAGACTACATAGAGAAGAACTAGACACTGATAAACTAGTCATCCAGAAAGGCACAATATGTTTATAGACACCTCATCTTGTCCAGCATGACCATTAAATGCCTGACTGTACATAACACCACCAGTGCAACAGAGACCATCTGAAAACACCACATTCTCATTTTAAATATTATAATTAGCTTCTTAAAACACCATCCACAGTCCTTGTCTGGATCAAGTACATATAACTTCAAGTTGTTGCATAAGAAGAATTCAGTACTTCTCAACTATTTGCCCCTCCCTCTTATACCTTCAAAGAAAAGAATCCTAAACTGGTTTTGTAACTTTTAGGAAGCGATATGTGCAACCATATCACAAATCAGAATTAATCTGTTCATTTTACTCAGAACTAATTTGATAGTGTGCAATTAAAAATCAGTGAGTAAACCGTCAGCACCTGGGTGCAAACTTACACCTAGTCTTTAGCAGGTACATCAATCTGATTCACCAATTCACACGTTGTTTGGGACCTACACTGTGGCCTCCTGTGTTTTACAGGAACAACCTCCTTTTAGATGCTCTTAGGAACCATCGTTCAAAGAGAAATGAGGAAAGTGACCTGCATAGCCTATTTTTTGCACCACTCCAATGCAATTCTGCTTAATTTATGCTGTGTTGATTTGAATCATGGGGCTGTGTTGTTTTACATTCTTGTTACTCAAGAACTTCCTTAAGTCCTGCTAGTTTTATACCAGCTAAATTAGGTTTTTCTAAGCTTCTGCCAGGACTGGATTTCCTTCAGTTTATTTTCTGAAAATCACATGGGTTCAAAAACAACTTGGCCTTTCCCCATTAACCATTACTCTTGCCTTCACTTCTGTTTAAGAACAAGCTTATTTTTTGAGAAAACAAGCAAATTCAATGCCAAGAATCAAGCTACTTCCTCATTTGATACTCCCTCTTTTCGGTAGCTATTGAGTAGCAAGGACAAATTTTCAAAATAATTTTTCATATGATTGCTTTAAGGTAAACTAAAAACATGGATATATTTTTATTAATGTGATGCAACTGGTCAGTGAGATAAATTTATTGCAGAGACAGCTGCCCGTGTTGGAGCTACAAAGAGTGCATGATTCAAGCAGAACAAGCAGCTTTTAAAGAACTCTTATGAAACAGCTTTTTCCTGCTCATTCCGAAAAATAAAAACTATGCTATCCAAATGCAAAATGACATAGGATCGATAGTGTTTTGAGGCATAATAAACACATTTGAAAGATGTTTTTTTACCAAGACTTCAAAAAGTCAGTTCTGCTAAATCATACCAGCCGCTCCCGCTTGCACCACTGCAAGCAACTGGTCAACAATATAGTGAATTAAACCAGAGGACAGATGTAGTTTAGATTAGTCTTATAAAAAAAATTGGTCAGTTTTAACATAAAGCAGTTGCCTGATAAATTTCACTTATGCAAATACACAAATGAACGCCAAGCACAGGAATAAGCAGAGGGGAACTGCTTCTTCCAGTGTCAATGCACAGTACTGATGAAGCTACTGACTACAGTAGTAAAAAAGGTCAAGAGACAGTCACCCTGGCAGGTGCTCCACTTCCCTAATATTGAACTTAGTCACAACAGTACTGAAGCAGTTACTTGCACACTATATTAAAAAAAATTAAAGCGGGGTAAGTCAAACAGTATCTCAAGCTGAATGCAACTCTTGAAAACTAAATATGCTAGTCATGCAAGAGCTCTCCAATGGAAGACACTCTGCAACTGCAGAAAGGAAAGACAGCAAAACAAGAGCAGGTTTCTCCCCTCTCCCAGGTTCCACCCCATCATCCAAAAGTTTTAGTCAGTTAAAACACCATGAGACCAACTAGTTTGATTGCCTAATCAAGTCAAGAGGACAAAGCTGCTCTCAGCTCCCTATTTTACATATGAAGTTGCAACACTGAAGAGTTGTCAATTCATTAACAAAAATAAAGCCACAAAATCTGAAATTAATCTGTTTGGAGCTGTGTTGCCATGATGTACACAATTAAATGTACTGGAGTACTTTTAAGATGTATTACTTGAACTATGGTCATTTACCCTCACCACTGAAAAGGCATCGAGCAGAATGTGCACGTGTACTAATAGTTATATGTGGGTAGGCAAGTTTTTAGCAAGCCTGAAGAAATTAAAACAAATTGCTTTTCAGCCGCATCTAAGTGATCATTGTCATCAGTCACTATTCACTTCCACAGCTTCTTCTAGTCCTCATCTCTCAGTATTTTGTTTCAACATCTACCTTCATACAAGACTAAATGGGTAAAGAAATAATTTTCTTCAAGTGTGGTCCTCTCCATTTACATTTTTAGTAGAGCCTATAAGATTTGCAGAGGCATGGTAACTCTTGTGGCTTATGATATTTACTCTTAATGTAGAAAGTCCCCTAACAGCCTATCAATTAGTGATAATAATTAGTGATAATAAATTGATAGACAATAACTATTAGTGAATAGTTAAAGTCAAGTTTCTCTCTCATCACCAAGACATTGCAAGTCACGAAAGTTTTTGCGTTGGACCTTCTTATCCATTCAATTTTTGTTTACAGATTAGTTTTCAGCTACATGTACATTTTTTGCACATCATTGCTACTTTATTTCCTACCACCATCTAAAACATGTTCCTCTGTCCCAAATTAAAACTAACCTAGTTGAGGTTCTGTTGCTTATGTCAGTTTCCTTTTGTCAAGTCATCCAGTTAAAAGAACATCAAACTCTGAACAACAAAACCCTGCAGTCTGAAAAACGGAACTCGGAGAAGGATTTATTTTGTAATCAAAGGAGTAAGACATGGTATTGAGTATACTACATGGTCAAGGGGAAGAGACAGCAGCTTGGTAGTAGCCAATGCTTGTAGGATCTTGTATAAGTAGAGCTTGGGCTTTGTTTACCATAGACATTGGATTTGTGCAGTCGGGAAACTCCCAACTTCCTTGTAAATAGAATTTACAAGGAAGTATTTACACTTGTGAACTACAGGGTTTTTTTACCCTATACTACACATAAAGTTCTAGGTTTGTCCATTTTCACCTCGTTATTCAAGATCAAAAGACATTAAGACCTGAGCTTCACAAAAAACCCAAAGCAATTCAAAAAGAACTGTCATGCAGAAGGTGAAGTTAACATTAGTGCACCACACATTGCTTTTCACTCCCAGTTACCGAACTGAGTCCATATCTGTCTCAGCATAAATCCTTTTAGACCTTGTTGGTCCTGCAGACAACTTCCAAGACTTTGATAAATAGTTTTTTCAAATCATAGAGTGCATTGGTTCAATTTTGTAAATTTTCGTAGTTGTGAAACAGTTTTTTCAACACTACATTACAGAAGCCCATACGTCGCCAGGAAGTAGAAAGACTTGTTTTAGTGCTTCTGGAAAGCAGAAGACACTTATCACATCTTACAAAGAAAGCGTTGTGCTTCTCTTTCACTAATGGATGATAAAAATGAGGTCTACCAGTTAAACTGGGATTAAAAACTCATAGGTATTTTCATTTTTGACAACTCTTTACGCCCAAAGTAAGTAAATACATAATAAGGTAAAACATTTTCCATTGCCTATAAACAAAGGGGTTTTGCAGCATTTCTTTTCAACTGTCCTAAATGTTTTGATATAAATCCAGAAGCAAAGCTGGGGGGAGGCACACTACAGGCATATTCATCACTCCTACTTAACTCCTGCAAACTGCTGTTGGGATGGTGTCTGGCACCCAAGATACTAAACTAAAAGAGAGGGCACCAGTGTTAACCTAGGTGATGCTTTGACTGTGGAACTGTATGACCAGAAGAGTGTCCAGGCATTCTGAAAAAGCAAAAACTTACATGTAGACGAAAATATGAATTCAGTTCAGCAAACTGGTAGATACACAGGTAGGTCTGCTGGGACTGAGACCAAAAAAATGTGCCTGCCTAGACATAAATGGTGAAAGTTTATTTGGAGCCATGAACATGAACATGTCCAGGCTAACTCAATTTGAGAGGTGCTGTGAAGACACCACCATGAATGCAGTGTTAATTTTTTAATAAAGGGTTTGGAAAACACAAGAGTATTCCAGTCCTGAGGTACTAAAACGATAAACAGAAAAGCATTCTAAACCAACACAGCCAAGAAGAGTAGTAGCACAGTCCTCTACACAGTTGTGCCATCAAAATGACAGTTTCTGCAGCACACATTCTATCCAAAACAGATGATTAATACACTCAAGAAAGAGTTCATGACCCAGCAGGTGAGTATAAAAAGACTTCTCATTATACAGGGTAGTCCAGCATCAAAACAACAGCTAAAAAAATCTATTTAATTATTGACAAAAGGGCATAGCAAATTCTATTTCCATTTTTTAAAGTCACCTAGGACAGCTTAGCAAAAAAGGCTGAATATTTTCACTGGTTACACGCTCAAGAGCACGTGAGCAGCTGGAACAGGACCAGATCTCTGGGGGGCGGATGGAACAACAACGACTTCAAAATATTTGTTCCATCTGAAACTAAATGTAAATTAATTGGAACAATTAAAGATGACAACTACAAGAAACATGTAATACTATTAAGTGTTACAGACACTTTCTAAACATCCCTCTACCCCATCAGCCCTACAAAATACAGACCCCAAGATGATAATCCAAAATATTACTGGACATAAACAAAACCACTAAACTTTATTAGCCTTTTTCTTAAACTTGTCTATCCATAGTGTTTTTCTGCTGGCATCAAGTGAACATCAGCATTAAGGAAGCTCAAAGTTTACTGTATATGGCAAAGAACGAGACAAAAAATGGTCACTTCTGTAGCTCAGGAAACATTGGCCCCACGAGCAAAATAAACATTGTTTGTGTTTGCTGAACAGAAAAAGCAGCAATGTACTCGTTCCAAACTATTATCGCTTTCCTGAGATACAGACAGTATCTTTTAGTTAAACTAAAGAGTTGACGGTCCAAGTCAAATCTATTTTTACTAGATCTGGTCCTACAGGAAAAGCAATGCCTCATGATTCAACGCATGCACTATAAACTGCAGCCAAGTTGAATTTTGCTACAAATTGCCTGGGAATTTCCCCAAGCCAAGTCTTAAAGACATGGATGATAAAACATAGAAGTGTTATTGACAGATACAACAGAGAGAATCCAATTCATATTTTAGATTACAGAAATGCACCGATGAAACACAACATGTTACCTGTAGACATTTTAGCAGAGATTGAACTAGAAATCCTCCAAAAGTTAGAAGCTGGAAGTCATAAAAAGGTACAGAGTTGCTTGATGCTGGAGAAAGACAACAATTCCTCAGGTTCCAGGAGGCACTGACAATGAACATCAATGCTTGCAGACAACAACACTGACTGGGAAGCGGGCCTGCTGCCTCACAAAAGCTGTCTTCTGTAGTGTCTGTGCATGAACAAGACTGCATCTTTGCCAGTTCCCTCCACCCACCCAAAAAAAGGTGACTGGGCTAGGTTATAGGATTTGCCACCTTGACAGAGGTATCAATAGACAATCAGAACACCAGCACTTAACGCTTTCCAAGCATTCAATAGTTCTAGAGATCAACACATTTACAATAACATACAATATTTCAGAAGTGACCTGCCAACAAGGTAAATTAGCGTGTTGCCTAAAGCATCTAGAAGTTAAAAACATTTAAGAGAAAGTAACGACGAAGATGAAAAATTGTACCTCTCCTGAAGTTAGGCTTTAAGGGTTTTGCTTCCCAGTAAATCCCAAGACAGAACATTGCAGTAGCATGTTCAGTTAAGTAGTTAAAGTTGCAATAACAATTATGAAGGATCTCTTTGAGATAGAGCCAAAATGATCATCAGCATAACACTGAGTTAGCTGATAGAGGTCCAAATTTGAGTAAAATAAAATGGCCACAAGGCAAAGAATAAACAAAAGCATCCCAAGATCCACAGGACTCACAGCCCAAAGCAAATGAGTTATTAGTCTGAATCATAATTCAAGTTTCTGCAATTCCATTACATTATTGCCTATAAAAATCAAAAGCTTTTGACTTTTAAGTTCACAGCTAGTAGAAACCCCAACTTGAAAAAGGTAGAAATGCCACTAATGGACTGAAGGCAGATAACCTAAGCGTTGTGTGTAATGACCTGAGCCTCACATAGCTCATACACCTAGAGCTTGTCATACCACAGAAAGCCTCAGAAGATCTCCATCTGCCCTGAAAAACCCGAGACACTCATCTAATTCTGTTTTAACATTATAATCTACAGTAGTCAGCCTGTGACTCTGCTGAAAGCAGATTGCTCTCCTCCTGACCGAGTGACATAAGCAACTGATCACCGAGCCCTGGCCCTTCTGAGAACAAGGATCTGCGTCTCTCCTAACTAAGCATGCATCTGCCATAATCAGTGTTTGATGCTCCAACGTAACCAATTCAGCACGTCAGTTCCCCCCCACACCGAAAGTCACCAGAAAAAACATGCTGGTGTAGTTTGCCGAAACAAGTCACAGATTCAATCCCTATGGGTCAAGATGACTTGCTTACATTCTGTATACACACACAGACTAAATCTAGAACTAGATGTTGTGTTTGCAAACTTGACCAGCACCCTTCCTGGTCCCACATGCTTGGTAGGAACACCAGCTATTAAGAACTCTATCCCACGTGCAACATTGAGCACTATAGATACTGAGATATTTCCAACTTTGACATATGTGCACGGCCCTCTCCCTACCTGAAAGCTTGCTACTTCCCCATTCATCATGTGATTAAATTTCATAATTATTTAGGACCATTTCCTAAAAAAAAAAAAAGCAGAAAAAATTTAACTGATTCTACTTTCTGATTTTTAAGGACTGCTGAGTTGCTGTGATTCATACTATTTCATGATATAGAACATAAACACATCTATGGATGCAGATTCACATCATGGCTACAGTTAAATTTCTTGCTGTGTAAAGCAGAAAGTTACCCATTGCCATAACAACCAAACAGCTTCTTCTAAGCTCAAAGCTTAGAAGCTATAGGTCCCAGTCCTGCTAAGATAGAAGCTACCGTGCACTGAGCAGCAAACAAATAAGAGATTTGAAGTCTTCATGATAACTTAAGACATTCACAACTAGGTAGATATTTGATCAAATGCAGACTCAAATTCTAAAACCAAAGAACATTTCAGAGAAATTACTTAATGACGTGAAATGTTCTGGAGTAACACCTGAAATCCAAGGTAGCTAATAAATTTCCTTTGACAAGGTTATACAAATTACCAGCACGTCTTGATATGCCACTCATAAAGCATGATTTGCTCCTACCAAACATGTTTTCCCTTGTTTCTGCTGCTTATTTTCTTTACTCCGCACAATAAAAATGAGCTGAAAAGTTTCATTTTTGCTTCTGGTTGGTTTCACTTTCTAGCTGTCTGGAAGCAACAGAAAGTTTCTGTTTAAAACCAATCTTGGCTAATACTCAGGAAAGGAGGAATAGGGCGTGAATCTCGCTTGAAAGAATGCCTCTGCTTAGCACTCGGCAAGACGATGGTAGTGTTTTCAGGAAGATTTTTACATCTACGTACAGAAACAGACGCTCAATCCCTTTAGCTAGGAGTTCCGAGGGAACCTTCCCGGCTTAGCAGTAGCACAACAACAACAGCAGCAGCAATAATAAAGAAAGAGGTGTTGAAAACCACCACTTCCTTCTCCTCCTCCCCGCCTGTCACAGCCGGCTCTCAGCTGTTCGGGTCGCGCTTCGCATCTGCTTCTTTCTCCTCCCCGAACAACCGCCCTCCTCCTCCTCCTCCTTCTCCCGCGGCAGCCGCCCAGCAGCCCTGCCCCGGGGAGCCCCCCTGACAGCGGGAGGATCCCCACACACACACCCCCCAGCCCCGGCCGGGAGAGGCACCTCCGAGCGGCGGCGAAGGAAGCCCGTGAAGGAAAATAGAAAGTTTCTCCAGCGGGGTTTCGGGGTTCCCCGGCCCCTCCTCGGGCAGATGGGGGGCACCGCTGTCTCCTCAGGGGCCCGGCACCGCGGGCAGGTAGAGGGGCTGCCCCCGTCCCCTCGCACCCCTCTCCCCGCCCTGCTGAGGGGAAAGAACGGGGTGGGGGGTACGGCTTGCCACCCCGCCTCCGGGCGGCCAGCGAGCCTACTCACCGCCATGGCCCCGCCGGCTCTCCCGGCTAACGGTTCGGTCTCCGGCACCGGCGGGCAGCGGCACCAGGGCGGGGAGCGGAGGGGAGTTCCCCGATGGCGCAGCTCGGGCAGGGGCGGCGCCGCGCCGGCCGCTTTCCCCCACCCCTTTACCCGCCCACTCGAGGTACCTGCGCTTCGGCCGCCGCCGCTCCGCCGCCTTCTCCTCCCTTCCCCGCACCTGTCACTGCCTCCCGCGGCCGCCGCCACCGCTGCTGCTGCTGCTGCTGCCGCCACCTTCGCCTCGTCGCCTCAGCGCTCCTCGCAGCCTCGCCCGCCGCCGCGCGGCCGCCATCTTTGTGGAGGGGCTGGGAGGGGCCGCGAGGGGGCAGTTGAGTCCGGCGCGCAGTGCGCCTGCGCGGAAGGCGCTCTCTGGGAGGGAGGGGGCGTCGGTTGGAGGGAAGGGCGGGGTCAGGGCTAGGGGCGGGGCTGAGGGGGGCGGGGCCTGCAGGGAGGGCGGGGCTGTGTCTGTGGGGCGGGGAGAGGTGTGGGGCGGAGGGAGGTGTGGGGCTGGGGCCTTGGGCCTGGGGCCTTGGAACTGGCTTTGGGCTGGAGCTTGACCCTGGCCCTGGGCTGGGCTTTGGCTTGGAGCTCGACCTTCACCTTGGCTCTGGTGCCTGAGCCTGGCCCTGGTCTTAGATCTGAGCTGGGCTTTGGCCTGGGGCTCAATCTTGGCCTTGGCCTTGGTGACTGAGCCTGACTTTGGCTGGGGGCTAGGCTGGGGACCTGGCCCAGGGCGGGGCCTGCAGGGAGGGCGGGGCTGTGTCTGTGGGGCGGGGAGAGGTGTGGGGCGGAGGGAGGTGTGGGGCTGGGGCCTTGGGCCTGGGGCCTTGGAACTGGCTTTGGGCTGGAGCTTGACCCTGGCCCTGGGCTGGGCTTTGGCTTGGAGCTCGACCTTCACCTTGGCTCTGGTGCCTGAGCCTGGCCCTGGTCTTAGATCTGAGCTGGGCTTTGGCCTGGGGCTCAATCTTGGCCTTGGCCTTGGTGACTGAGCCTGACTTTGGCTGGGGGCTAGGCTGGGGACCTGGCCCAGGCTGGGCCCTTGCTGGGCAGAGTGAAAGGTAAGGAAGGGCTGCCCCTTCCCTATGTGCTGAGGCAGCCGTTGGCACAGCTAAAGTCAAAGGCCAAGCAGAGCCTCAGTGTCTATGAGCACCACAGGTGTTCCCCACCCAGTGCCCAGGCTCATGGCGTCCAACATCAGAGGGCAAAGGGGAAGAAATGAGCTTTTCCAGGCACTTAGCAGGGAAGAACTATCATCTCTCAACACCTGCAATGTTCAGCTGATGTCCTGAATGCTAATTTGTGATTATCCTTTGCTTAATGTTTGTCCTTTCAACCGTTATGGATTGAAATGATTTTACTACAATGTTTGGCTTAATGACCTTCTGCAGCAGTGGACTGAACAGAATGAAATGTTTCATAAAGTGATTTTGTTAATTTGCCTTTAAGTTCTCTGCTATTAAGTCAATAAGTTGCTATCTCTCTTGCATTTCAGCCGTGTTCATATCATTTTTATAGCTTAACGGTGGGCCGAAGGTAGCTCCTATCAACAAAGGATGCACCAACTGATATTTTGCCATTTTGGTTGCTCACCGTAGTCCCCCTTGCCAAAACTCAGGTGTTCACTGGTAATGTCCTAGACTATGGTATGTCAGATCTCAAAAACTAGAGAGACTTGGGCCCGATCAATATTTGGATGAGCTACCTCGTTAGGTACTGCGGAAAGTGCTGCTGGTGATTCATTCAGTGGCATTCATCTGTCTATGAGTCAGGGCTGAACAAATGCCACTGCACAGCATTGGTGGCATTATCCGGGGGCATAAAACTGGAGATCTGTGCCAATTGCAGCTGTTAGGAGATCACTGATTTTCTTACCTTACTTCAGTTTTAATATGGGTTTCCAGAACTAGCCAACAGTTTTGGTGGAATACAGCAAAGGGTTTCCACAGTTGCTTTTGTCAGGCACCGCTCTTTAATGGTGGTGGGGCCAGGAACAGCAGCAGCGATGGTGGCCATGGGCATTGCTGTAGGCAGCCACAGATGCTGGCTTTGTGTCAGACCATATGGTTTTGAATTGGTGCATGCAGCACTGATTGTACGTGCCCCACTGCCTTGAGAGCCCTGGGAGAGAGCATCCCTCATGCCTGCTCCATGCTTCCCAGGGGTGCTGCTCCCTCATGTCCCTTGCAGGTGAAATTAAGAAATCTGTGCAATGTTTTGAGTGTATGGGTGCAGACATACAGCTGGAACAAGGGAAAGCTGAGAGTGTTTTGGACTCTTCTCCCTATCCAGACACTGGTCCTAGTGGTACGTAAGTCTGCTTTGCATGACACAATCATCTGTCTCCTTCCTTTCTTTTTAGGTCATATATATATAAATAAGTGTATATAAAATTCCATTTTCTGCTGGAAGACCAATTAAAGACACCTGAAAACCATTCCAAGTAAAGTGGGTGGAAGGCAAGGGAGAACCTTATCTCTTTTTAGGGATTCATGCATAAATGGATTTTTCTAAAACAAAACTAAATTAGATTGGGATTATTTATGAGTCCAAATTGTCTATACAGATCTCAGCTGCTTCTAGATGATTAACCAAATGCTCTTGCTTTCATCCATTGCAGAACTTCCTGGGAGGACCCATGGAGACAGAATTTATTTACTGTATCATACCAGATATACATCCAAGTGCTAATGATGAACATTTACAAAATTGATGTTGTAGCTAAAGCCAATAGAGAAGAGGAGATATATTCATCAGGGAAACGTTTTCAAAAGTACCCTCTTAAGATACAGTTTTGACTCTATAGTATTGCACCCCTTCTGTGGCTCTCATTTCTTCAGTCAAATAAAGGTACTGTATCGGTGTTATAACAGTAATTATTTCATGTTTCCATTAATTTGTATTTACTCAGCAAAGTACGTAGAAATATAGCACCTGGGATCAGAACTGGGCAACTCTAGCTAATTTTGAAATTTACGTCACTTGATCCAGTTCTCCAGTTCTCTCCATCCTTGCAGGAAAGGGGGAGAGCCTCCACTTCTAAAGTTAAAATAATGTGGCTTAAGTTGGAGGGTTCAACAAGTCTTCTACACACAGTGCCCCCCTCCATAGCGAGTGACCTGTCTTTACACCCCCAGCTGAATTTGTGTGTCACCTGTGTCAGAAGGGAGAAAGGTGACCACTCTTGGTAGTGGCAGCTCTGCTGTTGTCACGTGGAGCTCCTCGAGCCTGTAAAAGCACTGGTTGCCAAATGCAGATCAGCAGACCTGCAGTCAAGCTTTACGACGTCTTGTGTGCCACCAGGTTTATCATCCAAACTTCAGTTGAAAACTCTAATAGGAACATTTACCGTGGTCTCATTGACCAGAAGGGCAGCAGGTTGGATTGTGAACTGTGCAAGCCAGGAGATCGGTAGCACTGCTGTCTTCTGCCAGACAAGTAGAGTGTGTGTAATACAGAACAATTAAAGTACAGCCAGTGTTTATTTTCTAAAACAGGTAACTAATGCATGAATACAGCTCCCCTGAAATAAACAAGCTATAAGATGATGGAGTGAGTGAGGTTTAATTTTGATGTATTGGTAAAAAATTGCTGAAAGCTCAATTATCACAAAATTGAGTGATTCCTTTGTTTCATCTTAGGCATACTGCATCTTCACCTGAGCTGCATAACACTCACTGTGTTTGTCCGAATAGCTTTCAAAGAGGCTGCTGAAGAGTATAAATTATTTGCTGGTTTCTGATTTGCATGAAAGGATTTGAACTGTAAAAATCCCACTTTAATATCAGAATGATGTATCAAAATCAAAGTTTGATTAATGCTGGGCATGATTCATTTCAATGGTAAAATACATGTTTGTGGGAGAAAAGAAGTCTGAGATTTAATGGATATGATCAGCTGTGTTTTCACATAATTTGGCAAACTAGTAGAATTCAAAACACATTGAGCAATGGCATATAATAACATGTTTATCTTGTCTATAACTGGTGTTTGACACTTGTTAAAGAATAAATATTGTATGATATATTTTAGCATACCTTTGTCAAAATGCTGATGGACACCTTAAATAGACACAAATCCACAACTCTTTGGCTTCTTTACCTGCTTTTCAGGACATGGATGATGAAGTAAGTCATTCTCTGACAGGATTAAACCAGCTGAAATTTTAGAATGATGGTACCAAAATGAATATGAGGATTAAATAGATGAAAATGCTAATCCAGTCAGAGAGAACAAAATTCAACAATTCAACTGCTGCCTTAGAGAAGTAACACTAACACAGTATGAAGAATTTGGGGGGAGTTGCAGTTTGTTAAATTCAGAGGATAGCTGGAAGTTGCCTTTTCACTGCTTACTGATTCCTCTCACTTTCTGGAAGAAATTCCACTGATTTCAATGGGATTACTTACAGAATCAGATATTACTTAACAAGAACAGGCATGGCAGATTGTTCGCTTAAGAAGTTCAGGTGCTAAATCAAACCAAACTCTTATGAGAAAAAATTAATTAGTCAAAAATTTTCAAACTTGCTTCCAAAATTTAGGCTTTGAAAACATTAGCTGGAGCCTGGCTGACAGAGCATTCTAATTGTGTGGCATTTAGTTTCTAATATGTTTATTTGCCAAATGGAATGTCAGGGATTACATGCACAGGAAGAGGAATTACATGGTTTAGACCCCAAGTTCATTTATCTTACTTTTTTAAATGGAAATATATGCATATATGGCACAAGACTACTTGATATCATATTACTTCTAAATCTCAAGTCAAGAACCCTACATACAAATGGGGAAAAGTTCCAGACAATCGTGTTCACCTTGGCATTCTCGAAACTGATCATTTTGTACTTTGTAAATCTTTATTTGTGGAAATCAGCCACTAGTTGAACAGTGATTTCCCCATCATGAATTAAAGCTATGATTTCATATTATCTACTGCCTTGAAACGATACTTAAAGCAGGGGTTGTAGACACCAACAAAGCAGTATTTATTGACCTCATCACTTTTAAAAAAATGCTGATGTTTGTTTTGGCTTTGTGAGCTGAGATATTTCTGAACTGTCTTTAGTGATCTCCTAGTTAACAGTTGGCTTGCTGTAGATAAAGCTGAATAATCAGTCAGCCCGGTTGTAATCAAAATGTTTACCAGAAGCATACTTTGAATTTGGGCTTCCTGCTTGGAGTTGGTTTGAAATAATTTTGTAGCCTTCCTTTTTAAATCGTGGTGAAAAGTTAGGTGTTAAACGATCAATTGTATGGAAACAGAAAGACTTACAAAACTCATGTGTGGAATTTAAGTGGCTAGGTTACCAGTACATGCTAATTTAGAAGATTTTTCCTTCTTGAATATTCAGGAATTTCATACCCCAGTTTAGATTTTTCTAGATTTGCTGTCAGGATAAATGGTAGTTTTCATCTGATCGATCCCTTGAGCGTCAGGTGTGAATTGTCTGGAAGGTTGGCTTTCTTTTGGTGAAAGAGCTGTATCTGGCAGGGTTTAGGGTGGGCTGACTGTGTTTAGGACTTTTTGACTGAGTCAAGCAGCAAGAAAGTTACCTTTCCCATTTGAGCAGCTCTGCCTCTAACTTGAGGAGTTTTGAGAAATACAAGATTTCCATTATCTCATCCTGAAATGCTGGGTTTGGGGTTTCTGCTGTGACTCTTTTTTTCCAGCCCTTTGAAATACCAGGCTCATGTTGTGCTTGCAAACAAAGAAGTTGAAGAAAGTTTTCATCAACCTCTTCACATAAGGGTGTATTTCAAGCTTGTTCAGTAAAAAGGCCTCGCAGTGCAAGTCCTTGTCTGGCAAGATAACAGCCTGAGTTCAATGTGCTTGTGGAATACTAATTAGTCTCTCCATTCACATTTTCCTGGTTTCTTTTTTTGTTTTTCCCCAAGAAGATTGAATATTTTGCATGTCGCCAAAATTCTCTGTGGTTTTCTGCAAGAATTTAACTGCTTCATGGTGGCTTGGAGAAAGCTGGTTCCTCTCATATTTATTTCAAGTCTTTTTCTTCCAAATGAAGTATCCAGAAGGTGTGAAAGCATCATCTGTATGTTTAGACAAGTACTGTTTGCACCTAAAAACTCTGTGACAGTGGAAATCAAGTATACTTCACTAGCTTCAGAATAATGGAGCCATTGAAAAAATCTTCAAACCAAGGATGAGCACAAAGAACAGTCTTGTTTCTGAAGTTCTGTGCAAGGAAAAAGCTCGAGTCATGGTTGATGAGGTGTCTCAGAAATGTTAACAGTGTCAAGCAACTGGCAATTGGTTCCTGTGGCAGGAAATAGCAAAGGCAGCTCAGTGCTACAAGCAGTAGAAGCTGGCCTTATTGTTGTTGGAATTGTAGTTTCCTCCTTTTTAATCATCATGTGTTGTAAGTGAATTTATTTTTGCCCCTGGAGAATACGTATTTTGCTTTTGTGTGGTTACTGCTCATTTGGTAGGAATGGCACTGGGTAATGTACACACAACTCTTGGGAAAACTGAAATATTTGGCTGGTCACTTGGTTTATGCAATCGAATTTGCTGCAGAAAGGTTTGGAGCACAGAAGGATGAAGAAGGGGAATAGCCTATACCATGAGGGGCTGTTGAAAACAAAGACACCACCTCTGGCTTTGGAGTCTCTGAGCCACAAATTGGAAAATATTGGGGAGAAGTATTACTGCGCATTTGTCAATTGCATTGCTGTTGGCCATTGCTGGAGACAGGATGCTGGGATTTTACAAAGAACTGCTCTTTGGTCTGACCCACTATGCCTGTTTTCATCAACATCTGCTTTTATATTTTGTCTATGAAAAAAAAAAAGTAACAAAGAATAGGCTTAAAGAAATTAAATTGTGTTGTGTTAGTCTGGAAAGTAAAACTACCCCTTTGAAATCAAAGGCACCAGCCAAGGTTTTGTCCAGTTCTGTATGTGGATATAGTTGGTGATGAACATTAGTCTATGTAAGGCATAAGCAGAAAACATAAGTACCTGCTTTGGTCTTAGATTCTTGCCAGGGAAAATTGCTCAATTAAATGAAATCCTTTTGTTTTCCTTGAAGCATCTCTTTGGTTCTAGCTGATTCTGTTTTAACACTGAAAACTATTTAATTCTGCTTTATATTTCTTCCAAGGAACTTGTAGTCTTTTGACACACTTCAAACAGGAACAGTAGTAGGTAGTTAAACCTTATGTGTGGCTGATTCTGAATACTACTGCAGATACTTCTCTGCAACCCGGGAGACTCAACTCCACTGACTATAGAAGTGAGCAGCTTCTGTTTATTTTTGCATGTTCCTACAAACAAATATACAACTGACAAATGTTCCCTGACGGAGTATTAAAAATAAGTAACAAAAAGGAATAAAAATAAATAGTCTGAACTTTTATTTGATATCTTTTAACTCGAAGTGTTCTTTGAATCCAAGCAATGGGTATGTTCAGTGATCATAACTCGAGCAGATTTCTTGTGTGCTGACCTCCCAAATGATAGCAGCCTTGCATTTCTTGAAGGGACCTATCTTTGGAAATGAGGGTCCCACAGTTTGAAATGTTGCTGATGGCTTGAAAAGAGAAAATTTTATTTCTTCTGCACAGTTTTTGCCCTTCTAGGAGTCACTCCCTGTTTGTCCCAGGGTAGAAAGGCTCCAGCAAGTGAGAAGAGTCAGAGGGACATTATGTAGTCAGCATGGCCCTTTTGCCTCAGTAGACAGCCCTTAAGCTCTGTGTCATGCTGGGAAGTTCCATCGCTGTTTCACCCTGGATTGTACAAGAAATACCTGTCCATGTTTGCAGATGAGATTCTCTTTTGGAAAGATGAAATCAGGGATGTAGCGGAGCTCTCTGTGGGCAAAGCTGTGGTTTGAAACCTTTGGCTGAGAAATAGGCATCAAACCCACAAGAAACAGTAATTATCTTTTACACATTTTCTTCATGACTGTTTTCTTTCTGTGGTAAGTACTTCAATGTTCTGAGCATTTATTAAAATAATAAATAGGAACTTCAGAACTATGGGAACTTCATCATTATTATAATGCTTCTTACGTATTTCTCTCCCTGTCCGTAATTTTTACATTTAAGTTTTAAGTGTAAATCTGTGTTCTTCATACCAGTAACTGATGTGGAGCACCAATGTCACACTTAAAATGAAAAAAAATGATAGTTTGCTTCAGACCTCTTTTCATGTAGTGTTTTGGGTGTTCATCTTGCTGAGGGTATTAAAGCGTGGTCCTTACTACAGAAACATTATTCTTGAGTGAGCAATTTGTTTCATGCAAAATTTGAGATGTCTGGGTCTGGGGAAATATTAATTTTGGGTGTCCTGGTAAAAGGCACAAGATTTATGTGTTTTTTCCCCGTTTCAGATTCTAGTCACAGTGTGGCCTGTCATCGAAGACTTGGTTAACTCTTTCTCCTCTTTTCTTCCACGATATTGTGTCTTCAGTCTTAGATCAGTCACAGATCCTTCCATTTTGGTATAATTTTTTGTACCTTTAGTAGTTTAGTCACTATTCTTATGTTTTATTTTCAGTGCGGTGCATCCCACCTCATTTTTTTTTTCCTAGTCCATGTTTTTTTCTTCCCTCTGACTTAAAATGAGAATGGATAAAGACCAAGTCTGCTCAGCTTGGCTAGTGTCAGACATAGAAGCCTTAAAATCTTTCTTTCCACTGGCACTTACTGACTGAAGATACAGAATGATGCAATGTATAAATCTTTTTTTGTTGCCTTCTGTATATCTGCAGGGATTCAGCTCCTCTGGGACTTTTACTTGTTCCACTCTCCAACTTAAGATTATTTTCTTTAATTTCTTTCTGCTGCTGCCACAATGGCATGTTCATTAATCACTCCAACCCAAGGTGCTTGAAAGAAATCGTCTTTATCTGGTGACACAGTTCCAGCAGCTTTTGCCTCACAGAACATGTACGTTTACAGAGCTCCTTCCCTGGATATTTTTGTGTGTCTGGAGAGAGAGCCCACTGAAAGGTATAACCGACTGCTACAGGGAGAACAGTTTGGCTGCAAGATAAGGAAAGCAGTCTAGACAGATCTATCTCAGCACACGGGATAAGATTATTTTGCCTATCTAAAGTTATGTTCCAACCATTTAATGCATGTTTATATTTGTAGTGATGACATCCTATTTCTTCAAGGATTTTTATGAGAAGCAATCAGACTCCTCCAGCCTCACAACCTCCTACAAATCATGGTTTGTTTGGGATTTTAGGTCTTTTTCTCAGGGCTGCCGGCCTTGCTGAAGACATTTTATTACAGGGGAGGAAGAATTTCCATATTCCCACTAAAGAATTTTAATGTGAAATAGCTGAAGAATTTATATTTATTCTAGTATCAGGTGTTTTGACGTTTCAGCCTGCAGGGGCATTTGATGCAGGGCGTGTGTCGAGAAAATGTGGGCCTACGTCAGGAATGCTAAAGGCTAAAGTGGACCATGTAATGATACTACCTTGTTAGAGAATCAGTCAGTGTCTCTCCTGGGATAGATTTGTTCATACCATGAGAGTAACCCCCAGATACCCACAAGACTAGGCTTGTGGGCTGTTAGATAGAGAACTTGCAATATAGTCTTACACACACCTCTTAGACTGCTGTTTTTCTCTTTTCCAGGCACAGGCACATTTCTCTTGCCTGCAGACAGTCTGCCAAGGAGTCTTATGTTAGTGGAAGGGGAGACTATGTCCAGCAGCATTTTAGAAAACGTTGTTGGAAAGTGATATAGCTGGAGTCGCCACATTGAACTCTGGTCATCTCTGAAACAAGAATACAGCAGAAAAAGGTTTAGAGGAAGCAATAAAAATAGGCTGCTGTGTGAGGCAGAGACAGAAAGGTCAGGCTACTAGATGCTGTGAAGAAACAAACAAGAGATGATAGACTAGGTATATGCAAAATTTTCCTCAGGTTCTGCAAAAGCATGAGCTCAAGGAAATTCCCAGTGAGGTTAAAATGGCAATACACCTCAAACTGATTAAATGTGTCTCTCCAAAAAGCACACAGGCTTTCAGAACTCATTACTGAGGCAAAAGTTTTAGGAGGAGTCAAATAAGAATTTTGGCTGCTACCTTAAATAGAAAATAATGTGGAAGAGGTTATAAAACTTCGTGTTCCAGGATGAAAGTCAGACACTTCCTACTTAGGGTCAGGAAGACACTTCCCCTGGAAATACACTATTAAGGATTGTCCATTACAGGATTTTTTATCTTTATATCATAGTCCAGATACTGTCAGTGACAGTGTTTCCCCAGATGAACCACTGTTTGGTACCTGCTGGTCTATTCTGTTCTAAATTTAAACTCCCTTTTCAGATGTCTCGGTCCATGCTGCCTTAAAATTATTAATTTTTCTTTGTCATAGACGAGCATAAGAAGAGGAAATAGTTTCCCTGCCGATCTGAATATGTATCTACTAACTTGTTGAATTAGAGTTGCGTGTGTGGAGGAGACAGTTTTCTGGTAGTTTCTTTTCTCTAAAATACTGCAGGCTAAATTCTTCCTATCCTGGGCAACAAAAGCCAAATTGAAGCAACGGTCCCTAATTTAGTTCCAGTGTATTTGTACACTGAGAGCAATAAAACACTCCTACATTTTTTGCTATGGCACTTATCGTGAGTGAGCAAGCTGCTAGTTAATGGTACTGGCGTTACTGACTCACCTTCCTGTCCGCCCTGACTTGGGGAGATAGAAAGTGGATGGGACATTGTCAGAATGGACAACTGCAAGCGAAAGCCTCCTGATAACCCACGAACGGGGCATCGAGAAGTCATCAGTGCAGAAAGCAGAAAAAAGCAATTAATCCTTTAAATGTGAGAAAATCTGCTGTCATTTTCCACAAAATAACCTCGATCGACTGAAAATTGCTTCAGCCAGTTTTTTTAAGCAGTAAAATGTTAAGTGAGTGTGGTCTTTCAGAGATACTAATTTCTGATCTGCTTTAAAGGGTGAAAATGAAGGCTATGTTGGGCACCCTCCCTGGAATACTTGGAAGGAAGAGTCTCATTCACAAGGAAAGCATCCTCTTTTCCTTGATCTTCTAGATCAGGTGATCTCTGCCATCACTATGTTAGCAGTGGCACACACATTTTTGGCTGTATGGCAAAGCTCGAGTCATGAAAGCTGAGGTAGGTATGTGGTACAGAAAAGGGCTTTGGTACACCAATAAAGCTGTATCTCTGGGTGGTAAAAGTATATGGGATTCTATCTCTTATTTTATTAGGTAGATTAATTACAGGGTTGTAGCTATCACCCCGCAGTTAAATCACAGGAGTCTTTCTTATTTTTTCACTCTCTTGCTTAGTCCTCTCCATACTTAAATCTCACTCTCAGAGTGAATTTATTTTCCACATGGAACATCATTAAAATGAACTCTCCTGAACCATTATGCTACTTGGAGATGTGACATCTATTTAAAATATAGATATATTCCTTTGGGTTTGTGGAGTCAATAACTCAAAATAGCTTGTGTTTACCACAGCCCAGCTATCATGGACTTAGTCATTCCCACAGAGTGTCTTTGTTACATTTGAAAAATACCGATTTTGAAATCAAAGGGTCTGGTTCTTATTTACACGACTGTGCCAGGAGGCCTTGTAGTGGTTGCAAATGACATTGCACAGACCTCCTGGTCTCAAGTGCCGAGGCATGAGACTTTCACAGCATCGCCCTGCCCAGGCTTCCCACAGCGTATGACCCTCCTTCTGGCCTGGGTGCAGCAGAGCCCTGTGGTCCATCCCCTGGAGCGCAGGGTGGAGCCCACCCATGGTCTATGGGCCCTTTTACGAAATATTTAGGCTAATTTCCCCTGATAGTGCCATGTCAATTTCTTTGCATTCTTAATATAGTCTCACCTCCTTGTTACTATCAGATTGACTTTTTTTTCTGCCGTGTCTGGCTATGCTGTGATTTCATACGTGCATTTGTATTACTTCATCACTTGAAATGCTGAATAAAGTTACATTTTTCACACTCAGAGAAGCAGTTGCCTACCCGGTTAGTATGTGTTGGGTTCCCACTCATTTCCCAGCAATGTCTCTTCAGTGTGGAGTAGCACTTCTCCAAAAAGTGTTGAGCCAGGTCATTAGCTGTAACAGCAACTTTTGTTTCTCAACGGGGGAGTTCACTGCTCCAGCTGTAATTTAGGAGTAGAGATGCCTCTAATCTGCAGCCCCCTTGGAGCATCCTTTACCTACTTAGGACTACTTGAGCTCAGCAAGTTCTAAGCAGAGCACAGATATCATTAACAAACATTTTTAGGTCATTAGTCCACATGTTAACATGACGTTTGTTGAGGAGTGCTGCCTGCTTCAGTCCCAGAATTTGCCACCTGACTATTGCTATATCAGGAAAATGCCTGTTTTCTCACTGACTTTAAAGGGGACATAGAACAAGTGGCTGGTTTGTAGAATCAGATGATTTGCAGTCAGATGAATTACAATTGAAACAGCGACAGGTACACAACTGGACCCTGTGAAGGGTCCACGCAGGGACCACAAGACCTACCTGCACTTGGTGGTCTTCTTTCTTTTCTTTGGAGGATGTAAACACACACAAATATTGCTGGAGACCAAAAGAAAACTTTTGGTTTCGTATATTAAATACGCCCTGTTATAAAAAGAAAAAATAAAAAATTCATAGGATAAATGATTTAATTTGGCTTTCAGGTTAATATCTGTTTATATGGTGACAATTTCCATCTCCACTGTATTGTCTTTCAGCTGTAATATTTTCTTCACTTTGCAGCCAACTTATTGAAGTCATTTGCCACAGAAGGTTTTGAAACATATTATTTATGGCTCCAGTCTGTCACCCTCAGACAATATTCTGAGATGATGTAATACAGCTGTACACAGCATTTCTATGTTTTTCTGTGCTTTGTTAGTTTTTTCTATACTTTATCCTTTGAAAAAATATGGAATATAGTATTTATTTTATATTGTACTAAATTCTGTAAGAAGATACATAAAAAATTATCTTCTCTGTTCCATTTTTGAAGTTTTTAGATTAATTCCTGTAGTGCGAAAGGGCTAAATAAGTTCTGATCAATTCAGCTGCGTGTCTAAGCAAACTCCTCACTTCTTTGTCTTTGTTATATCTGGATTTGGGATTTCAAAGTGCTTTTGAGAATATTTTCCTTCTTAGGAAGGGAAGTGACATTTTTTTAGAACTCTTCAATGAATGAGTTCACAGTTAGCATGACATCTGAGACTCATTTCCTCATTTGTTACTATTTTAAACGTATACTTATCCTCCCACTGTTCCTGAAAGAGTTCTGTTTCTTGTAGATTCTCCGACCAACAAAGCCCTATAAAAACTAATGTATCTCCTTAACCTGGCAGACAGTGGGCAGATCCTTTGAATAATGAATAGGGATGTTGATGCTGGTGAAGGTCGTGTCTCCGTGGACATTTTGATAGGGGTCCGTTTGGCAATGCTGTGCATGTTCTACATACCAACCAGGCACTCTGGGTTTCCGTATAGTCAGTGGAGAGGAATGGGCTCTTCTGGGGTGCATTTCATCTGCATTGAAGACAGAAGCATAGAAAAGGTGAATGGGTTGCACTCTAACTGCAAAAGGAAAGTCAAGAGTCCTCTGCCTGGGAGCTTCTCTCATTCCCTGGTCCTGAAGTCAATCCCTGCCTGGTTCCTGGCATAGCTCAAAACTTCTCAGAGCTGCGGTGCCTACCTACAGCTTTGGTGCAGCACCCAGAAGTGACTGGGGTGCAAATGTTCAGACATCCTACTTGGTGGGAATAGATGTTGTTCGCTTTGCAAGGAATCGTTACGGGGCTGCATTCACTGGTTTCATGGCTCCCTCCTTCACCCCAAGCTTTGCACCGCGGGTGTGCTCAAATGTAGAGATGGTCTTGCACTTAGACTATTTGTAAATGCTTGCATGCATTACACTGGTTGGAAGTACAATGTTTTCCATCCCACCTGCCCCTGCTTTTTCATGTCATTGCTATTGTGTGATCAGAGATTTACATAAGTAAAAACTCTTACCCTGGGTTTAGTCATTCTTATAAAAGTGTGAGCAGTCGCAGTATATGAAGAATAAGAAGTAATGAAGTAATGAAGAATAAAAACCCTGATTTGCAGAGTGCTATTTAATGCAGACTCGCCAAGTGTATCTTCTTCTAGAGATTTAATGAAGACCAAAGTTATTTGTGATGACCATATAATTAAAAGGAAAATGTTCTCTTCTCTCATGGTCACTGATGTATTGATATGGTCGGTTGTGGCAAATTAAGTTGCATCTGAAATTCTGTTTCCTTCATCATGTTTGCTGGGAGACCGGCACAGAGTGTTTTAAATGTGATTCCTCATTTTAACTTTAACTAAATTCCTTTGACTTCTATTACTTGTGGTTTGTAAAATCATTCTGGTTAGGGTTTTTTTTTTTTTTTTGCTTTGAATCTCTGAAATACTCCCAACCTGAATTAAATCCACAACATTTTATTCTTCTTACTTTATATGTAAATCATTGTTTTCACCAATTGTCCTTTTAGGAAAATATCAGGAAAATAACACTTGACCTCTGTAGCAAACCTTCTCCTAAACAGAGAACTATTTTCTGTCTTGCAGACAAAATAGCTACTTTCCAGTTACTTTAGAGCAGATGTAGTTATAGTCCTTCTAGCAATTTTTTTCTGACAGCGTCATAAGTAAAATAATGGGTTTGGTTCCCAGGAATTTCTAAAATGGGACAGTGATATCTTTCTTTCTCCTTCATAGCTTTTATGGAGAGGGAGAAAAAAATCAAAATTTCAATGCCCCTTTTATACTTTTGAAGCAATACTTCCCCTCATGGTCTCCCATATCGATTTTACAGTCCAGACTCTCTCGGTGATAAATACACTTGATAGAGTTATTCGGCTAAAATATAGCAATCAACAGGCAAGATGGTGTTCTTAAGATTTACCAAGTGGTTCATTAAATACATCTGTCCAATAGTTAGCTCATACACGATTTTACCATAAACTGTGTTTTTTCTAATTTGTCTTTTCCTTGTTCTATCTGAATGTTTAATTAAAGCAGTCTATTTTGGGTATAAACAGGAGGCACAAGCAAGTTATGAGGAATGTGTAAGCCCAAGCTAAGGTCAGCTGCACCATGTTGATTGCATAGAGCATGGTCAAGGCTCCACGGTGATTCTCCTGTCTTACTGCAAAGAGAAGGGTTTGGGGATTTTCAGACCTCAGCGGTTTGCTTGTTTGCCGGTCTGCAGGAGAGCTGCTAAAGATGTCAACAGAAGCATCAATACTGGCAACAGTTTTGGCTTTAACTGTAAAATGGTCTTGCGTTTTTAAAATTACTTTTTGGCCCTGGTGGTTTAGAACCGTCAGGTTGTCAGGTTATTGGTGCTGCAGAGACTTCTTCTTCAGATAAGAAATTAGAAGCAGAGGCAAGAGTCGTAGAGAAGCTAAGTGTGGATGTCTGAACAAGAGCTTCCTCTTCCTATACAATTAAGGGAGGAGAACACACCCGAGTACTAGTTTCTTACTCTGAGTTGTCTTTGGGAGTGGCTTTCCCCTTTCCATTGACTGCCAAGGGAGCTAGGAAGGCTGTTTTTCTCATTTAGGCACCTAAGTCATGTTCTGAAAATTGGTAAGTTGGGAATGGTGACACAGTAGTGGGCTTTTCCTTGTGAATTTGCCTGTGAGATGTGCTGGCCAGCAAACACTTACTGACAGTGGTGTTGATGAGGAATCATTGAACTTCAAGCAGGAAAGTAGAGCTGACATCCCGGTGCCATCGAACTCTTGGATACTGAATTCTTTGGGATTGGTATTTCACCACTGCAGTGAAATGCAGCAGGATATATACCCATCCCCTCCTAGCCTTCCTGACCGGCTGCTCTCTGCCAGCACTTTGGGCCACGTAGGGAAAAGATGCTCCGATCCACAACTTCAGTTTACCCAACTCACACAGAAGGAATTCAATTATCTCCATTATTGCAGGGAAACACAGAGGTGGGTGGAAGACGTTACTAAGAAATGAACATGGAAAGCAATTTGTCGTTTTCGTGTCCAAATCTGTATGACAGTGGTACTCTTTTAATTGAAAGCTGTGTTTTCCTGCAAAAGAAAGTCTGTCTTTTCTACCCTGCAAAGTTCATTGTGGTTGCTAGAGAAAACAGTCTTTGAAGAGACTTTAATGAAAATTAACGTCTGCTTTTACTGAGAGTTTCCCCTGAATCTTTCACGATATAATTAAATGTTGTTCTGTGTAACTGATTACTATTAGCTGTTACTGGACGTATCCTGATATTTTCCTTAAGATCAGAGGTCACACACACAGATTTACCAGAATTTTCAGCTCGGGGGAAGAGAGCTTGCCAAGGGGTTTGGATACATCTGAGGGTATGTCTGGGCTGTGCATGGTGTTAAAAATCCCTGCCTTAGGTCTTTGTAGCTGGATACACACAGAGTGACCAGTGCAATGCCAGGGGGGACACTGGCTTGAGTGCCAGAAGCAGAGCACCTGCAGCACTACCTCCAAGGTGTCTTGTCCATCTTTTGGAAGCAATGTTGGAGGTGAAGCCACCCTTTTCCTGGCTCTGGATCTGGTGTTTTCAGGGTTGGCTGGGTGATCCCAACACCAGAATCCTCTGTGCATGTACCTGCATCGTGCAGAAATATTATCCCTGGGTTTTTAAAGGAAAACTATTGGGTAGGAGCTAACAGAAAGTGGCTTGTCAGGTTCAAAGGGGTGCCTTGTTCCTTAAGAGATGGAAACAAATTTAAACAGAGTTATCCAGCAACTTAAAGGTCAACAGAGACCTTATTAAAGTTTATAAGTATCTAAAAGGTGGGTTGAGGGAGGAGGGAGGATGGAGCCAGGCTCTTTTCAGTGGTTCCCAGTGACAGGACGAGGGGCAATGGGCACAAGCTGGAACATAGGAAGTTCCATTCAAATATGAGAAAAACCTTCTTTACAGTGAGGGTGACAGAGCCCTGGAACAGGCTGCCCAGGGAGGTTGTGGAGTCCCCTTCTCTGGAGATCTTCAAGACCCGCCTGGATGCAGTCCTGAGTAATGTGCTCTGGGCAATCCTGCTTTAGCAGGGGAGTTGGACCAGATGATCTCTAGAGGTCCCTTCCGTGATTCCGTGAAATGTTCACACTTGGCATAAGGGAACTTGCTCACGTATCTTGCCAGAGCGGGTAAAGAAGAAGACATCTGGCATAAAAAGGTACACAGCAGATGGTCTACAAACCCCCTGAACCTTTCCTCCTGAGTCACCCTCTAATCCTACTGCAGCCACTGAACCCTGACTGCTGTGTTGTAACAAATACACCCGAGGAAGAGGGATCAGCTGCTGAGCGAGGCTTGCTTTCCCCAGTTCTGCATTTGTAGCTGCCAGTGCTGTTTTGGTTGTCCTAGCAAGGTGAGATCAAAGAAGCACCTTCCCTATATCCACGGGAGATTAGTTGCTGGGGGAATGTGCTTTTTTAAAGTAATTTTTTTTCCCTGAAGTTGACTTGTATGAGTCAGCCAGACCCAGAAAAGGGAGAGTGTGTGGGTGTGAGAGGTTTGCACAAGATTATTACACTCTCTCAATATTCTGTGTTTCTTGTCATCCATCTGTAGTTTCAGAGAATCCAAAAATTAACCTTGGACAGGAAGCAAAGCACAGCTCTTAAACCCTTATTTTTCTGGTGGCTTTTCTTTCATGTTCAGAGGTGCTTTTCTGGAAATATACTTAAGTGACTGGCTACAAAAAACATTTGAGATGTGATTTATACAGAGAGGATGGTGCGAGCCACTCCCTCGGAGCACTGTGAGCAGAAGAGTGCTGTGTTTGGCTTGTCCTGCAGGGAGACAGGCAAATGGGTGTTTTCATCTTCTGTCTGGGGAAAACCCACCTCAAGATGTTGTTACTGTATTTTAGGGAGGGAGAACTGTGTGGTGTGCTCAGGAGTCTTTGCAAAAGCTTTTAATAATATTAATAAATATTTAAAGGTATCCACTGAGAACTTGGTGAGCAACAGCTTCTGAAAGGAGGAGACAGACGGAGATGCCATCTTACTAGGTTATCTCTCAAGATCAGTGTAGATAGAAGGAGAAAAATAATGTTGGAGTGGAGACATAGCAGAGTTCCCTGAAGGGGAAGGACCTCTGGGATGTCTTTGCAACTTCATTCACAATTTAGAAGCATTGTGGTGGCAAAAGAATAATTACATAAAATCATAGAATGGTTTAGGTTGGAAGCTACCTTAAAGATCATTGAATTCCAACGCCCTGCTATGGGCAGGGACACCTTCCACTAGACCAGGTTGCTCAAAGCCCCATCCAGCCTGGCCTTGAACACTTCCAGGGATGGGGCATCCACAGCTTCTCTGGGTAACCTGTTCCAGTGCCCCACCGCCCTCACAGTCAAGAATCTCTTCCTGATATCTAATCTAAATCTACCCTCTTTCAGTTTGAAGCCATTGTCCCTCGTCCTATCACTACATGGCCTTGTAAAAAGTCTTTCTACAGTTTTCTTGTAGGCCCCCCCTGGAAAGCTGCTATAAGATCTCCCTGGAGATTTTTGCAGGCTGAACAACCCTGAATCTCTCAGCCTTTCCTCATAGGAGAGGTGCTCCAGCCCTCTGATCATCTTCATAGCCCTTCTCTAGTCTTGTTACAACAAGTCCATGTCCTTCTTATGTTGGGGACCCCAGAGCTGGACGCAGTACTCCAGATGGGGTCTCTCACCAGAGGAATGGAGGGGCAGAATCATCTCCCTCAACCTGCTGGCCATGCTTCTTTTGATGCAGCCCAGGATACAGTTGGCTTTCTGGGCTGCACACGGACAATACCAACTGGTGGGACAAAGGACAGATTTTTCTCTGCATGCTTTTCTATGGAAGAAGAAAGAGGAAATGCTTCAAGCTCTTGGCCAGTTATTTAAGGACACAATGAATGACAGGGCAAATGAACTGGGAAGCGATGGTGAAGGAACAGCCTGGAGTATGGAGTGATGGGGAAGCCACGTGAAAGAAAAAAAGGTTTAGGGCACAAAAGGTGACAGGAGACACAGATGAGAAAATATGAGAAAACGCGGAAGATAGGAAAATGTACTTAAGAGATGGTTATTTATTTTCAAAGAGGGAGAATAAGAGCGGAAATAGTAAGAGTGAAGAAAGAGGATAAAATCAGGTACAGAGATAGAAGAAAAGGGATTTTGTAAGAAAAGTAGGGTTAAAGAAATGTTCTTGGAGATCAAACAGTAAGTAAATTTAGTAAAGTCTTAAAAAGAAAAATGAGAGAGTCAAAAAGAAAGTTGCAGAAGGAAGAATTAATAAGTAAAGGAGGGTAAACCAGAAAAGGAGAACAAAGTCAAGAGAGATTTTTATGCTCTAGAAAGCTTGATTCTGACCTGTTTTGATAGAAAATATCTTTAATACAAATTGGACAGACAATACCAGGGGAACTTTGGGGGGCTGAGGGAACCAACCTGCCTGACCCTAGAAGACAGTGATGCCGGCTGAAGCTCTGAAATGGAAAGGGGAAATGGTGTCTCTGAATTGGCAATCCCAGCCAGTGACCCTCACTGACCTTTACAAACTTCTGTAGGGCCTTTTACTAGGCCCCTCTTTGCCAACAGAGGGGCCAGGCTTCAGTTTTTAATGTGCATAAACATTCTAAAACCATACTTAGAAACCAGGTGAAGTCAAATCACTGCCTGCGCTATACATCCTTATTTGCAAAAGGGGGGTGAAGTCAATAGGGTGCTGCGTACTGGCCACAGAGAAGGAAAATGAAGGGGAAAAGGATAGAATAATAAAATAATTTAAATGGAAAGAGGCGTCTGCACACCTCCAAAACACAAATGGTGCTCCAACCCCAGGCACCTTGGTAGTGTTCTGCAGGACTTACACAGAATCACAGAATCACAGAATGATATGGGGTTGGAAAGGACCTCTGGAGATCATCTAGTCCAATCCCCCTGCCAAAGCAGGTCCACCCAGAGCAGGTTGCACAGGAACGTGTCCAGGCAGGTTTTGAACCTCTCCAGAGACGGAGACTCCACCACGTCCCTGGGCAGGCTGTTCCAGTGCTCAGCCACCCTCAAAGTGAAGAAGTTCCTCCTTGGGTTTAGATGGAACTTTGTGTGTTCAAGTTTGTGCCCTTTTCCTCTTGTCCTGTCACTGGGGACCACTGAAAAAAGACTGTCTGGTGGTGCCTAGAGATACACCAGTATGTCAGTGTCTGTCTTTTACTGGGCAGCCTGAAATCACACAGAATACTCCATGTGAGGTTTTGCAGCAGAGACACAGGGCTTGGGACTTATGTGTGTAATAGCAAATAAAAAGCCCTGACAGTTGCAAAGACAGTGCAAATGTTCAAAAATCTCTGTAGCTACTCTGTTATTAAACTTTCAAAACCTAGGCATTTCCATTTTAGCATAACTGTGTTCAGTCTTGTAACTCTGGTCCAAGAAAAACACTCTTCTAAGAGTCTAAAAGCATGCAGTTTAAAAATGATGCCCACTTAAGAAGTAATTTCTGTCATTTAATATTTAACTGCTTCCTTTTTCTCAAATTCCAGAGGGCTGTTCAGAGGGAAAGGAAGTTTTGCCATATCACATGGCTGATATTGTGGACATTGAAAATAGCAAAGCACAACAGCTAAATTTAGCATTACCTTGCGCTCAAATATGCTGCTGCTTATCTACTCTTTTACTATGAAATAATATAGTTTAGTGTCATATATTTTTGGTTCGCCCACTTTTGATCAAACGAAACACTCTTACTCGAGGCAAGAGTAGGATCTATTAAACACAGACGCGGACACCAGATGGCTGAGGATATTTGTCTTTTTCAAGGATAACGTTAGACTGTGGAGCCAAAACTTGGTTCAGAGACTGCCCTGAGGCTCCTTGGGGTTACATTTTTTAAAAAAGCAGCCAATAACCCTTGCATCCAGAACAACAAAACTCACTTCACTGACTCATCTTTCCGATAACAGTCACATCATCATTTTGAAAACAAGCAAACCCAACGACCAAATCCAAACAATTTCCTTGAATGGAGTGGCAGCAAGAGGCTGAGCTTTTATTTTACTACTGGCTCGATAGTGACAGTCAGATGTGCTGGGGGGGGACTTCAGAGGGTCGGGGAGTGCACATGAAATAAAATTGGGCCAGGTTCTACCTTATGGAATGAGTATCCCCATACCACTAAGGAAACTCTGCTGTTATCACAGGGAACTTTTGCACTGCGTTACCCAATTTGCATTCCAAATACCCATTACATAAATATTTGTCATCCTCGCTTGTTTTGCTACGAGCTGTGTAAGCTCTTTAGGGCTGCGCCTCGTGATCTGGACTCCAAGTTCATTAAGTCATGTTTGGTTCCACTTCCCCATGACTTCCTTCTCCCGTGACTTTTGACCCCTTCCAAAGTTTCTCTGTACTTCAGCTCGCAAGTCGTAAAATAAGAGCCAGGGCTCTTCCTGGCCAAAGAAGAAGCCATTAACCCTTATGAGGATCTTACACACCTAGGTAACGAGGCTGTATCCAGAGCTTAGGAGGACCATTAGATTAAAGAGCTGATATATTGCGTAAGGCCAGACACAGCCCTCTCTGACTGGGGATGTCCCTTTCACCAGGCACATACATACCAACCAAGCAATGAGAAAAGAGGTCTTCAGTTTCTCCCTAGGAAAATAATCAGAAGAATTGATCAGCCTCTTTCAAACAGTTATAGAAACAGCCACTTTCCATGTCTCCTCTGGTCCAATTAAAACATTTCTGAACACTATAAATGCTCACCAGAGAGATATGGCAAGGTAGGTATAGGGGAATACAGGTATGAGATGGCATGCAATCTTTTGCATAGTCCATAGTGTACCTAAAAGATCTTCTACAACCGAAGGAAAAGATCAGATTTACTACAGGTAGATCAGTAGATGTGCTGCTGGCGTGTACACCTGAGGATGAGCTGCGACATCACAGGAAAGATTTAAGACTCTTTGTAATCTGGTCATGTTAGTATGATTTGCTCTTGGCCTTGTAGGAACTGGATAATAACCTGTCTTACAGAAAGGATGCTGTGAAGAGACACTGTTTTTTAACCACATTCTCTAAAGCATATAAAAGATAAGATGGTATCTCACACCATCAGTGTAGCAGAAATCAATGAGTTTACATTTCTTCACTGTGATATCTGCTAGCACCAAAACACAGGACACAATTGTTACTTTCTTCTTCTGAGCTGACATCAGTGTGGCCATTTTCACAGCGATGTTTCTTGAAGAACAGAGTGATGATTCTCAGGGTATTGAGGTCTTTGTCATAATTTTTCTTTTCTTACTGATTCTTCTTTGAATTTGGAGTTCACAAAGTGAGGGACAAGAAGCACCGCCGGCATATGGTGAGAGCAAAGGCATTACTTTTTCAGTGTCAGGGTCTTTCTCAAGATATTTTCAACACATGGCAAAATAATTGGAAGTGACATTTTTCCTTTTTAGAAATTTTCAATAGGACCTGGCTATGTCCATAGCGCTTACTTTAAAACCCAGTCAGTTCCACACAGAAGGAAATCTAAAAGAAAAGTTTGTCTCTTTGCTCAGTGCCTAATCGTTTCTAGGCTTTAGGAGGGGTTGCTTGGAACACAACAATTTTGCTGACAGCATGAGCATTATGTCAGTGTCAGCAACAAGATATGATATCATTATTCCTTGGAAGCTGGTTTTTTTTTGGGCTGTTTGTGTTCCCTTGTGGTGCACTTTCAGTCCCCACCCACACCTGCTGCTGAGTCTGCTCTGAGGGATGGAAAGATTGATTTTGTCTAATTTTACCACCCACTCTGAAGTTGCTGGTTCATAACCTCTGCTGAGACTTTTCACTTCATGCCAGATTTTGTGAATGGCAAAGCTGCCTAAAAGCCAACTTCTTAAATATTGAGCCCCTTCTTTATAGAAAATTTCTTATAGAAAACTAAACCCATCACGCTCTGAACTCACTGTAAGTATAGTGGTGGCCGATATGGTTTATTTAATTTTCACCTCTTTTTCTGTCCCTACACGCACATTTGCACACACACACTCACATTTTGAGGACGAGCAGAGCAATTAAATATTATCATTCTTATCCCTTCTCTGAGCTGTGAAATTGTTAACAATGCTGACAAATCAATATTGCAGGCATCTGACAGGGAACCCATGGATACTAAAACTCAAACACTGTAGTTCCAGGTGCTTTGCGGAATCCAACTATTTCTGCATCAGCTATCCACGTTTCATATTTTCAGGTCATTCCAAAGCTGCCACAAAGAGAGACTCTGCTTTTTAGAAAAGAAACAAATACAAGAGGTTTGTTGTTTCTTTGGGTTTTGGGTATTATTTTAAAAAAATAAATATTAAGTTTATTTGCTAATGAAATAAAAAGTCAGAGGCTGGACAATGTCTATAGGATTTATCTATATCCAGGTCCTGTTCTGTTTCCTTTGGGAGATAGAAGCCCTGTTGTATTTCCCTGGGGCATGCTCCATGCTGAGCAAAATAACATTTCAGCCTGGTAGGAGCTGCCTGTGGACATCTGTGCAGCCTAGAGGGATTCACAACTACAGCAGCCCTGCTCCGGGGGCTTTGGCTTGTAGGACCCCAGGGTAGGCTGCCTCTGGCTCCCTGCTGCTATCCTACTGATGGCACCGCAGGAATCCCCTCTCTGTCAGTTTTTGGGAGTTGGCAGACCTAAATAACCCTAGAATTGAATAAGAAGGGAACCGAACAAGTACTCAAGAGCTTTATGATGTGAGGGCTATTCAGGCTTGCCTTTCCCAAAGTGAATTTGCTCGGTACCAGACAAGTTTGTTAGAAGTGTCACAGGATGTTTAAAGGGCAAGCATTAGTCACGCTGGAGCAGAGCAGTGTAGTGAGACTTAAATGAGGCTTGATTCATAACCTGGACTAGCAGAGGATATGTCTCAATGAGAAGGTAAAAGGGGCAGCTCTAACAGGAAAGAGTACGCAACACTTAGCAACTGTTCCTCTCCTGCAAAGAAATCAATTTGTGGTAGATGAAACTGAATTAAGATGACAGCGCCCATCATCATGTGAAATAACATGTGACTCGGTGTTGGCAGTTACCTCCATCGTGGACAGAGTCTTCATACAGATGTTTTCTGCTTTATGGAAATGTTAAAGCACATGAAGTCGGGAAAGAGGAATAAAAGGCTCTACAGCACGATTTGCTTTGCGGAGGAAGACTTCGTGCTAAAACTGCTGAAAAATAAAAATGGCTTGTTTCAAAGCTCTAGTGTGAAAAATGCAGCATCTTTGTCCTGTGCTTTGACCAGTTCTACAATGAATGGTGACATTTGACTAGCTTCTCACTGTGAAGGGAAATTTAACACAACTGTGCTGGCGTCTTAAAGGTCAACTGTCCCTCTCTGACATTCCCTTCTTTAGTAAGAGAGCTGGCATCACTGTGTGTGGGAGCAGTCAGGGTCTTCTCGGGGTCTGCCCCTAAATAGCCCTCAGTATTGTGCACAGCTGCACGAGTCCATTAATACGTCCCTCTCAGATGCCCATCATTTTCATTTAAAGATCATTTAAAGATCAAGTATACTTTCACCCCATGCAAATCCACATGCCCTCTCGTTTTGAGTGTGGAAAATTCTTTGCATCAGAAATACACTGAGGTTGCAGGAAGACCTCACAGGATCGTAGAAATGCTGGTTGCAAAGGGCTGCAGTCTGACCTCCCACTTGAAGGGGGAATATCACCAACGCTGGGTCACATACGATGGAGCTTTGTACAGCCCAGTCTTTGAAACCTTCAAGGCTGGAGATGCCACTGTGTCTCTGGGTCCTTTTTTCAGTGCTGCACTACTCTCCCAAGGAAGAAGCTCTTTATGCCAGAGGCAAGAAATCCCAGAGAAACAGAAGTTTCCTCTATTAATGGGATTTTTTCTTTGTCTGGAGTCCTCCATTTGGCCCGCACTCAGCTGACTGGCATGAGTTGGTGTTGCCTTTCAACAGTGTAAATTACAAACCTGGTATGAACTTAGACGGCAAATTTAAAGCCTGCAAGGATTTGTAGCAAACAAATTAGCTGTACAATGACATCATTAAACCATAGCGAGAACTTCTGTTTGCTTTTCATTGCATAAACAGGTGGGAGTCCTTGAAAGGGAGCACCGAATGACTCATGAAGTCACTTTGTGCAGTGTGGAAAGCTTAGGGCTGTTCTAGTTTTCTGTCACTGGGGAGAGAGAGGCATCTATCTCCCTGCCTCTTTCTCAGACCTTTCACTGGGTCACTGTTTCCCTGCAGAGCAGAAAGGTGGTTTTTACACGAGTATCTAACCAGGACCCTGAATCTAAGCTCCCTTGATGGCTTCATTAGTTACCATGTGTCAGCTAAGCTGGTGTCATCTATATGCATGATCTTTTAATCTTCAGCCATCGGGTGATGTGACCTAGGTGATGTAGCTAATGCTGGGTGGCATTACATGCCATGGGGGTGGACCAGGAGCACGCTGCGGTCTCACAGCTCTCTTGCTGTGCAGTGGTGTGAGGAGATGCTGGTAGCTCTACTGGAGATGCTGGTAGCTCTGCTGGTGGATTTACAGAAGTGCATTTAATTTCATGTCTGAGGTTGTGGTGAAATGTTGCTTGCATTCCAGCAGCTGAAATGCAAGAGGGCTGTGTTTCAGTGGCAAGTAAAAGGATCTTTTTGTGCATATAATCTTACAAAGTGCAGTGGAGTTTGTCTTGATGCATGACCACTACCTAATGCAGACCAGTCACTCAGCATAGTCCTTGGGTGTTTAAATTCAAAAGTACTATAAATATTTCACCCGGTTTGGTGAAAAAAAACCCAAACCAAAAGAAACTGTATAAAGCAATGCACATCACTACGTGAAGTATAAACCTTCCCTGTCTGAGATGCAAAAATCTCAGCAAGCTTTATTTATTGCTTGCTTGCATCTACATAGTTGCTTCTGTTTCTCCATTAGAGGAGGAAGTGCCAAACTGCTTCCTCAGCCTGGGACTGCCTATGGGGTGTCTGCTGCACCTCTCTTCATAGGAAATGGTGCAAAATTCCTCTTCTTCTGAGAGATCAGACTCGTATTTTTTTCACACATAAGATCTGCAAGTCTTACTGTTTGTAAAAAACAGCGAGGCCTTTGATTATTTAGCCATCATAGAGTTCAAACCTTTCCATTTTCTCCATAACTTGTGCTTTAATGCTCTGTGGATGGGCTGTGCCTGCTCCTGGAACCATGTGTGTAATTCCTGTTGACTTTAATAAAAAAAGTGTACGGGGTATCTGAGACAGAAGTAATTTCATTATATCGTTTTCCTTTCTGCCCCATATTGCTGTGTTCTGTAGCATCTGTTTAATAAGCTTCTTTTTCCCACTGGAAAATCTCCTCAATCCACAGTGGACTGATGACTGCAAGCCAACTAACTTTCTTGATTTGAAACATTTTAGTTGAATATTTGGGTCACAAACAGTGAGATCCCAGCTATGACTTTGCTTTATAGATGTCCACCTGCCTCAAGTGAATGCTTCACAGGACCCAGCTCACAGTGGTCACCTGGAAAGTTCATGCAGTCCTTTTTCTTTTCGATTTTTTCTTTTTAATGGCAGGAGGTACAGTTAAATTCCACTTAAAGCTGAGCCTTAGATGCCTCTGGAGCAAAAGCTGCTGATAAGACAAAATTCCTTCATGGTCCCCACTACGATTACCAATGTGGGCTACAAACATGGGCTGTGTGGAAATAAGGAATTTGCTTCTCTCTATGCATGGGTTGGGATCACACCACTGTGGGAGTTGCTGTGACATAGAGGTGCTCAGAGATAGGAATGATAGCCCCTGAACCATGATCTCCATGTTAGGCGGGGTGCAACGGGGGTGTTGAAATGGCAGGAGGCTTTCGGTTGTGTGGTCATGCTCACTGGAGGTTAGTGCCTCATCACACCCCGTGGCTCCTGCTCTGCAGCCCCTTTTGGGTGGGGTTTGCACTTAAGGCATGCAAGGAGCAAGTATTCCAGTATTGAGTGGATAGACCCAGCCAAGACTTCATCCAGAACTTCTTGGTTGGTTTCTGGTTTGGGTTTTGGTTTATTTCCTCCAGTTTTGGGCATATTAGTGCAGCTGTCCATTTTCAGTCATGCATCAATTTGGGCATCGAGGTTTATGGGTGTTTGTTTGCATGTTCTGGCTCATTTCTCTTTCCCTTTAGTCCAACCATTAATTCAAAAAACCTGCTGTCCTTGGGAACCCCCGTGTTTTTTTCTGGACTTCCTCTAGAGGGAATGTGTGCATAAAATTTGGTGGCCTCACAAACTTGGTGACCTTCTACAATGGCATTACATTGTTGTTGGATAACGGAAGAGCAACTGACATCACGTACCTGGAATTGTGCAAAGCACTTGACACTGTCCTGCGTGACATCCTTGTCTCTAAATTGGAGAGACATGGATTTGACAGATGGACCACTTGGTGCATAAGGAATTGGCTGGATGATCGCATTCAAAGAGTTGTGGTCAATGGCTCGATGCTCAAATGATGACCAGCGATGAGTGGTGTTCCTCGGGGGTTGGTACTGGGACCGGTGCTGTTTAACATCTTTGTTGGTGACATGGACAGCAGGATTGAGTGCACCCTCAGCAAGTTTGCTGATGACACCAAGCTGTGTGGTGCAGTCGACATGCTGGAAGAAAAGGATGCCATCCAGAGGGACGTGGAAAGTCTTGAGAGATGGGCCCACGTGACCGTCATGAAGTTCAACAATGCCAAGTACAAGGTACTGCACATGGGTCAGGGCAATCCCAAGCACAAACACAGGCTGGGCAGAGAATGGATTGAGAGCAGCCCTGAGGAAAAGGACTTGGAGGTATTGGTAGATGAGAAGCTCAACATGAGCCAGCAATGTGCGCTCATAGCCCAGGAGACTGACCGTATCCTGGGCTCCATCCTTGGCCATCAGGTTGAGGGAGGTGATTCTGCTCTGACCTCACCTGGAGTACCGCATCCAGCTCTGGAGCCCCCAACATGAGAAGGACATGGACCTGTTGGAACAGGTCCAGCAGAGGCCATCAAGATGATCAGAGGGCTGGAGCACCTCTCCTATGAGGAAAGGCCGAGAGATTTGGGGTTGTTTGGCTTGCAGAAGAGAAGCCTCTGGTGAGACCTTGTAGTGGACTTCTAGTACTTAAAGGGGGCCTACAGGAAAGGTGCAGAGGGACTCTATATCAGGGAGTGTAGTGACAGGACAATGGGTAACAGTTTTAAACTGAAAGAGGGGAAATTTAGATTAGATATTAGGAAGAAATTCTTTACTGTGAGGGTGGTGAGACACTGGAACAGGTTGCCCAGAGAAGATGTGGCCGCCCCATCTCTGGAAGTGTTCAAGGCCAGGCTGGATGGGGCTTTGAGCAACCTGGTCTGGTGGAAGGTATCCCTGGCCATGGCAGATTGGAACTTTAAGGCATTACTTTTTCAGTGTCAGGGTCTTTCTCAAGATATTTTCAACACATGGCAAAATAATTGGAAGTGACATTTTTCCTTTTTAGAAATTTTCAATAGGACCTGGCTATGTCCATAGCGCTTACTTTAAAACCCAGTCAGTTCCACACAGAAGGAAATCTAAAAGAAAAGTTTGTCTCTTTGCTCAGTGCCTAATCGTTTCTAGGCTTTAGGAGGGGTTGCTTGGAACACAACAATTTTGCTGACAGCATGAGCATTATGTCAGTGTCAGCAACAAGATATGATATCATTATTCCTTGGAAGCTGGTTTTTTTTTGGGCTGTTTGTGTTCCCTTGTGGTGCACTTTCAGTCCCCACCCACACCTGCTGCTGAGTCTGCTCTGAGGGATGGAAAGATTGATTTTGTCTAATTTTACCACCCACTCTGAAGTTGCTGGTTCATAACCTCTGCTGAGACTTTTCACTTCATGCCAGATTTTGTGAATGGCAAAGCTGCCTAAAAGCCAACTTCTTAAATATTGAGCCCCTTCTTTATAGAAAATTTCTTATAGAAAACTAAACCCATCACGCTCTGAACTCACTGTAAGTATAGTGGTGGCCGATATGGTTTATTTAATTTTCACCTCTTTTTCTGTCCCTACACGCACATTTGCACACACACACTCACATTTTGAGGACGAGCAGAGCAATTAAATATTATCATTCTTATCCCTTCTCTGAGCTGTGAAATTGTTAACAATGCTGACAAATCAATATTGCAGGCATCTGACAGGGAACCCATGGATACTAAAACTCAAACACTGTAGTTCCAGGTGCTTTGCGGAATCCAACTATTTCTGCATCAGCTATCCACGTTTCATATTTTCAGGTCATTCCAAAGCTGCCACAAAGAGAGACTCTGCTTTTTAGAAAAGAAACAAATACAAGAGGTTTGTTGTTTCTTTGGGTTTTGGGTATTATTTTAAAAAAATAAATATTAAGTTTATTTGCTAATGAAATAAAAAGTCAGAGGCTGGACAATGTCTGTAGGATTTATCTATATCCAGGTCCTGTTCTGTTTCCTTTGGGAGATAGAAGCCCTGTTGTATTTCCCTGGGGCATGCTCCATGCTGAGCAAAATAACATTTCAGCCTGGTAGGAGCTGCCTGTGGACATCTGTGCAGCCTAGAGGGATTCACAACTACAGCAGCCCTGCTCCGGGGGCTTTGGCTTGTAGGACCCCAGGGTAGGCTGCCTCTGGCTCCCTGCTGCTATCCTACTGATGGCACCGCAGGAATCCCCTCTCTGTCAGTTTTTGGGAGTTGGCAGACCTAAATAACCCTAGAATTGAATAAGAAGGGAACCGAACAAGTACTCAAGAGCTTTATGATGTGAGGGCTATTCAGGCTTGCCTTTCCCAAAGTGAATTTGCTCGGTACCAGACAAGTTTGTTAGAAGTGTCACAGGATGTTTAAAGGGCAAGCATTAGTCACGCTGGAGCAGAGCAGTGTAGTGAGACTTAAATGAGGCTTGATTCATAACCTGGACTAGCAGAGGATATGTCTCAATGAGAAGGTAAAAGGGGCAGCTCTAACAGGAAAGAGTACGCAACACTTAGCAACTGTTCCTCTCCTGCAAAGAAATCAATTTGTGGTAGATGAAACTGAATTAAGATGACAGCGCCCATCATCATGTGAAATAACATGTGACTCGGTGTTGGCAGTTACCTCCATCGTGGACAGAGTCTTCATACAGATGTTTTCTGCTTTATGGAAATGTTAAAGCACATGAAGTCGGGAAAGAGGAATAAAAGGCTCTACAGCACGATTTGCTTTGCGGAGGAAGACTTCGTGCTAAAACTGCTGAAAAATAAAAATGGCTTGTTTCAAAGCTCTAGTGTGAAAAATGCAGCATCTTTGTCCTGTGCTTTGACCAGTTCTACAATGAATGGTGACATTTGACTAGCTTCTCACTGTGAAGGGAAATTTAACACAACTGTGCTGGCGTCTTAAAGGTCAACTGTCCCTCTCTGACATTCCCTTCTTTAGTAAGAGAGCTGGCATCACTGTGTGTGGGAGCAGTCAGGGTCTTCTCGGGGTCTGCCCCTAAATAGCCCTCAGTATTGTGCACAGCTGCACGAGTCCATTAATACGTCCCTCTCAGATGCCCATCATTTTCATTTAAAGATCATTTAAAGATCAAGTATACTTTCACCCCATGCAAATCCACATGCCCTCTCGTTTTGAGTGTGGAAAATTCTTTGCATCAGAAATACACTGAGGTTGCAGGAAGACCTCACAGGATCGTAGAAATGCTGGTTGCAAAGGGCTGCAGTCTGACCTCCCACTTGAAGGGGGAATATCACCAACGCTGGGTCACATACGATGGAGCTTTGTACAGCCCAGTCTTTGAAACCTTCAAGGCTGGAGATGCCACTGTGTCTCTGGGTCCTTTTTTCAGTGCTGCACTACTCTCCCAAGGAAGAAGCTCTTTATGCCAGAGGCAAGAAATCCCAGAGAAACAGAAGTTTCCTCTATTAATGGGATTTTTTCTTTGTCTGGAGTCCTCCATTTGGCCCGCACTCAGCTGACTGGCATGAGTTGGTGTTGCCTTTCAACAGTGTAAATTACAAACCTGGTATGAACTTAGACGGCAAATTTAAAGCCTGCAAGGATTTGTAGCAAACAAATTAGCTGTACAATGACATCATTAAACCATAGCGAGAACTTCTGTTTGCTTTTCATTGCATAAACAGGTGGGAGTCCTTGAAAGGGAGCACCGAATGACTCATGAAGTCACTTTGTGCAGTGTGGAAAGCTTAGGGCTGTTCTAGTTTTCTGTCACTGGGGAGAGAGAGGCATCTATCTCCCTGCCTCTTTCTCAGACCTTTCACTGGGTCACTGTTTCCCTGCAGAGCAGAAAGGTGGTTTTTACACGAGTATCTAACCAGGACCCTGAATCTAAGCTCCCTTGATGGCTTCATTAGTTACCATGTGTCAGCTAAGCTGGTGTCATCTATATGCATGATCTTTTAATCTTCAGCCATCGGGTGATGTGACCTAGGTGATGTAGCTAATGCTGGGTGGCATTACATGCCATGGGGGTGGACCAGGAGCACGCTGCGGTCTCACAGCTCTCTTGCTGTGCAGTGGTGTGAGGAGATGCTGGTAGCTCTACTGGAGATGCTGGTAGCTCTGCTGGTGGATTTACAGAAGTGCATTTAATTTCATGTCTGAGGTTGTGGTGAAATGTTGCTTGCATTCCAGCAGCTGAAATGCAAGAGGGCTGTGTTTCAGTGGCAAGTAAAAGGATCTTTTTGTGCATATAATCTTACAAAGTGCAGTGGAGTTTGTCTTGATGCATGACCACTACCTAATGCAGACCAGTCACTCAGCATAGTCCTTGGGTGTTTAAATTCAAAAGTACTATAAATATTTCACCCGGTTTGGTGAAAAAAAACCCAAACCAAAAGAAACTGTATAAAGCAATGCACATCACTACGTGAAGTATAAACCTTCCCTGTCTGAGATGCAAAAATCTCAGCAAGCTTTATTTATTGCTTGCTTGCATCTACATAGTTGCTTCTGTTTCTCCATTAGAGGAGGAAGTGCCAAACTGCTTCCTCAGCCTGGGACTGCCTATGGGGTGTCTGCTGCACCTCTCTTCATAGGAAATGGTGCAAAATTCCTCTTCTTCTGAGAGATCAGACTCGTATTTTTTTCACACATAAGATCTGCAAGTCTTACTGTTTGTAAAAAACAGCGAGGCCTTTGATTATTTAGCCATCATAGAGTTCAAACCTTTCCATTTTCTCCATAACTTGTGCTTTAATGCTCTGTGGATGGGCTGTGCCTGCTCCTGGAACCATGTGTGTAATTCCTGTTGACTTTAATAAAAAAAGTGTACGGGGTATCTGAGACAGAAGTAATTTCATTATATCGTTTTCCTTTCTGCCCCATATTGCTGTGTTCTGTAGCATCTGTTTAATAAGCTTCTTTTTCCCACTGGAAAATCTCCTCAATCCACAGTGGACTGATGACTGCAAGCCAACTAACTTTCTTGATTTGAAACATTTTAGTTGAATATTTGGGTCACAAACAGTGAGATCCCAGCTATGACTTTGCTTTATAGATGTCCACCTGCCTCAAGTGAATGCTTCACAGGACCCAGCTCACAGTGGTCACCTGGAAAGTTCATGCAGTCCTTTTTCTTTTCGATTTTTTCTTTTTAATGGCAGGAGGTACAGTTAAATTCCACTTAAAGCTGAGCCTTAGATGCCTCTGGAGCAAAAGCTGCTGATAAGACAAAATTCCTTCATGGTCCCCACTACGATTACCAATGTGGGCTACAAACATGGGCTGTGTGGAAATAAGGAATTTGCTTCTCTCTATGCATGGGTTGGGATCACACCACTGTGGGAGTTGCTGTGACATAGAGGTGCTCAGAGATAGGAATGATAGCCCCTGAACCATGATCTCCATGTTAGGCGGGGTGCAACGGGGGTGTTGAAATGGCAGGAGGCTTTCGGTTGTGTGGTCATGCTCACTGGAGGTTAGTGCCTCATCACACCCCGTGGCTCCTGCTCTGCAGCCCCTTTTGGGTGGGGTTTGCACTTAAGGCATGCAAGGAGCAAGTATTCCAGTATTGAGTGGATAGACCCAGCCAAGACTTCATCCAGAACTTCTTGGTTGGTTTCTGGTTTGGGTTTTGGTTTATTTCCTCCAGTTTTGGGCATATTAGTGCAGCTGTCCATTTTCAGTCATGCATCAATTTGGGCATCGAGGTTTATGGGTGTTTGTTTGCATGTTCTGGCTCATTTCTCTTTCCCTTTAGTCCAACCATTAATTCAAAAAACCTGCTGTCCTTGGGAACCCCCGTGTTTTTTTCTGGACTTCCTCTAGAGGGAATGTGTGCATAAAATTTGGTGGCCTCACAAACTTGGTGACCTTCTACAATGGCATTACATTGTTGTTGGATAACGGAAGAGCAACTGACATCACGTACCTGGAATTGTGCAAAGCACTTGACACTGTCCTGCGTGACATCCTTGTCTCTAAATTGGAGAGACATGGATTTGACAGATGGACCACTTGGTGCATAAGGAATTGGCTGGATGATCGCATTCAAAGAGTTGTGGTCAATGGCTCGATGCTCAAATGATGACCAGCGATGAGTGGTGTTCCTCGGGGGTTGGTACTGGGACCGGTGCTGTTTAACATCTTTGTTGGTGATATGGACAGCAGGATTGAGTGCACCCTCAGCAAGTTTGCTGATGACACCAAGCTGTGTGGTGCAGTCGACATGCTGGAAGAAAAGGATGCCATCCAGAGGGACGTGGAAAGTCTTGAGAGATGGGCCCACGTGACCGTCATGAAGTTCAACAATGCCAAGTACAAGGTACTGCACATGGGTCAGGGCAATCCCAAGCACAAACACAGGCTGGGCAGAGAATGGATTGAGAGCAGCCCTGAGGAAAAGGACTTGGAGGTATTGGTAGATGAGAAGCTCAACATGAGCCAGCAATGTGCGCTCATAGCCCAGGAGACTGACCGTATCCTGGGCTCCATCCTTGGCCATCAGGTTGAGGGAGGTGATTCTGCTCTGACCTCACCTGGAGTACCGCATCCAGCTCTGGAGCCCCCAACATGAGAAGGACATGGACCTGTTGGAACAGGTCCAGCAGAGGCCATCAAGATGATCAGAGGGCTGGAGCACCTCTTCTATGAGGAAAGGCCGAGAGATTTGGGGTTGTTTGGCTTGCAGAAGAGAAGCCTCTGGTGAGACCTTGTAGTGGACTTCTAGTACTTAAAGGGGGCCTACAGGAAAGGTGCAGAGGGACTCTATATCAGGGAGTGTAGTGACAGGACAATGGGTAACAGTTTTAAACTGAAAGAGGGGAAATTTAGATTAGATATTAGGAAGAAATTCTTTACTGTGAGGGTGGTGAGACACTGGAACAGGTTGCCCAGAGAAGATGTGGCCGCCCCATCTCTGGAAGTGTTCAAGGCCAGGCTGGATGGGGCTTTGAGCAACCTGGTCTGGTGGAAGGTATCCCTGGCCATGGCAGATTGGAACTTTAAGATGATCTTTAAGATCCCTTCCAACTCTAACCATTCTATGGTCTATGATAAAATTGTGGGAATATAACCACTCCTTGGGACTGACCTCTGTTAGCTCAGCTGTCACTTCACTCAGATAGCAGTTCTTTCTGGGCTACTGTCAGGCAACCAAGCATTTCCTTCTTTTTTGCCTCTCCTGTGCAGACCTACTGGAAGCAGAAGATGACCACAGGGTATCAGAAACCTTCTAAAAGACAGATGCTTTCTGCTCTGGGCATGAAGCAGGCTGTTTTTCTGGGGAAACTTCACTAATGCTCACAATGAACAAAAGCTCAGTTAGAAGGAGGCTTTCCTTCATATATAAGAAATCAATTGCTTTTTAAATTGAATTTATTTTGTATGGAAATGTCATTTCTAGGGGTGAGTGGCTGACGAAGCCTTTTCATCCTACGTGACTAATCCAAACTCTGCCTACATCTGTTGTGACTGAACATTTTACCAAACCATGGTTGCTCAGTGACTTATGTTAAAAGAGCGTAGGTGATTCAGTTGAAATGCTAGCTACCTCATGGTGAAAGGTTATGCCATGATTGGCCTCAATGAACTTAATTGTAGTAGGGATGAATGTATCTTCTGGAATGAGCCTGGAATCATATGGGGTTGGAAGGGACCATTGGACTTGGTGATCTCCAGAGGTCCTTCCAACCCCTTATGATTCTATGAGCCCTCCAATCAAGGGCTGAAGGTAGCCTGCCAGGGAAATTGGGGAGTCAGGCTCTCCTCAGTGGTGCCTGCTGACAGGACAAGGGGCAATGGACACAAGCTGGAACACAGGAAGTTCCATCTGAACATGAAGAAAAGCTTTTTTACTTTGAGGGTGACAGAGCACTGGAGCAGACTGCCCAGAGAGGTGGTGGAGTCTCCTTCTCTGGAGATAGTCGAAACCCACCTGGATGTGTTCCTGTCCAGCCTGCTCTAGGTGAACAGGGCAGGGGGGTTAGAGTAGATGATCTCCAAAGGTCCCTTCTAACCCCTACAATTTTGTGATTCTGTGAAGCCAGTGGAACTTGTACTGCCGATATTAACACCAGGTCACCTGTGTAGTCCAGGAGAGAGCGGTAATTCAGTGCCTCCTCTGTGTGTGGTGTTCAGGCAAAATGATGAGAAAAAAAGAGCCACTTCAGAATGTCTTATGCTGGGCAGTGCAAGGCCAGGGATTGCACGGGATGAGTCTGTGTCCTCCTGCATCCCTGTTCGAGCTCGAGGCAGCTGCTCACGCAGGCTGTTTGCACTTTCCCATCAGAGGTGTGGAGCCGTAGGAAACACAGACCTTTCTCATCTTCTGTACCAGCTGCGTGCCAGATAACTCAGAATACAGAAGGATTTACTTTGCTGTGTAAGTTTGGAGTCTGTCTTTGCCTAGAAAAGTAGTCAAATTTGAAAAGATAGATTTTGCTTTAACCTATGGGACAGCTGAGATCTTTATTGAATGGTCCATGATTGGCTCTACTTAGTCATGGATGCTTCTTCAGGTGCTTCACAGAGGCACTGTCCCCAGCAAGTAGTTTCCAGAGCTTCATCTAGGCTTAACTCATCACTTTAACTCTCACAATGCTTCCAGTAGTTCTCCTGGACCTCTTTCTTAAAGGTAATTTCAGCCCTAGGGTAGATTACCCTGGATCATTTATCTGCTTTTATTCTGTGTGCATAGCAAAGGTGTGACCATGCAGCTGAGCATGTGTGACTCTGTATGTGAGTAAGGAGAGAAAGGAGTTGGGGTTTTCTGGGCTTTCTAGGAAGCAAGGAAAGGCAACCCCTTGCATCAGGAGTGTCTGGAGTTCCTGGGGTTACACATGGAGTCTCCTTGCCTCTGTTGCACCAGTTTTCTGCTAGTTTAAGTACTCAGGTACTGACACATAAACTTGTGCAGACCTGTCCCAGAGAGAGTCAAAGGAGTCAGTGTCTCCCGTTCTAAGCTGTGTCACCTCTTTTCTATTCCCAGTATTTTCCTCCAGCTTTCGTACAGCGTGAGGTGATTTTAATGCACAGTTAAAACTCACAGAGAATGGAGAAATCCTCTCCTGAACAATATACTCAGTGTAATCAATATGTACTGAGGAAGCAGAACAACTTTAGCACCATTTAATCCCAAAGAGAGGGCAGGAGCTGGAGACAACCTCCCAGGCTTCACTGAACTTAGCAGTGTAGACAAAAATAAACGCTAGCAGGGTCCTGCTACAGAAGGTAGAAGGCAAGGTGTGTTGCAGATATATTCTTGCGGTATATTAGCAGTTGAAATCAAACAAAGTGAGGAGGAGGAGAAGGAGGAAGACGAGGAAGAAGAGGAAGAGGAGGATAGGAAATACTGCTGCATTGCCACCACCATGCCATGACACCCCAAAAAACCAAACCATGGGAGTTCCTGCTCTGGGAAAACCAGAATAACTGTGTGTGCTGCTCAAGGTCAATGTCTATGGGTAGGGCAGGACTGAACTGTGCCTCAGCCTGAAAAATTATCAATGCCCACATTCAACTCAGAGGATGACTATGAGCATTTTGGAAGGTAATGGCATATTTCTGTCAAGACCATCTGGCCTTAAGATCTAGGCCAGTCCTAGCCACAGCCCTGCACTGGGGTGCTATGGCAAGGGTGCATTAACCCAAAGGAAGTCCCTAATGTGTTTGATCATAATATTTTAGGGATGAAATAATGACTATAGGACTTTGTCTAAAGTTTGATGTTGCTGAGAAACCTGTTCATCTAATTGCTGCCAAGCGAACTCTTGGTACTAAAGGGCAGTGGACTGAAACATCCCTCTGCTGGCACCCCAACTGTTTAGCTCTTACCCTGTTATTTTTAAAATTTGTTTTGTAACCAAAGCAAAGCCACTGATTTTCTTAAATCATTTTCCTGACTAAGCAAGGGGCTCTGTTATCTCTGAGCCAGGAAAGCATTCAGTGTTGGTATTCATTCTGGACCGCGCAATGATTCATAGATGTTACAAAAAAGAAAAAGAGCTCAAAGTAAGCAAATTAAGTTAAATTCACGAGCATCAGGCTGAGCTAGCTGCTTCAGATCACTAAGATGTTGATGTGTTGCTCTGTGTTACTGAACTGATAGAACCCAGCTTTAAACCTTCCACACACTCCTGATTTTTTCGTTCCTCCAAACCAGAACCACAGGTGCCGCCTTTGTAATGGAATCTGGTGGAGTTGCTAGGGAAGAGATGCTCAAAGTGCAGAACTGACTGTACAGCTCAATGCTGCATTTAAGATCTTGCTTTTTAATAAGCTGAACAGAAAATGGATTCTATTTATCTACAGACCCTAAGGGCTTGAAGTCCACCTTAAAACAAATGTCTCAGTTTTGTGATTCACGTTACTTCCTGACATGGTGATCTCAAGAATCGCTATCTTGTAATTATATTGCAAGAGCAGCATAATGGGGTTTCTTTATTGTCATCACCATCTAGGATCAGATGTGTTCCTTGTGTTACTTGATTTTAATTGACTTCACATTAGAAATAGGGCTCATGTGAATTTGCTACAGGCACTCATAATCTAACTTGGGTGTCACTGCTGTGACACTTAAAGGATGTGGCAGGAGCATAACATTGATTTACACCAGACACTCCAGGGCAAAGAAGTGGAAGAGGTGAAGGGACATCTTCATGGTGCCTGGCAGGGAAAGGCAGTGTCTTCATGTTATCTCAGGCTCTGTGGGCAGCACAGAGCCCTCTCCTCAAGTCATGTCTCACCGGGTGCTGGCAGGATGTGCTCAGCAGCTTTCGTGACAGAAATTAATTCCCATATTGCTTCATATGAGCCAACTACAACTCCCCTCTTTGTCTTAAAGGTCACCAGGATGCTGGAAGCTGGCTATAATTCTCAGACAAGTGCGTGGTAGCCTCATGTCTTTGAATGCCCACTTGTTTCCTGCATATCCCTCAGCAGAGGCTGTATCCTGAGATCTGTATCCACTTAGGACGCCCACAGGCTAGGTGTCAGACCTCTGCCTGACTCTGCGCCACCTCTACAGCTGAATCATTACAGGGCACGTAGACAGAAGTTTGTAATAGGTCAAGGCAGTAACCAGAGATTTCTTCCACTTCTAATACACTTGCTGATTTTTTTTGAGGAAGGGTAAAACAGAGATTTCAGCTTCCAGGGGAGCAGATATACAGTGCTACCCAGGCTTTTCCTCCTGTTTTCCAGGAGCAGCTTCAGCCACAGTTAGTCCCAGGGTCATTCCCAGGAGCCCACCTAGAGTGAGAAGCCAGTCAGACCAGTAAAACAGGAAAATTTTGATCCAGTTGACCTATTGTCCCCTTTCTTGTGATCACAGGTCAAATACGTCTCCGCTCACCAGACAGAGCCTTGTATTTTGGCGCCCCTGTGCCCTGCCTAGTAATGGCAGAGAGGAGCAGCTCTGAGTCTCTGTACCCACCACAGGCAGCTCCTGATGACATGCCTTGCTTTGTGTGCAGTTCCCTGCACATCGCAGCTTACCCAGAGAGCTGAGCATATGCAGCACTTTTCAAGGTTAGTGGGCTCACGGTGTTCAGCATTGCTGAGATGGTTGTTTAATGCAGATTTAGAAGAACTAACTTTAAGTCTGGAATATATTTTCTCACTGCATCTATACATTGTTATAGGGCTGTCGCATGACAATAATTTAATTCACTATAGTTTGCTGAATATCTTTTTACACAGGAAGAATCTCAGGAATGTAACTGAAAAACGTGAACAGAACTTGCCCAGATTTGTGTAAGCCCAGGGGAGAATGAGTCCCCCTCTTAGGGGGAAGATCTGGGATGGAGTCCCAGTAGGTGAGCCCTGGCGAATTGGACTTGCTCTTCTTGCTGCTACCAGGCATATGGGAGATGGTAACATCCATAGCTTATAGGAGTCCCATCTTTCCCATCTTTCCATCTTTCCTAGCAATAGCCAGACATCCACACATCTGTATATGTCTCAAACCTCAGCTGCAGTGCCCCTGGGTTTCCACAGCTTTTCAAGTAAAAGCAAAATGTGCAGCAGGGTCACGAGCCTGAGCTACTCATTGAAGTCTGTTGTCCTGGACAACTTCTTCTCTTGTCTGCCAAAAGCTTGCTCTGACTATGGACTGCCTCTGACCCATGCAGTAAGCATATTCATAAACACAGATTTACTCCTGATGCTTTTACACCTGGAACACAAAAACCCATATGACTGTTCCAGCTGAGGGCTGACTGGCTCTTCGTAAGCAGCTCTTCGTAAGAGGTCCTCAGTGCATCTTAGCACACCCCAAGTTGAATATGTAAGCAGCATGCCCTTGCAGAGATGGATGCATACTGGACTATGCAGCAAGAGAAGAGCATAGCCAGCAGACCAAGGTGCCACCAGACTGGTCCCCTTTACTTGGCACTGGTGAGATTGCATATCGATTCCTGTGTCCAGTTTAGGGACCCCAGTGCAAGAAAGATATTGAAAATTATTGAAAATCTGGAGCAAGTCCAGCCAAGGGCCACTAAGACAGCCAGGGGACTGGAATTAGACTGGAGAAGACACTAAGGAATGTTTTCCAAACCTAAAAGGGAATTACATGGAGCCAGGCAGTTCTCTGGGTACACAGAGAAAGATGAAGACCAAGCTGTAGCAAAGGAAGTTCTGTTTAGACATAAGGAAAAAATTTTCAGTGCGGGTGGTCAAATACTAAAGCAGGTTGCTCAAAAAGCCCACAAAATCTTTGTCTTTGAAGATATTCAAAACTTGACTAGACAAAGCCCTGAGCCAGCTGATTTAACTTTGAAGATAGCCCTGAGGGGCGAGGAGAGAAGAGGTCAACCTGAGTGACATCCAAAGGCCACTTCAGCCTCCATTCTTGCAGGATTCTACGTGTTTTTTCGTCTTGCCGATGCCTTGGACACACTCCTGTGCTCTGTGTTGTGGACCAGTGTATATTTAGGCAAGCTGAGTGCAAATGCCTTGGAAAGTAGCAATTCCCACAGGGTGAGAGAGAAAAGGCCCCATTCATTTCTACAAGAAGCTCCCCTGTGTGCTGAGGAAGGGGGGGCTTATGTCATCCTCTCCCCCATCCTCTTCACTGTAGCTCTCTAGCACAGTCTGACACTTATGTGCTGAGTTTAAAGGCAGCAGGCAGACTTGTACTTATTTATTCTAGAAAGGTCACCTCAGACGTCGTATCTGGATTCTGGGAGGTCCAGCCATGACTCAGTCTTCCAGCTTAGCTGATTTAGGTACCAAGAAGCCAACTGCATTGCTCATGTTCACACATCCAGCGTGAGTCAGTAGCTTGGCTTAAAGTTGTACCTGCAAGCCCCTGGATGTCAGAGCTTTAGTCTGTCACCCAATGTCTCCTTTTTGACTTGACCCCGGACCTAATGGTTCTTTCAGAACCCAGCTGTAGCAGCATGACCCCTTATACCTTAAACCTGCACCATCCCGGCAGCTGAAGAAAATACTGATCTGCAGCAGGCTTCCCAGGCACATGGGTTTGACCTGGGCAGGGTGTCCATCCAGTGTGCACTGAAATCCTGTTGTCCATCATGCCCTCAGCACCGGGATAGCTTGCAGGGAGTGAGGGTGACCTGGGGCCTGTCACTGCTGGGCTGCAGCAGGCACCCCCAGCACAAGAACAGAATGATCGCCTCACCATCTGGGAGCAGGTCCAGGTAGGTCTGGCAAACTCAGTCCCAACTGCAAGTGCTGGCTCGAAGAGAGCAGTCATATCCTGGATGTGACTCCAGTGAAATTTCCAGACAAAGAATTTATTGGTTCATCACGTTACAGTTCTTCCACCGTGCTTTGTAATGGACCAAGTACACCCTGAGCACAACCCTTCAAGACATGCTACTTGCCTGCACATCCCTGCAGAATGACTTGGGCATGTTGCTTTGGACTATTATCTGAGGGCATTTCATTTGTCTAGTCAGGAACAGTTTCAGGATAAATTAATGTTTATATCTGTGAAACACAACCTGAAACCCTATGTTTTCTTCAAGGCAATCTGCACTTCTCCTGAAGCAAACGATTGTTGTGATTTCATTTGACCAACTTTGGAGCTTTTGAAAATGGTTTTTATATATTTAACATTTGTTAAAATGAATATAGTGTGGTCAGACTTTCTTAGATCCCTTTCTGTTTTCATTTGAGCACTCAGGATGGAGAATTGCCCTGCAGTGCTGACTAGGGATATGTTCAGGCTTACATTTCTGGGGAAGCTGCCTGGGGAAGCATAGAGTGGATGAGGTTGAGAAGTCATTTGAAGTCATTTGACTGGAAACATCCCTGTGTTTAGCCACTGGTATTGCTCCGTCCACAATGGGCAAAGGAGATGATACGTGGTTAGGAAAGCCTTGCTTTGAGTTTTGTTTTACAATCCAAAGCCACAACAATGGTCACATTGAGTTTCTGTTTCTTCTGGATTAGCAAAGTTTTGGAAAATAAAAAGTTTGCAGGTTGGCACAATGAACATGAAACCAGCATCTGTATTCCTTCTTCACAGTTTTTGTTTCAAAATAGACTGCCAGAAGAGATGACCTTCCACCGTGGCTTCTAAATCTTCCATTTACTAAGTTTAGTTGACTTTTAACCAGATCACGTCCTGCAATCCTCCCTTAAATCATCCACTTTCTGCACAGGCTGCTGTCTCCTTCTCTTATGAATGGCTGGTCCCCCTGATGATTAAACAACAAATATAATTTTTTCATAGACTGTGTAATTGCTGTGCAGGAATGGAAAGAATAGGATAAAATGGAGCTATGACTCAGTGCTTGGCAGACTGTGGAGAAGAGGGGTGTACGAGAAGTGATGAATATGCTTGGGCTTTCTGTGCAGAAATTCAGTTTTTAAATACACACTTAGCTGATACAATTAATTAAAAGATAAAGTGCTTAAGTACTTGACTAATCTAACTGGGACAAGGGAATAGAGCAGTTTATATTTCTCTAACAGTTTGCAAGTCAAAATAGCAGTATCTACAACTGTAGATAAATGCCTTGGCAGAATTTCTGTGATAACCCTGATTCCTAGGGCTTTCCAAGTCAGCTCTTTTCCTTTCTATAGTACATAGTCAGCTGATCTCTCTGATATTTTTAATCCAAAATCCATTTTTATTTCATTCCTCTCTCATTTCTAAGAACTACCAGTCACATTTTTCCTCAGGTGTATATGCGTAATTCCCATTGATTTTAATGGCAGCTGGAAATTATGGAGCTGAGAGCAATTGGTCCTATTTATTTAAAAAAAACCAAACAAATGAAGCTTTACTCTGAAAAGACTTTGTCTAGATGAGGCTTCCCAGAAAATGCTGTGTTCATGGAATTTCATTCTCAAAATTAAAACTTTTTTTTTCTAAATAAAGAGACAGCTACTGGCAGAAACACTTAACTTACTGGCTGACTTTATTACTAAAGAAATGAGCGCTTGTCTCAGAAATTTTTCCCAGCCTGCATAAAACAAAAATGCCTCCAAGGAAGCATCTGTTGGTCATTTTCCTTTCCACAGAGCCATGACCAGAGTCGGTGCCTTTGTAGATGAGAGCTAAGCCAGTGACAGAGTCCCAGGGCAACAATAACCGAGAAGATGAGTATGATGGGTTCAAACTGAGAAAAAACTAACGCTGCTGACAAACTCAGAATGAATCAGATTAAAGCAGAGCTGCTGTGTGAGTCTGTGAGGAGACACATTAAACATCAGTAAAGACTCACCTAGAAAAAAATGAGAATGGTATATGTCATTTGTAGTTTTAAAGTCATCCACCCATGAAAAGCTACTTGTTGTTTGTGTAGCTGGAGCTCTGTGAGATGTCCTCCACCTCTGTTGTTTCCTGGGACACTGTGAGCTTGAGCCTGGAAATTTTTCTGGTAGTGTCTGCTTAGCTCATTCAAATGCCTTACATGTGCCCATACACAAGTCCTAGCGTACTAAGACAATGGTTTGTGGTGTGGAGCTGAGCACATTGCCCTTCTGGCTTCACTGTGAATACCAGGCTAAGCTTTGCACAGCCACAGAAGAAGATCGTCAGTGAAGAGCACAGAGGAGAGATCATTTCAAACAGCTCCTGTTCTGGGATGAGGGACTTGTCTTTCCTGGTGACCTTGTGCGTTGGGTCTGCTCCTTCACCCTGGAGGCAGGTGGGTGCACGAGGTCACCACTGTAGTGGTGACCGCAGTCATATTAGTTGACATAATCTGTATGCACTGCTCCAGAAGTCCCCATATGCTCAATGTACTGCTCTCATATCTCTTGTACTGTATCGCTTTCGTATAGTATAGTGACTCTTGTGGGGAGCCAATGCCCTGAATTACCCTTGGAGCGTGTGGTCTCCCCAGGCAATTTGAGAAACATCTGCAACTCATCTTTTCTGTGAGACTAAGAATGAAAGGAGGGCTGCCGTGCCAAGTGGCTCCTGTTCTCCCACTGTGACTGGAGCTGGAACTAGAATGGGAAGCACAATTAGTGACATGAAATGTAAATTGTCAGGAATGTAAGTAGAGAAATTTCAGCCATGCGTGGAAGTAGCAGAGATGAAGCTTTGCTTGAGGTGTTGCGTGTTCATGTAAGTTGCTACATCACATGGAAATCAAAGACAATATTGTACTGGGGACCTCAGTTTCAGTCAAGACCAGCAATATCATAGAATCACAGAATGATAGAATGATAAAATGATAGAATGGTAGAATCATAGAATAGTTTGGGTTGGAAGGGACCTTTAGAGATCATCTAGTCCAAACTCCCCTGGAGTGAGCAGGGACATCTTCAAGGAGATCAGGTTGCTCAGAGCCCCATCCAACCTGACTTCGAATGTTTCCAGGGATAGGGCATCTACCACCTCTCTGGGGCAACCTGTTCCAGTATGTCACCACCCTCATTGTAAAAAATTTCCTCCTTATATCTAGGCTATCAATCGTCTTCTATTTTAAAACCATCACCTCTTGTCCTATCACAACAGGCCCTGCTAAGAAGTTTGTCCCCATATTTCTTTTAAACCTCCTTTAGGTACTGAAAGGCCGGAATAAGGTGTCCCCACAGCCTTATCTTTTTCAGGCTGAACAACCCCTCTCAGCCTGTCCTCACAGGAGAAGTGTTCCAGTGCTCTGATCATTTTTGTGGCCCTCCTCTGGACCTGCTCCAATGGTCCATGCCTTTCCTGTGCTGAGGCCTCCAGAGCTGGACACAGTACTCCAGGTGGGGTCTCACAAGAGCAGAGTAGAGGGGTAGAATTGCTTCCCTTGACCTCCTGGCCACACTTCTTTTAATGCAGCCCAGGATACAGTTGACTGCCAGGACTGCAGGCACACATTATTGTCTCATGTCCAGTTTTTCATCCACCGGTACCCTTAAGTCCTCCTTGGCAGGGCTGCTCTCAATGCCTTCATCCCCCAGCCTGTATTGATACCAGGGGTTGCCCTCACCCAGATGCAGGAACCTAGACTTGGCCTTGTTGAACCTCATGAGGTTCACACAGGCCCACTTCTCGGGCTTGTCCAGATCTCTCTGGATGGCATCCCATCTCTCAAGTGTGTCAACCGCACCAGTCAGCTTGGTGTTGTCGGCAAACTTGCTAAGGGTGCACTCAATCCCACTGTCTATGTCATTGATGAAGACATTGAACAGTACTGGTCCCAGTACAGAGCCTGAGGGACACCATTGTCACCAGCCTCCATCTGGACACTGAGCTATTGACCACTACCTTCTGGATGCAACCATCCAACCAATTCCTTATCCATTGAACTGTCTGCCCATCAAATCCATATCTCTCCAATTTAGAGAGAAGGATGTTGTGGGGGAACATGTCAAAGGCCCTACAGAAGTCTAGATAGGCAACATCTGTAGCTCTTCCCTTGTCCCCTGATATGGTCACTCCATCACAGAAGGCCACGAGGTTGGTCAGGCAGGACTTGTCTGTGGTGAAGCCATGCTGGCTATCTCAAATCATCTCCTTGTTCAACATCTGTAGCTCTTCCCTTGTCCCCTGATATGGTCACTCCATCACAGAAGGCCACGAGGTTGGTCAGGCAGGACTTGTCTGTGGTGAAGCCATGCTGGCTATCTCAAATCATCTCCTTGTTCTCCATGTGCCTTAGCATAGATTCTAGGAGGACCTATTCCACGATCTTTCCAGGCATAGGAGGAGGCTGACAGGTTGGTAGTTGCCAGAGTGCTCCTTTCTACCCTTTTTAAAAATGTCTGCAATTTTTTCCCCTTTTCCAGTCACCAGGGACTTCACCTGACTGCTATGACTTTTCAAATATTGTGGAGAGTGGCTTGGCAACTACGTCAGCCAATTTCATCAGGACTCTGGGATGCATCTTGTCAGGTCCTGTATATGCAGGTTCCTCGGGTGGTCATGAACCCTATCTTCTCTTATAGTGGGAGGGACTTTGCTTCCCCAGTCCCCATCTTGTGGTTCCTCCACTTAGAGAGGTGTGGGAAGAGGCTGCCAGTGATGACTGAAGTGAAAACTTTGTTGAGTACCTCAGCCTTCTCCTTGTCCATTGTTACCGGTTCGCCAGTCTTGCTCATTGTGGAGGGGTACGCTTCCTTTTCTAGCTGACATACCTATAGAAGCCCTTATTATTATTCTTTGCACCCCTTGCCAAGTTCAGCTCCCGCTGTGCCGTGGCCTTCCTGATTCTATCCCTACACAACCAGGCAGTGTCCCTATATTCTTCCCAGGATACCTGTCCCTGCTTCCGCTGCCTGTGCTTTTCTTTCTTGCCTTTTAGTTTGACCAGCAGGTCCTGACTCAGCAATGCTAGTCTCTTGCCCTCCTTTCCTGATTTCTTACACCTGGGATTGAGAGCTCTTGTGCTCTGTGGAAAGTGTCCTTAAAGGTCTACGAGATCTGTTTTGCTCCCTTGTCCCTGAGAGTAGTTTCCCAGGGGGTCCTATTGACTAATTCCGTGAAGAGCTGGAATTTTGCTTTCCTAAAATTCAGGGTCCTGACTTTACTCTTCGCCTGCCCCATATGTCTCAGGACTGCAAACTCCATCTGGACAGGAGCATGTGAGTGTGATGCCTTCTGTAGCTGGTGTAAAAAGGCTTTGTCAATAGGCTTCCCTTGATCAGGCAGCCTGCAGTAGACACCAACCACAAGGTTCCCTTTGATGCCTAATTCTCTAATTGTTACTTATAGGCTTCCAACCTGCTTATGGCTATTCTTCAGAGACAGCTTTTCAAATTTTATCCATTTCTCAATGGAGGGCAATGCCTCTGCCCCTCATTCTTCTCCTGTCTCTTCTGAACAGCCCGTAGCTATTGATAGCTGCCTTCCAGTCATGGCATTTGTCCTACCGGGTTTCAGCAATGGCAACTAGGTCATTGCTTTCTAGCAGCACAGTAGCTTCCAGCTCCTCCTGTTGCCCATGCTGCATGCATTGGTGTTGAGGCACTTCTCCTGGGCTGTTGTCTGTGTCACCTTAGAGGAACACACCTTAATTCATTTGAGGTATTTCATTGGTGTTTTCCTGTTGGCTCCTATTACCTCATGAGCCTTTGGCTGATGTTCATAAGACTTCAAGTGTGCTGAAGTGTAGCCTGCATGTCTCAGAGCAACAGGCTCTGGGCCCTTGCTAGCACCCTGTCCCTCTAGCCTTGGCGTGCCATCCCACAGCTTGTCACAGGCAAGCCTGATATTATGTCTCTTCTGAACAGCCCGTAGCTATTGATAGCTGCCTTCCAGTCATGGCATTTGTCCTACCGGGTTTCAGCAATGGCAACTAGGTCATTGCTTTCTAGCAGCACAGTAGCTTCCAGCTCCTCCTGTTGCCCATGCTGCATGCATTGGTGTTGAGGCACTTCTCCTGGGCTGTTGTCTGTGTCACCTTAGAGGAACACACCTTAATTCATTTGAGGTATTTCATTGGTGTTTTCCTGTTGGCTCCTATTACCTCATGAGCCTTTGGCTGATGTTCATAAGACTTCAAGTGTGCTGAAGCGTAGCCTGCATGTCTCAGAGCAACAGGCTCTGGGCCCTTGCTAGCACCCTGTCCCTCTAGCCTTGGCGTGCCATCCCACAGCTTGTCACAGGCAAGCCTGATATTATCCCTTTCCCCCTTTAAGTCTAGTTTAAAGCTCTGTCAATGAGCCCTGCTAGCTTGTGAACAAAGACCCTCTTCCCCCTTTGAGAAAGGTGAATCCCATCTGACGCCAGCAAGCCTGGTGCTGTGTAGGCCATCTTATTATTGAAATAGTCTGAGGGCCATACCAGGCTAGAAAATTTCTTAGTGATGTCCTTAACCTAGGCACCAGGGACGCAGCAGATGAATGTATCTAGATCTTTTTGCTGGGATGGGCTGTCTACTTCAAACCCTCTTGTGTAGTAGAAGATAGTGTGAAAATGTATTTGTTATTGTTTATATTGAGGTTTAATGCTTGGAAAAAGCTTGATATTGCATTTGCTAGCCACTGAATCTATTTGAAGGAGACAGCCTTTATTAATCTTCCAGCAAGTTTGCCCATGACACCAAACTTGGTGGTACAGTCGACACGCTGGAAGGAAGGGATGCTATCCAAAGAGACCTGGACAGGCTTGAGAGGTGGGCTCGTGGAAATCGTGTGAAGTTTAACCAAGCCAAGTGCAGGGTCCTGCACCTGGGAAGTGGCAACCCCAGGCACAAATACAGGTTGGGCAGAGAATGGCTAGAGAGCAGCCCTGAGAAGAAGGACTTAGGGATGTTGGTGGATGAGAAGCTTAACATGAGCCGGCAGTGTGCACTGGCAGCCCAGAAAGCCAACCACATCCTGGGCTGCATTAAGAGAAGTGTGGCCAGCAGGTCACGGGAGGTGATTCTGCCCCTCTACTCTGCACTTGTGAGACCCCACCTGGAGTTCTGGGTCCAGCTTTGGAGTCCTCAACGCAGGAAGGACATGGATCTGCTGGAACAGGTCCAGCGGAGGGCCACGAAGGTGATCAGAGGAATGGAGCACCTCTTCTATGAGGAGCTGGGGTTGTTCAGCCTGGAGAAGAGAAAGCTCCAGGGAGACCTTATAGCAGCCTTCCAATATCTGAAGGGGGCATACAGGAGAGCCGGAGAGGGACTCTTTATCAGGGAGTGTAGTGATAGGACAAGGGGAAACAGTTTTAAATTGGAAGAGGGGAGATTTAGATTAGATACCAGAAAGAAACTCTTTACTGTGAGGGTGGTGAGACACTGGAACAGGTTGCACAGAGAAGCTGTGGATGCCCCATCCCTGGAAGTGTTCAAGGCCAGGCCGGATGGGGCTTTGAGCAACCTGGTCTAGTGGGAGGTGTCCCTGCCCGTGGCAGGGGGGGGTGGAACTTGATGATCTTTAAGGTCCCTTCCAACTCCAAACCATTCTATGATTCTATGAGAACACTTCTGTAATTGTTTGGCATTGGGTTGGCATTGCTGTTGCTGTAGTATTTGCAAGCACTCTGAATAATATTGAAACACTGATGGGGTATGCACTCCTTATATTCATAGTAACTTCAATGGGGTGTTCTGCAGGCTGGTTTTGTATTTGTCATTTGTCTCTCATATTGAGAACTGGGAGAGCAGCATGATGGAGGAAGGCATTTAACTCTCTGATATAGAGAACAGCCTGCTACATACCTTTGTCCTAGGAAACGAGCTAGAAGAAAAGAGTTCTGGTCTAGGGGAATTACATTATTTATAGTCCTAGCTGTTTACTTTTACTTCGCATAAGCTCTTGTGAGGTGCACTATGAAAAACACGGGGAAAGTCAATTTTTACTGGAGAGCGTTTGGAACAGGACTGCATGTGTGGAAGGAGTGGTTCCTAGCATCTGTATAGGCATTGCCAAAGTTTTCTAGGATGTTATGAATTGTCAGCCATTTCGATCTGGGATAAAGGAGTAGGAAGGGTGGGTGAAACTGAAATAGAATCGTTGCTCTGGACTACAAAGTCCCACCAAAACACGTGCTTAAGGAAGTGGCCAAGGCTGCACAAACATCAAAGGGGCAGGAGTCTTTCCCTCTCTGTAGTTTTCAGTGTTTTGACAGTGGCTCGTGTAAATGTTGGCAGGGCTGCAGACTTTGACAGTGCTACAGTGGCATCTTTTATTTTTTCATGACAAGCATGAACATTACCAGCAAATGTATAGTGACTGGAGAACTTTTCAATGTAGAAAGAGGTTTATCTGTCTTCTTACTGAATAATGCACGCTTATCTTCTAATTTCACTCTAGTGTATTACAAACTACATTTTAATTGTACTGATACACTGATCAATCCAGATTGATCTCTATGGCAAGCTTTGTCTTCCTCATTACTTACTTGTTTTCCTTATTACTTACCTGTTAGACAGTGCTTGGTTTAGTCACAGTTTTTGCCAACAGTGATTTTAGGTACTACCAAATCACTGATAAAGGTTCTGAGAAAAAAAAACCACTCCTGTGCGCAGAAATTTGTATCTGTGCTCTCTCTCCAAGATTTTTTCTTTTCCATCGTTCTGGGGGAAGATCCTAAGAAGCTTTAAAATGGGATAAAAACATACTTATTAGTCCTGGCCCTAAATTAATTTTCCAGGATCCGATCCTGAAAATGTGAAAGAAAATAGAGAAGCTTCATGTCTTAGCCTAGAATTTTGCTCTAGGGACCTAGACAAATCAGTATGGACCTCTTAAAGCTTGTACATTAGGAAAAAAGGAAAAGCCAAAAGCACTGTTTTTCTTCCCCACAAAGGAGTTTGATCTCCGAGCTATCGTACAAGAAGGCCAATTCCCATCCAGTCCTCGGGAGGCTCTCACAGAACATTTTCAAGCCGATGTGAGATGAAAAAAAAAAAAAAAGGAAAAAAGAAAATTAAGTGAGAAACATAGATATTAAAAACAAAAACAAAATTATTTTCTTGGTTGATTTCTTCTGAGATAATACAGGGAGTGATACTTACTGATATTAACACCTACAATTTGGTAATTTCATTTCTTAATCTTGTTAACACTATTTTCCCTCTATTCCAGTTAATTAAAAAAGACAGATCTGACCTGACAATGGTCTCCATCGTGCTTGTAATCACACTTTCCTAAACCCTGACACACTGCTGTTTGTTATCACATTTTCTTGGGTTTCCCGTTGTTTTTCAAGCCATTTTTCACAATTGAATAAGAGCTGATAGGAGATAACATGCCAAACAAGGTTGTGTGACTTTTTGCTTTGAAAGCAACAGTAGTGAGAAAACCATCATTTGGTAAGATTGCTGGGCAAAGGTTTCAGATAAGCATTTAACTGACAGAATACAGGCTGATGGAGAACTAAGCTGCCTGCAAATGTAAAGAGCAAGCCAGAGCTGTTTTATCTTTCAAAAAGCAGGTAAAATCCTTCCATTCATCATCTATTCCTTTAATCCAACATAGTAAGAAGTGGCTTTCCAATTTGGGTCCTGATGTATTTGCTTGCGTCACTGTTTATAAAACAAATCAAGCAAAAAGTAAGGGAAAAGTCTCCTCTGTTAACCCTCACAGCCTTGCAGTTTTTCCTTGACTGATTACAAAGTTCTTTCCAAACACTAATTAATCATGTTCAAAGGCCACATATACTGATATCCTGTCAATTTTCAATGCCAAATATCTTTCCTGCCAACAGGCAAGAAGAAGTTAAGGAATGGAAGAGATTATATACAGAAATAATTTAGCTGGTGAAATGATGAGCAAGACAAAAATGAGACCCACTAAGTGGAATTAAATAGAAAGAAAGAAATGAGTATTTTTAGACAATGTCCAAAAGATTTCAGGTAGCATTATGGCTGAAGTACTTTTATTATACAATAAATAGATCGTCACCTGAAACAAAATTAAACTTCAATAAACTAGTCAGAAGAGAGAAGAACTCATTATTAATGGTATGGAAATTACCAGTGTAAAATTTCTTATGCTACACAGTGAAATGCAACTGAACAGGGTGGCTTTGACTGCTGATGAATATCTGAGACAGCCTGCAAACCATAAGAAAATTTGGGTTGGAGAGGGTCTCTGGAGATCATCTGTACCAATCCCCCACTCAAAGCACATCCAGTTACAGCACATTGTTCAGAGCCTTGACTGGCTGAGTTTTGAATATCTCCAAAAATGGAGATGCCACCACCTCTCCAATACCTGCTCCAATGTTTTACCATTCTCATGGTGAAAAAATTTTCCTAAAATCTAATTGGAATTTCTGATTTTGAAGTTTGTGTATGTTGCCTCTTGTCCTATTGCTGTACACCTCTGAGAAGAGTTTGTCTCTGTTGTCTTCATCATACCATTATGTAGCTGGGGTCAGCAGTGAGATCCTTCACCTTTCTTTTCCTCAGGCTGAACAAGTCCAACTCCCTCTCCTGCTCCTCATATATCCATATCCTTCTTCTGGGTATCTGCTTTCTCAGTTGACTACAGCATAACTTGGACTCCTTAATTAGGCATCTAAACACCAATAGAATGAATCTGGGTCATTCAAGAGAGAGGACAACGTTGATGGTCTTTGACCATAATTTGAGTCTTGTGATCAAAAGCTGTTTCAGAAGCCCCAGGGTAAAAGAAAGAATGACTGACCCAGAAGAATGTTGTGTTTTGTGGTGGCAACAGAAGAGGCTCTAGACAAGCTGAAGGGACTCATCCAGACTAAGTTTTTTTGTCAGTGAAGGCTTTTGCCTAATTAGCAGATTTCCACACTCTTGGATCATTTTGTTCTCTCTGCATGGTTAAGGTGGCCAGCTGTGATGTGGTTAACTCTGAAACAGAAATGCTAGCAAACAAACTTTGTGATAACAGCATTAAGAGTTCATGACTCTTGGACAGCTGTTGCTTCCATCTGTATAAATATGTTGTATCCAGAAGGCTGCACCTACAGTCCTGAGGACAGTGACAGCACAAGCTCCTCAGACACTGGTGAAGTACAAAGCAGCTTTTGGTGGGAGGGACCACGAGATGCCTGTTCTACTGAAGATTAGCAGAATCAAAAAGAACTAAACTCAAATAACTTCTGAAAAAGCTGAACTAAAAATTTGTAACGGGAAGAATGTCTTAAGGAAACAAATCACAGTAAATCCTTCTGAACTTGGGAACTTTCTCATAAATAGGAAAAAAAACTGCAGAACTGAAACCAATGGCTCACCTAGCTGAGATCTGCTCTAACAAATAGCCATATACTTTTCTTTTCATTACATGACCAGAGGGTCAGATTGGTCTTATGGCAGGAGGATTTTGAGAAAAGGAAATGATCACTGTCCAAAATGCCCCATGGTCATTGCAACAGAGCTGTGATCCAGAGAACAAGAGGCTGGTGATCAGCCTAGGGGTGAGGTAATGGAGTTAGGCAATAGCCAGATTATGCAGCATATTTTTTTCAAGTGACTACTAATATACAGAGCAGCATGTTTTCTCCCTCTCCATCTTTCAGTCCCTGGAAAATGACTCATGTGATGCATCAAGTGATGAGGCAGTGGGAATGTGACGCCAAAGACGGATTTGCCTGTGACTCTGAAGAGCTGCTCAGAGCTCTGCAGAGGGAACCCGGGTTCAGGCATGGGGCCAGCAATCACTAAAAATGGGGATGTGTGTGTAGTTCTGATGGAGATAGATACCTAGTACAAATTAAAAAGGATCCTCTCAGCAGCAATGTATCCCATTGAAAATAAGCAGGGATTACTAGTTTTTAAAAGCATACAGGTCTCCAAGGACTGAGGTGTTTCAAGATCCACAATGAACTGAATTCAAAACTTATTCCCAAAGAAATGATTGACTAAAATTTCCAAGCCCCCTGACTGTGAGCTTTGCTGAACAGCAATACTCCATAGAGGTCCAACATGATTAAAAAGTGCAATGCTCCATTTGGGTCCAACATGATTAAAAGTGCAGTGTCCTTGCTTTTCCAAGAACTTCAGAAGGGATCAGCAAAGCAACTAGTTTATGTACATTTTCACTTCTTAAAAATGGTTAACTGAGTTCACTTTAATGCATCGTATCCTGTGCTTTTTTCAACCACAAAGAGCAATGACCATTCTTGTGCACAATGTTTTATCTGGGCTTGCATGGGGACAGCGGAAGGAAGTAATAGGGAAAGAGATTCTCCTTTTTTTTGAAGTGGGTGAGATACAGCAAGGGTGATTTAAAAGGAGAAAATCTGGCACAAAGAGAGAACTGCTTGTGCCTCCGTTCTCGGTGGAGTTTTGAGTCATTCATGCAGTGCAGTAGCTAGGGAGCCTGAGTGACTCATACATTGCTAACTATGGAGAAAAAATATATTTTCTGAAACATTCAAGCATTACTCACATTTTCACTTAGTATCAGCTGATTCTAGTAGCCTTATTCCACCTTTCGGGATTTAGTACAATGAGTTATATAAAAGACAGATTGGGCTCAAGCTAAATTGCTAAATTTGGCATCAAGCACCTTGCCTAGATTATGAAGTGTTTTGAGTGCCCCTCAGTTCAGCATGGAAGATATTTGTCTTTAACAGGGAGGAGCTGGGAAAATTGTAAAACGCACATTACAGTTGACTTCAGAAGCTCTTGATAACTATCTTAACTTCTGTGTTGTGACTTTCATCCCAAAGGCTGCTCAAATCTCTGACCAACTGGTAAACAGCATATCCAGGGATTTATTACCTACTTCTGAACTGGTACAATTTCTAGGGTCTTCAGTACTCAAAATGGAACCAGAGAAAAAAAATTGAGTCTTCTCCAGGCTCAAAAAGCCCAGCTCTCCAGCTTCCCCTTGTACATTGTCTGGCCTCACCACCTGGCCAGCTTGGTGGCCCTCCACTGGGATTGCTCCACTATGCCCATGCCTTTGAGTATGGGGGAACCCAGAATCAGACATAGCATGTGGTCCAGATGTGGTCCCACAAGTGCTGAGTAAAGGGTAATAATCCCTTCCCTTGACCTATGGGTGACACTCTTGCTAGCTCAGCCTGGTGTTCACTTGGTCTTTGCCACAAGGAGTCACGCTGCTTAAGAGTACCGAAGAGTGACATGACGTGGGTCAATGCAGATGCATCCTACGGCTGCGCAGTACAAAGATGGCCAGGAGATCTACGTGTGTTAGGAGACCCACATGTGGTCACACTGTCCATAATTTCATCCACTTTGTGGAAGACTGTAGACTTATTGGTAGATGCCTGGAGTAACACCAGAAGTCTGACATCATTAAGTACCTGATTTATTGATAAAAATGAGTCATTTCAGTTTTAAAGAAGAGTGAAATGATGTAGACCCTTTTTGCAAATAGTTTTGATGTCTATGGAAAAGTGCTGTGTAAGAGCTAGGTGTCATTTTGCTTAGGCTTTTTGTGAATGTTTGTGTGCGGTAGGTCCCTGCTACAAAATTCTACCCCAGAGCAAATTTCAACATTTGCGCTGCATTATTCTAGGAACTTTCATATATCACCGTGGCCAAATCAAAAGAGAACTGGATATCTTTCTGGATAATAACCAGTTTTATTAGCAAAGATTACAAAATAAATAAAACCTCTGTGAGTTCTGGAAAGGTTGAGGATCCTCAGTACTGGGCATGTTTGTGCTCCAATAAGTATGAGACATTTCTGTTAGCAGTTTCCACAACAGTCTGATGTGATTTCCTGCTGCTTCTTCTGAAGTCCCTGACAGACCTTCTCAGAGACAGGGCATTGACCTCAGAATGGGAAGGTCCATGATTTTTCCAAGATTTCCAGTAATGGGAGACTGAAATATTTCACCAGAAACCACTGAGAGCCTTCTGGTGCCTCCCTATGACCCCCTCCTCTACCCAGGAAGGCAAAAGCATTTTCCTGTGGTTGGATGGAGGAGAACCAGAGGTGCTCAGCTGCTGAAGCCCAGAAATGCATGGATTTACATCTTCTGATGGCCTAGCAGAGCACACAAGGAAATACAGGCATGGATGTAGAGGCAGAAAACTTGATCTAGCTCTGCACTATACTAGGATAAGTCAGATGTTGATCACCAAGGCTAACACTACAATTAAGCCTAATTCCATTGCATTTGCTTAGATGCCATTCTTTTTCCTAATAAATAAATAAATAAATGCATTTATTGCATTTAATGAGTAATTTCCAATGGATTAGACTCCTTTTAAAGTCTGGCTAAAATTTATCGAAGCCAACAGGTATCTGTGGGGTAAAATAGTGCTCCATCCTCAACGCAGTCTCAGGGCCGTCACGGGGGAGATGTGGGTAACCCTAGGGCTTAGTCAGGGATGTTCTGGAGTGTGCATATCTCAGATAGAGACAGATGGTTGTTTGCTTACTAGAAATATGTAGGTTAATTCCCTAGAGGAATGTATATATCTTTGTCTGATTGCACTTCAGGGGAAATTTGGGTGAAACAATCTAAATGGGAATTGTGGGAAGCACTGAAAAGTCAAGTGACAGTTTCCTGTGGACTGAGATGTTTAATATTAGGCAATGCAGTTTGAAACTATTAGCCAAGAGGTAAGGCAGTGCTATTGCAAAAGGCCTTGAAGATTTTGTAAGGTAATATTTAAGAAATTTGTCAGGAATAGGGCAGAAAAAGACATTATGTTACTAAGTAATGAGTAGTGTAACTGTGAATGCAGGATGCAGTTCTGTTACCCCATCTCAGAGATAGAAAACATTCAGAGAAGAATAACCATGAGTAGCAAATGGCTACCTAACTGCAAGAATCAAAGTGGACCAGGAGTCTCCACCCTGGGATAGAGGCAGCTGAGGGTCTAGAGAGACCTATATATCCCATCAGGGTCCATCAAATTTGGGATGCCATCGAGAAGGTGAAAGAAGTAGATGTTCTTCACTATTTCTCACACTGTAAGAACTAGTTCTTCTAGCCATCAGCAAGTTTGGCACAAACAAAAGACAGTACCTATAAAATGATGGAACTGATTGCTATGGTAATTGTGAAGGTGGAAGCCACACAGATATTGGAGCCAGACTGAAAAAATTACCTCCAACTGTGATTATTAAGCATGACATTGCAAATATAGTCTCCTGCTCAGGAACTCCCTCAACCCCTCCATTGGCAGAAGCCACCAAGAAAATGGGTCACTTGTAAATGCCCCCATTTCTACTGTTCTTCACATATTTTCCCCACTTACCACCATCATTCATGGGGGAGTTGCCTTTGAGAAAGGCAGAGTTATGCATTTTCTCTGGACATCCGTATGTGTCTCCTCATCCCGATCCCTTTCTTGGGGATTTCTGTGCTCACAGGACAGCTGTAGAGAGCTCTTTCTCCTGGCTGCATGAGTCTGCCTTTGTGGATGGGACAGGGAACAGCATCTTTCCTAGGAAATGAAAGAAATGACAGGTACAGTGTCCCTGGGGTAGGTCAGACCAGGTGGTCACATAAAACCTTGCTTTTGGGTAGTGAGAGGGGAAATGGTGTCTGGGTAGTCTCACCAGGATCATTTTGTTAGTGAGCCACATCCTTGTCTTCAGGAGGTGGAGCCCTGTTTGGGATCCTTGCTGCCTGTAGTGATGGACTCCTTTCACCCACAACATACACAACCTCTCTGTGTGTGTGCTCTTCTGGCTTGGATGGATGCTTCACAGCCATAAGCGAAGGCAAAGATGGGTGTCTCTGCTGGGGCAGAATTGGGAGCGCTGGGATGTGAGAAGCCGGGGTAGGGTGGTTGGTGTGCTGGAGCAGAACAGAGCCTGCTGCCAGCTGGGTGACACTGCAGGGCTACATGAGAGGTGGCCAAGCCTGTCAGGGCTGTGACAAATGTGGCATTGTGTGGAGTCCTGAGGGTGGTGGAACATGCTGAAAGAAGGACGACAGGGAGCCAAGGCTCCTTAGAGCACCGTGGAGAGAGCCAGCCTTGCAAGTGTCAGGGGAGACCCCAGCCATCCCGCCTCCCATACTGGCCCTCGTCTCCCACCACCCATAAATAAAAGAGACACCGCTCGTATCTCTTCGCGTGGCACTGGGGAGAACCAAGTCATCTGCATCTGAGGACATTCAACACCTCATCCTGCTCAGGAGACCAACATTGGTGTAGTCAGCAGTGCCTCTCCATGCAGGTCTCCATCAGAGGAGACCAGTAGTGCCAGACCCGCACTGTCCTCCCAGCCTCACCTCTTCTCCAAAACCCACTCGATGGCAATGGTGCAAGGTGCACTCTGCTCGTGACTGACCCTCTGGGCAGATGTGCCCCACAGTGTGACCAGCCCTTGTGCCCCAGTCACCCCACTGATGGGATGCTCCTCAGGTTCTCACAGCTGCATTGGGCAGAGCTTCAAAACAACACATCTTACCTCTTTGTCCATCTCTTCTACCTTCCTCCTGCCTCTGCCCTGCCTCCTCCCACTGCTAAGCAGGGATGGACACAGCCACAGCGTGGACCCCAAAAATAGAGCTGCGTGACTATCCAGGCTTCACTTTGTTGAATGTCACCAGGTGTGTGCACTATGCAGGCTCGTGTGATGGGGGAAGCAGGGCATCCCCTTGTCGCTCCCAGCCTCTCCACCACATTAAGCCTCTGCTTCAGAGTGGAAACTCTGGAGCATAGGCTGCCATTTCTAATTACTCTGTGCACGACTTAGCACAATAAAGCCCTCTGTGGTGGGTCTCCAGGAGCTACTGTAACTCTCTGTATGCACCCTATACTTTCAGGAGAAATCACTGGGGAGTTAATACTGCTGGTTTCAGCCTGCCACTGTGCTGCATGAATAATCATGGAAAAAATTTGCATTCATTCAACAGTGTGTGGGAATGTTTAAATTATAAAACCCATTTTCATTTAATTAAGGCGGAAAAAACCAACAAAAAAATCATCATTCATGTTAGATACTGGGAGATCCTTAATTTGCTTTAAATAAAAAGGTTGCTGTCAGTTTAGGTTCAGTCTAAAAAGATGAATAATTTGTTTGATCACCTGAGAAACGGGAGATCATATTGCCCAGTAGTTTGTTATTATATTTCAGCAATAGTGTCCTTTTCATCTGAGGTTAACTAGAGTTACAGAGCTGACAAAACACTGTGCTGCTGTGTCTCTTGTTTTATGTCCTTTGATAGCTACTGCTGAAGTACAAGACATCCTCACAATGAGACACAAAAATATGCAGGAACCACTAAGAAAAGAACTTTCTCTTGCACCTCTGTAAACCCAATTTACACCTAAGCGAATCAGCTGTATTTCTTATTAAGAAAGAGAAAAAAAAAAAAAAAGAAAAAACTTAAGGACTCGCAGTGGCTAATTATTTTTGAAATCACAGCATTTTGACCAAAGAAAGGCCTTCAGGGGGTATTTCCATTTTTCTTTTCACAGTGGAATAGAATCTTGCTAATATAGGGATTGGTTCTTCCCCTTGCCTTTCTAAACTCTACAGCTTAGCTCAGTCACATTCCCAGCCTCAAGTGGACAGTGCCTTAATTAGAGGAAGATCCCAGATGAAGGGTTTCTGGGTTCCTCAGACATAAGGGTCTGCAGCAAAGCGAAGGATGTGCAGGTCTGCACCAGCCTGCCTGCTTGTAGAGAAAGATGTGTCAAAGCCGTGGGACATCGGTGGGGATGGCACTGTGGGGGTGGATGGTGGCGAGGGACACTAGTGGTGCCTGTGGATGAAACCTACCTCTCTCCTTGCACCTGCCCTGAGCAGGATTTGCCTTTCAGGTCCCTTCACTTTAGGCATAAATGCAATTGCAGGCTGCAGGTCCTCTCCTCCTAAGGTAACCCTCTAAATGCATTTGGACCTGTTCCACCACAAAAGCACTGCACGATTCTTGAAAGAGCTGGGGGTGACCACCCCATGCTCTGTCTGCAAGCAAGGAGTCCAGGGAGGATGCCCAGTCCTGCTTGGCAAGTTGTTTTGCCAGAGGTAGTTGTAACAAGTCCTGATTTGGGGTGAAATAGCCTTTTCCCTGCATATTGCCTGACCAGCTTGGCATTTACAACTGGGGAGTGGCAACAATGCCAAAAGGCTAGAAAGCATGGGCAAATCCAGACATTGACCTGCCTTTGCTGGCAAAGCATCGCGTTGGCCTCTCCAAGGGCCCTTCACACCTAGGTGATAACAAACCAAGACGTCACCACAGCCTCACCCCATCTTCCCTGTCCCGTCACGCGAACAAATGTCAGTCTGGGAAAGGTCACAGGTTTCTCCTGTGTCTCACAGTGATCAGCTGCTCTCTCCAACCCAACTCCTGCTGCTGGTGCTGCTGCTGCTCCCCTTGTACATACCACTGGGACGTTGAAACAAAAAGGTGGGTCTTTTGTTTCTGATGGGAACCACCGGTTTCTAGGAAGCTCATGCAATGCCCTTCTTGATCACAAGCAGTAATGGTGACTTGGGGAGGGACTACTGCTTCAATCCTGGGCATTTTATTGACCAGAAGAGAATTTGTACGAAAACCTCAGCCTCTGGGCAAATCTGAGTTTGTATCCACTGCCAGATCTGCTGTATCCAGTGTAGCAGGCCCAGACTGGTGTTGCTGAAGTGGGCACAGGCTTGTGAGGCTCCGTCAGGGCTTCCCCCACCATGTTCTCCTTTGTGGCACATCCTCTTCAGCCTCCTCAGGTGACTCTGCTCCACCATGGGAAAGTCCTTGACTAACACAGTACCTGCTTGTCATACCTAAACACCAGACCAGGAATTTGTCATGGGACTGTGAAATCCTTAGTTTGTACTTTTTCTTTTTTTTTTTTATAAAATAATCCACTTCAAATCCCACAAGACTGAAACCACCACACCGTGCCCCAGCTAAAAACTTTGACTTCTCTGGTGCAGTTCATAATACCTAATCCAGGCAGAGGCCTGGCATCCCGAGCATCGTTTAGAGCTGGCTGGTGTCAACAGGCCCGTCTAGAGAGTCACATGTTGCATGTCATACCTTAGTGTGTGAGGACTACTCTGGAGGTATCTATTTCTCTGTAGTCACAGGACAAGGGGTAATGGTTTTAAATTGGAAGAGGAGAGATTTAAATTAGATATTAGGAAGAAATTCTTTACTGTGAGGGTGGTGAGACACTGGAACACGTTGCCCAGAGAAGCTGTGGATGCCCCATCCCTGGAGGTGTTCAAGGCCAGGCTGGATGGGGCTTTGAGCAACCTGCTCTGGTGGGAGGTGTCCCTGCCCATGGCAGGGGGGTTGGAACTCGATGATCTTTAAGGTCCCTCCCAACTCTAACTATTCTGTGATTCTATGATTCTCCTTGTCCGAGTGCTTTAATTAGAGTACATTAATCCCTCTGCTCCTGCTCCTATACTGTCTCTTCACCATTTTCTCTTCCCTTTCATTGTATTTCATCCATCTGTGGTGCTCTGACATGTTAACTGGTGAGTTTTTTCACAGCACGGACTTTATTTCTGTTTTTACAAGATCCTGCTAGAGAAGCACCTTCAACCTGACCCTTTCTTACGGAGGCTGCTACAAAACCAAACTGCTGCAGAATCCAAGGGGGAAAGAAAGATCCAGCTGCTGCTGTATGTGGTCCAAAGGTGCCTTACTTCATCCACACCAAAATGCTGGCTGGTAAAGCTTGTGTGCTCACCATGCAGTATCCATCTGACAGGCAGTAATAGCTGTTTTCTGACAGTCTGCAGTCCGATCCTGGGGCTGTCTCCTCCAGGCAGTGATGTCAGGAGTGTTACGCAGCACTAACACATCAGCCCTGTTGTTGCTGTGGCTTTCAAGCGAGGTGGTGACTGTTGCATGAAAAACCGCCTCTCCTCTCAAGGAGGCAAGTGAAGGCTGATGAGAAAAGTCATTGCACAAGCTAGTACTTCCTAGCATATACAAAATGTTTTTTGGTTCTCTGCTCGCTGCTATTTCACCCTCGGTCTCACTTTTCATTTAAGCCAGCTCACATCAACCAAGGATTTTTGACCAGTGAAGTGGTCTTTCTCTTTTTCTAACCCCAGCACCATGAAGAACAGGACCTCACTTCAGAGCATGAGGTTTGTGAACCATTACAGTAGACACAACATCAGTAGCCAGGATAATAAAAGGGTGAAAACCCCTGACTCAATGTCCATGAGATGGGGTTTCAGCCACCTTATGGGCTTCATGGTGGTAGTCCAGCCTTGGTTTCCTGAACATGTTGTCCAAGAGGTGTTACACAAACACAAAGAAGCATCATTCACACACATTCAGACAGACAGGCCTTTTGCAATCTGTGTTTCTCAAACATTAGTCTCAGCTCTTCTAGATCTGGCATCATTTTTCCCAACATCATACTTTTCCTTTGAACTTAAAATTCGTTGGGCGCAGTCTAAGTTCTTGTTTCAATTAAGTCATCCAAAAGTAACACAAATTCAGGCTGGAAGTTAGGAAGATGTGTTCAATGACCAGGTGAATAAAGGGTAACTCAAGCTTTCCATTGAGTGGGTGGAGTGAAAGAGCAAACCATCCTTGAGGATGGTGTCTGAAAGGAATAACAACATGCAGTTGCCTGAGATAGCCCAGGCATCCTTTTAGGCCCTATGATTCACATGACATTTGTGCCTTATTCACAGCTTCTCAAATGTCTATCTCCTGCTGTTATTATTTTTAGCTTGGTTTGCTAAAGAAACAAGGCTGATGTGATGAGGCTGCCCATCTGCCTTGACTGTCTATTGGTCCCATTCGCCCCTTCTCCCAAAACACTGTGAACCCACTGGTCTGTTCCAGCCTGGTCTGATGGTGGGATGGGGGTCTCAGGGTGAATTATCTTACATGATAAGCCATGAAAATTGGCTGCTCCTGAGGGAAGGACTAACACAGCACTTGGTGGAGGGAAGGGCAGGGCGAATCCAGCTGTTGGTGCCCTGTCTGTGGCAAGAGCTGGGTGGGTGGTGGACATGCATGTACTCACCAGGCAATTGGGACACAGGACACTTGAAACCTGAAACGTGCTGTCTCTTGGCTGCGCGATGATCTCCTAAAAGAGATGGGGTATTTGGGGTGTTGCTATGCAAAAGGCAAGGGGATGAATGACACATTTTTCTGGATAAACCAGACTTCCCCATGTCTGCAGCTCACTGAGAAGCACCTGCATCTGTAACCCTGAGTAACTCTCCAGGTAAAGGATTCACCTCTCAGTATGTGGCTGATTTTGCATGTTAACTACCCCCTGATGTGAACTACTTCAGGCAAGGATTTGATTTGACTCCTGAAGCTCTGCATGCCTGTGCTTACACCACATACCTACCTCAGTGTGAGAGGACACCAAGGCCATTTTGGGGAGCTTTGCCATCTGTGCAGGAGCACAGAGTCATCAGTCCCAATCCTGGATTTCCAGAGGTGCTGACTTGGTCCTTTGTCCATCTTTCCCCATTGCCGAGGAGACATTTAAGCACACAAATAGCCTGTCGGGGAATATAAATGCGTGCTTAGGTTTGTCTGGTGGGGTTGCTCAACCTCTAACGTTAACTGCCCGTCTTTGCAGGAATGAGACTGCTTTGTGCAATAGCCTTGTGGCTCTGAAAGCTTTCGAGACTGGCTGTGTGTCCTCCGCATTCTCTTACTCCTCATTTTCTATAAGCTGAATAATCATGACAAAGCTGCATTTCTTTCCCTGCAAGGCGTTTCCTTCCTTCTCAGATCTTTCCATCATGCATCCCGCACGCCTCCCCTTTTTCCAGGCGTGAAGGATGCAATCCCGCTCAGGTGCTCCCAGGATCCCCCCACGCTCGGCAGCCGACGAGTGATCCTCTCTTTTCTTTTTCACGCTTCCTTTCTTCAGAGTGACTCAACAGCCTCCGCAGACCCTCAGCTCCCCCCCCTAAATGGAGTGCATCTCATTTCCATGCCTTTTTAAACCCCCCCAAATAAAGTCACAGAATCACAGAATCTTCTAGGTTGGAAGGGACCTCAAACATCATCTTGTCCAACCGTCAACCTAACTGACAAAAATAGACACCCACACAACAAACAAGAAGCATCACCATCACTAAACCATACCTCCCAGCACTACATCAACCTGTCTTTTGAACACCTCCAGGGATGGTGCCTCAACCACTTCCCTGGGCAGCCCATTCCAATGTCTGATAACCCTTTCAGTGAAAAATTTTTTCCTAATATCCAGCCTGAACCTCCCCTGGCGTAACTTGAGGCCATTTCCTCTCGTCCTGTCGCCTGTGACCTGAGAAAAGAGACCGGCCCCCATCTCTCTACACCCTCCTTTCAGGTAGTTGTAGAGAGCGAGAAGGTCTCCCCTCAGCCGCCTCTTCTCCAGGCTGAATAACCACAGCTCCCTCAGCCTCTCCTCATAAAACTTGTGCTCCAGACCCCTCACCAGCTTTGTTGCCCTTCTCTGGACCTGCTCCAGCACCTCAATGTCTTTTTTCTGGTAGGGAGCCCAAAACTGGACACAGTACTCAAGGTGGGGCCTCACCAGTGCTGGGTACAGGGGGATGATCACCTCTCGGGCCCTACTCACCACGCTGTTCCTGATACAGGCCAGGATACCATTGGCCTTCTTGGCCACCTGGGCACACTGCTGGCTCATGTTCAGCTGACTGTCGACCAGCACCCCCAGGTCCTTTTCTGCCAGGCAGCTCCAGTCACTCTGCCCCCAGCCTGTAGTGCTGCCTGGGGTTGGTGTGACCCAAGTGCAGGACCCGGCACTTGGCCTTGGTGAACCTCATCCTGTTGGTCTCGGCTCATTGATCCAGCCTGTCCAGATCCCTCTGCAAAGCCTCTCCACCCTCCAGCAGGTCGACACTGCCACCCAGCTTGGTGTCATCTGCAAACTTACTGATGGTGCACTCGATCCCCTCATCCAGATAAGTCCAGGAGTTTAAGAAGGAGAGTGGCGCAGGGTTACGCATTCTGGCAAGGATGCTGGTGGCAAAGGCAGGGACCGGGCAAGGAGCTGCCAGAGGGGGACAGCTCGTGCCCTGCTCCTTTTTCTCCACTTCTGTTGGGATGACGCTCTGCAAATGTCATGCTTAGTGTTTTGATGCCTAAATTTCAATTGCAACCACATGATCTGCTTGGCTATAAGCAAAAGACTTGCCCCGTTTCAGCATATGAATTACAGCCATGAATTCACCCTTGGCTAAATTGCGTGTTTATTCCTGGTACGAAGCTGCGAACTCCGCTCCTGCAGAGAGGAAATCATTACCCACGTCAATGCCCTGACAAGGGGAGGGACTGAGGAGGGAGAAGCACAAACATTACAGAAAAAAGCCTAACATGCTTGTTATGAATAAAATATGCAGCCCGGCTTTAATCACGGTACAGAATGGCTCCAAAAAGCATCAGGGGAATGGTTTACAAGGCATAGGACTGCTACTTCTCCCCCGCCCCACTACAAGAGCTTTATTTTAGGTGATAAAAACAAGGAGAAAACACTGAAAAGTCAGGAGAAAGTGGAAGCATCCTTTGTAGCATAAGTGTTAGTTTGTATCTGTGCAGTGTGGGGTGAAAAAGCAGTTTTGCCGCAGCCTGACCTCACTAAGTCTGCACTTCCATTCCCAAGCACGGGCTTTGCTGGCTGTCAGAAATGACCTGTTTGGAGGGGCAAGGGCAGATGGAGGGCTGGCTGGGGACACTGCTGCTCCCTGCCCCTTGGTTGCCTCCTGCATGAAGCGGGGGAGTCATCGGAAGGTGCCCCCCTGCCAGACAGCCGAGGATTCCTCTCCGTGGGGGAAATCTTCAGCAGTTTTCTTCCTGGCCCTGCTAGAGGACATGTAGCTGCCATGTGTGACCTCCATGGGGATGCTAAAGTCCCTTCCTTTACATAAAATGCTGAAGGGGAACGCGTAAGCAGTTAGGGAGCAGCCTGACAGAGGAGAAGCTGCTGTGGCTCCATGGTCCAGCTAGTGACAAGGCTGAGTGTATTCCCCATAGGCACATGCACAAGCACACGTGTGCCCCATATATACACACGGCCAGACACACTGACCTACACAGGCAGATGTGGCCAGCGCTCACTTAAAGACAAACAGCGCCGGTGACCTCATGCTGTCCCACTCTGTCTGGGCAGGATGACAGTCCATTGGTGGAAATTATCCATATACATATGTAGGGTGTGAATCCCTGCAGCAGCCGGGCTCGGATGCTCAGCCCACCCAGTGGCTGCCCCTGGATCCCAGTCTGCCCAGTGGCCAACAACTGGGCATGTGAGCCGTGGAGGATGCAGCTCCCATGGTGGCACTCCCAGACACATGGCCCTCTGACCATGCTCCAGTCGCTGTGCTCAGACCCCACATGTACCCATGGACACTGAATGGGGTCCCTCTCCCAGGAGAAGTTAGAAATGACATTTAATGAGGAGACAGGATAGACTGCGTTGGGTAGGGCAGGGCATGGCCAGACAAGCACAGTGACCAGCCCTGGCTTATCCTCTTATCCCTCTGTTTTCCCATATTTGTTCCTCCCCAAGTGACCTTGATCCTTCCCTCTCCTTCCCTCCTTGCTTCTGGGCTCCCCCAGCTGCTGCAGTGCCTCCAGGTTCCCTGTGTGCATGGAGATGGCCCTTCGATGGGCTGATGGCTCCCATGGGCAGCTTGGGAGGAGCAGGGCAGCAAGGGATTCACCAGAAGTCACCTCAAATTGCTGGGATCTTGCAAAGGAATGTGTGTCCTGGTGCAACAGCACTGGATGTGATTTTTTTTTTGTCTAATGTAAGATCCTCAGGTTAATAAAAACTGCCATAGACATTATGTCTGGCATAAGGGATACTGAACCCTCTCTTCCCTTTCCAAGGGTCATTTTTATTTTGCTGGGAAAGGTTTTTAAAATACTCATGAGCTGTCTCCGCTGCACACAAGTCTCTGTGCACCAGTCTGAGCACCGTCCCAGCACTAAGCAGAATTTGTGCCCTGCCTCGGAGCTGTGCTGTTTGTGGTGTCTCTTCCCAAAAGCAATCGCATCTGGGTGATGGTGAGGGCTTGGGGCACCTCCACATAACCAATTCATCCCCGCCATTCCTCAAAGGACAACCAAGAGGGAGCCCTTCCATTTTTTCTTCCAAATTGGCTATTTTTTTATGGTAATATCCTTTATTGTATATGAAACAATAACAGACTTTGGTAAATTACTTCAGTAATCAAGCCCTTGTTTTATTTTATGGTTTAATGTAGCAACTATTAATTGCTTTGTGTACAAAAAGAGATTTTCCCCTAATTGTTTAATAGCAAGAAGGAGAAATAGTTTTACATTTCCAGTGCATTATTTGGTAGGTTTCTGGTGAGCAGGATTTTCCTTAGAGTCACCACTGGGTTCTGGTGAGATAATAGAGAGCTGGAGCCTTGGGTCAGCAGTGGCCAAATAACAATGTTCTTCAGTGTTCACTTGGCAGTACTGGCTGGCCCCGGGTCCTTTCTTATCAACAGAGAGAGCTGGAGAACACTTCGAGAAGTGTTTGAAATCAAAACTCACAGGTGCAATAAAAGCCAGCACTACTGGCCTCTGTGTAACACCATTAACTTGCCAGGTTTCCATCAGTAAAACTCTGCTACAGCTTTCTCCTGAGCCTGAGGAAATCTATTGCTGTTTTGTTCTTTTTGCTGTCCTCAGGTCAAGACTAGCCAAATAGCTTGCTCCAGCTTTTGCATGGAGTTGAACACCCATAAGGACTTTTGTACCTGGGACACCTTTGCCTTGGCTATATGGTCCTGGTGCTGCCTGTGGGGAGACAGCTCTGTCTTTTTCCTGGACGATCTCTGGATGCTCTGGCTGAGCTCCAATTTCCGAAACCTGTGTGATTCCACCCGTGGGTCAGTTTTGGAGCAAGGGGAAAGGCAGGAAGCCTTTCCTTGGAGCACATCACACAGCTTGCTGGCCACGTGGTCCCAGCTGTGTACCTTCAGCAGCACACTGCACTGCCTGGATCAGCGTTCCTAGTCTTCATTAGTTCATGAAGCCAGCAGCAGTGACACAGCGGTCTCCTATAGACCTAGGAGGGACTAAAGAACTTTTTCTCCCTCTGTGTTTGCCTGACCCCAGACCTCATACCCAGCTGCTGGCTAGAAGGACCAGTCTCAGCTGTTAGTTCAAACACGCCCAGTTATGCTAGCATCTTTCCTTATGGATTTAACACATCCACAAATGCTTTCACCTCTTTGGATGAACATGTCATCCACAGTTGTAAGCAGGCTGTATCACTTCACTGGCTTAATATCCATCACTAGCTGGCAATAGCAGTGATGAGACCTGGTCAAAACCCCACTGAATTTCTCAATCAACCCTGGTAGACTTCAGATCAAGGGGCAGGGACACAGTGATCCACAGCCAACTTTGCCACTAAAGGAGATTATTTCACTGTCCCAACAGTGCCACTAGGCACCTTGAATCTATACAAGGGCTTAGGTTTATTAAAGGTGCTTAATACTGAGAGGTCTGACAGGGATTAGTGAGTAGCAAGCATCTCTGGCAGTAAGAAAACTCTTGATCAGATGTCTAAATCTAAATTTTGGCAACCATGGAGACAGGGTCCTCTTTCACCATGCCTTGCCTACCACATGGAAAGGCAGACCACCAGCAGGATGCTCTGACACCATGCAGTGACCACAGGGACGGTGCTACAATGCAGAGAGGGATCTCTGGCTCTCCCAAAGGTATTGCTGTGAAGAGCTCATTGGTACTCACCTCACTGTTGGTACTGCTCCTCATGAGACTTGTTGCAGGTGCTACACAAATCAGCAGTCCACCTGCACGCCAGTACCCTGCCACCCTGCCTCACCTTCTCAGCATCATGCCTTGCTGTCATGGACAAAAGCAGAGTGGCAGGTTTTTTTACCTCTCAAATTAGCTGTGAAAATTCATAGAATCATAGAATGGTTAGAGGTGGAAGGGACCTTAAAGATCACCTAGTTCCAGCCCCCCTGCCATGGGCAGGAACACCTCCCACTAGAGCAGGTTGCTCAAAGCCCCATCCAGCCTGGCCTTGAACACTTTCAGGGATGGGGCATCCACAACTTCTCTGGGCAACCTGTTCCAATATGAACATTAATTTCTTCAAAATTCCAGTACTAACATTGCCTTTATTTACATTCAAATCCATTTCTGGCCTTATTTCGGAAATTAATCGTTGCATGTATAGCATCCTTCTCCTTCAGCTTAATATGCAGGGAAATCCTGTCCCATCCGGTCAAGGTTTCCTGCGCTTGCACTTTGCCTTTTTTATGAGGTGAGTTTGTGCCTGGATTACTGAAATGATTTCTTACAATTTCCAGCGCTGGGAGATGAAGCAGGTGAGTAGGTTCAGGACTCTGCTTCCCACCTCCTGCCCTTGTGTGAGGCGACTTCCCCGTGTACATGCCCGAGTTGCCAAAGCAACTCCCAGGGACCATGATTCCTGACACTTGGCACTGAGTATTTGTTGAAGCCTTTCTTAACAACATGTAAAGAAAACTCACTCCTGTCTGGTGCGGTGTGAATCAAGAGCACTGCTGTGAGAGAGGGGGCTGCACATTCGAGGTGCTGATACCCACCAAAGGCATGGTGCTGCGACAGAACAAGCAGGGGCAGGGATGTCCCCCACCACTCTCCTGGCTCAGAGAGCGCCTTGCCATTTTTCTTGAGAAATTGCTTTTCAAGTAAGTGATCTGTAAAATGGGGGTAATCCTGCCTCCCATGGCCATGCCCAAAAGATCCAGTAATGTTTCCCCCAGTACTTTCAACCTCTGAAAGTCCCTGAGGATACCGCAGGACCTTGCTTGTGGTCTCAGCACCCTGCTCTCCCAGAAAGACCTTCGTCTCTGACTCGTTGTGACCATTGGTGACTCAGCTCAGAAATACAGTGTTTTTCCACTGAAGCTCTGAAATACAGTGTTTTTCCACTGATAATTTTGATAAGTATAACCTTAAACTGGGCTACATTACAGATGAGAACCCAAGAACATTTTTAATCTCCTGTTATTTACTTGTAACATCATGAATCACAGCGTTGCATGGTGTACATGATATTCACTGATGATATAATTACAGTGCTCTCTATATACTGCGCTTTCTTAATTCATTGTATTCTACATTCACCTTATAGCAAGGCGTGCTTTAATTTTCACATGCACGTTACTCAGTTTGAGACTAAACATGGGAGTCGAAAAGAAGACTCCTGATATAACAGCCACATCATGCTGGCTGTGTATCTGCTGTGGTTGCCAACCTCCCACTGCAGCTTTTGCTCCCATCCCACACGTGAGCAGCACTGGGTGACTACAGGATGGGTGCAGCGAGCTGGATTCTTTGAGCTGGGCTTTATAATGGGGGGAACATGGTTTAGTGATGGGTGTTCTTTGGTCAGAGTTAGGTTGATGGTTGGACTAGATGATCCTGAAGGTCTCTTCCAACCTAGATGATTCTATTCTATGATTCTATGTGTGACTGGAGCTCATTCCCAGCCATATCAACCAGGGTATGCTTACATGAGGAGACATACCTCTGGGCAAGGTGGGAGTTTGGCTGGCAGATCAGCACCCTCACCAGTGCCCTCATCTCTCTCCTCAAAGGCTGATTAGGCTAAAAATGGTGGAGAGGAGAGTACTAAGAAACATGTTTTCCCCAAGTGTCTCCACGCAGTGGCCCTAGGGAAAAGCAGGGGAGGGGAAGGGAGTGCAGAGCCTCCACAGATCCAGGGGGCTGGAGCTTCAGGTGTCCAGGATAGGGAGAAACCTGTCATCCCATCCTCAGGCTCCACCAGGATAAGCAGGGCTTATGCCCACATGGACAAACTCCCCTCTTTCCCCCAAGGATTGCTGCTCTGAGGCCATTACAACTGGTCCAGGGTGCTGGTAACTGTGTGCACCCAGTGCTGACCCCAGGTGCCTTCACCCTTTCCCCCACCATTTTCTCCAGGTCACATTTGTACTGTGAAACTTACCAGGAAGGAGAAGGAAAGCAGGCTTTCTATGTCCAGGCTGCATGGTCCCTCATCTGCTGCTAGTTCAAGAAAGGCTGAAGCTGCCTATTGAGACTCAGTGTCAGATTTGAGAGGCTTCAGTTACTGACCTGCAGTGGATCTGCCTGGAGAAATGGCAAGCAGCATCACCTCCAGAGACTCCTCCGACAGTGCAAGTGGGGCTGCCTGAGTCTGGATTGAGCAGAGAGCTGATCACAGAATCACAGAATGACAGAATGATATGGGGTTGGAAGGGACCTCTGGAGATCATCTTGTCCAACCCCCCTCAACCAAAGCAGGTCCACATAGAGCAGGTTGCACAGGAACTTGTCCAGGTGGGTTTTGAATGTCTCCAGAGATGGAGCCTCCACCACCTCTCTGGGCAGCCTGTTCCAATCCTCTGCCACCCTCAAAGTAAAGAAGTTCCTCCTCATGTTTATATGGAACTTCCTATGTTCAAGTTTGTGCCCATTTTCTCTCGTCCTGTCACTTGGCACCACTGAAAAAAGACTGGCGCCATCCTCTCTCCACCATCACTTTAAGTATTTATACGCATTGATCAGATCCCCCCTCAGCCTTCTCTTCTCCAAACTAAAAAGACCCAAGTCCCTCGGCTTTTCCTCGTAAGAGAGATGTTCTAGTCCTCCAAACATCTTTGTAGCCCTTTGCTGTACCGTCTCCAGCAGTTGCCTGTCCTTCTTGAACTGGGGAACCCAGAACTGGACACAGTACTCCAGATAGGGCCTCACCAGGGCAGAGTAGAGAGGGACGATAACCTCCTTCAACCTGCTGGCCACAATCTTCTTGATGCATCCCAGGATGCCGTTGGCCTTCTTGGCCACAAGGGCACATTGCTGGCTCATGGTCATCCTGTTGTCCACCAGGACTCCCAGGTCTTTTTCCTCAGAGCTGCTCTCCAGCAGGTTTGCTTGATGCAAATTCCAGGGAAATGACCTCTGCTGAGGTGACCGTTGGTGATCCAAGCATCACTGAATCATAGGATCACAGAATGGTTAGAGTTGGAAGGGACCTTAAAGATCATCTGGTTCTATCCCCCCTGCCATGGGCAGGGACACCTAAAAAGCACCCCCAAACCCAAGATTTTTACCTCCATCTTTCTTAAAATTTTAAATTCATTATCCCAGGCCCGCCTTAGCTCTCCCTTGGCAGTTACCAATACAAAGATTTGTCCATAATCTATTTCTCTCTGTGCCACCAAACCTTGCACGGAGGATGCCAGTAATTTTCCAGGCTTGTCTGTCCCCCCCCTCCCCATTCAGCTGTGACACCAGCTGCTGCTGCGTCACTGAGGGGGCCACAGACATGACAAAGGTGAGTAAACAAAGCGCAGGCTGATCAGCAAACAGCCTTACAGGTGCCTTCCCCTCACGGAGCGCATCCTATAAAGCCTTGGATTTCCTTTTGTTTCCTTTCCTTCTCCCACGTCTGATTTTCATACTTATGAACATGCAAATGCAACAGGGAAATTTAGGAAATCTGTTACTAAGGCAACTGATTAGGTGATGATGCAAGTTACCTTATTATTTGAAAGTCAAGGTGCCCTGCGCTGCAATAAGTTCCTACCAAAGGGGAGAATGAAAGTTTTCATAATACTTATCCACTCAAAGGCAACACGGTCCCAAAAATCAGTTGCCTTGGGAATACTCTGAGAGTGCCAGAAGCCAACAAAATCTGGTGCAAAGTGAGCAGAGGCAAAATCTCCTCCTCTCCGCCATGCTGGTAGGATCAGGGAGGGGGCAGTTTGCTGTCAGCTGTAGATGTTGTACAGTCTGTAGGAAAAAGCTCTTGTGCAATTACACCTATATTACACCTATAATTATATTTAATTATAAATAAGAAAAATCAGAGCAGCAAAGATTCAGGTCCTTGAACCTAGATGTTGTACCTAAATGCAACAATACAGATGACGTTGGGCTGAGGACTATGGTTCCTCAAAGCAGTTAACTTGTTTGTTTTCAAGTGATCATTTCCCTGCAGTTGATCCTGGGCCAGTTCTGCTGTTGCAGACCCTGCCTTTCCCCAGTTTGATGTCCCACAGCTCAACCACAAATGTTTCTTCTGCATTTTCCTTCCCCCTTCATGGTGTCTTATTATTTCCAGTCTTCACACCCATCCTTCTACACAAACTTGGGCCCATGCAGCATTTCTTTCACTTGGATGGTGCCCAAAGACTAGGTCTCTGCATCAGAACTTTGCCTTTGACATCAGCACCCGCTGAGCTGGAGAAGAAAAGGGCAGAAACCAGCACAAATGATGGGGACCTGATCAGCCCTCATTAAGGGTACACAGACCACAGCCCCAGGCTTTTGCAGTCCAGGTACCAGCTGCCCACACTTCATGCAGACCTCCCTCACTGGAGGAGTCACCTCAGGTCTGCTGGTGGCTCTGGGATGCTTGCAACTCAACTGCCTTTACCGCCTCCCACTGTGACTTTCCATGTGTCTCCGCACAGACCTGGCTCTTTCCTACATGCCAGGAGATACGTCCTGGGCTTTTCTTTTTTTCCCTAGCTGTATTTATAGTGTTAATCTTAGTAAATCCTCACACTGCTTCTTTGCTCGCAGACAAGTCCTAATTATTGTTTCTGGGGTCCCAGGAATAGTGGTGGAAGAATCAACAAAAGTCAGTAGATATGGATCTGGACTGTTAGGTGTTGTCAGAAGATGCCAGCCGTGGCTGTTGGGGCTTCCCGAGGGCTGTCAGGGTAGCCAGAGGCAGGGACAGTTCATGCTAAAGGGAAAAAAGATGGGGGAGAAAGCAATGCAGAAAGTAATAGTCTGCTGCTGTTGGTCCAACACACCAAGAGCCTTGTAAAGGAGCAGGAGTTGTAAATCTGTTGTCCCAGAGCTCACATCACTTCTTTAGTCCCATGTTACTGCCCTTCTGCAACTGCACAGATGGCATTTGAAGTGATCGTTTTGAATAGCTTCAAAAGCAAAAACCCAGCTGAGTCAGGGCTTGTGGAGTGTGTCTGGTTTTGCAGAGCACCACATAGGTCCTGAGCTGCGTGCGTGGCATCAGTTAGGTTGGGAAACACAGACACTGTGTGCCCTGCCAGAAAAGTTGGAGGTGGTGGTGGTCAAAAACATTGTGGAAAAATACCTTTTGAGGGACCAGGCTGGAAGAGGACTTGCTGGTGCTTGCACTGCCTTGCTGTCCAGCAGCTTCCCAGAACCAGCCCAGTGTCCAGTGGATGCCACAGCAGTGACTCCAGAGATGTCACCGTTGCCATTCTGGTTCTCTCTACCTCTGTCTCAGTCTGCTCCATGCCCACGTAGTCCTGGTCACATCTTGTCTTCCAGGTGGGGTGCTGAGAGGGTGCCACTCTGCACGGGCCAGGCAAAGCTGGCAGATTGCTTCTGCAGGATGGTTGTTCTTGCAAGTGGTGCCACAGTCCAAAACAAGCTGCTTTTCCTGGGGACAGGACTGACCTTGGAAGGGATCTTTAAGATCATCAAGTCCAACCATTAACCTAACATTGTCAAAACCACCACTAAACCATGCACCACATCTACCTGTTCTTTTAAATACCTCCAGGGGTGGTGATTCAACCACTTCCCTGGGCAGCCTGTTCCAATGCTCGATAACCCTTTCAGGGAAGAAATTTTTCCTAATATCCATCCTGGACCTCCTCTGGCACAACTTGAGGCTGTTTCCTCTTGTCCTATCACCTGTTACTTGGGATGGACCTCCTACAGGTCGCTACAACCTCCTTTCAGGCAGCTGTAGAGAGCGATAAGCCCCCTTGCAGCCATTTGAAACAGAGCTTTTATTTGGCTAAATCCACCTTTTCCAGAATTTGTTTGCCACTGAACCTTCTCCTCATGGGGGGAAGGTGAACCCTCTGGTGTGAATGCCCCTGCACGCAGAGTCCCTGTGGGATGCAGCGGGTGCCTGGCTCTGTGATGCCCCCGCTCCCCAGCCCCGGAGCAGGGCTGGCCTCAGCCGCCTGCCGTGCCCCGTGCTGTGTGCTTTCTCCAGTGATTTCCCAGCGGGCCAGGGAGGGGAAATGAAAAGCAAAACAAAATTGCAAAACTGCCTCTGCTCTGTGGGAAACGCTCAGGTAATATGAATAGCAACGGAGACGAGGCAACCCCCTACCACTTTCTAAATAGAGTCAGCAAGCGTATGCGACACTAAAACCATCATCCCCTTCCTCTTGAGGAATTCATTCACTTCTGATTTTTTTCCCTGCTGTAATATACTCTGTTCTTTTTTCCTTTTTTTTTTTTTTTTTAAATAAATACAGCATCTTGTAACCCCCTTTTACAGCAGGGTTTAGGGACCACAGTTTTACAAGAGAGAGCAGCTTGACTGCGGTTGGGCAGCACCCAGATGCTGAAATCCATTATAGCAGGCAGGGCCACAGGAAGGTCCTGTGGTGAGAAGCAGAAGTGAAAAAGCCAGTGAAAAGTGAAAAAGTGTGTGGGGAAGTGTGTGAAAAGTGAAAAAGTGTGTGAAAAAGTGGCTGGGGAAGTGCTAAGGGTGGCTATGGGAAGCAGTTTTGTGTGGGCAACATCATTTAGATTAACTTCTGCCCAGGCAACCCCTTGATGCCTCCACTTCTCCAAGCCCACTGCAACTCTGACCCCCTGCCCAGGGTTTACCTGGGCTGTTTCTGAAGTGGCTTTCCTCTGGTGGCATCCTTGTTGAATAATACGGGCTTTGCAAGACATGAGATGAGGGTGGCTGAGTTACACCTTTTCCCTGCACTCTCCAAAATGGGGAGCAGCCCAGGCCAAGAGGCAAAAGCAAGGTTTGCTTTTAGCTACCTGAAACAAGCCTGTTGACTTCATGCATTGCCCGTGGTGTTTCACCAGGCCCTTCATGCTGCTTTATGCCAGAGCAAAGAGGGTGCCAGGCCATGACTTTACCGTGGTGTTTCCCACCTGCATTTTGCTGAGAGGCAGTGGGGAGAAGGGCCCATCGGAGCTCTCCAGATGTGCAGAGATGCTGTCCACATCTGCTACCAGCCTTAGGGGCAGCAGGGACAGCTGCTGAGCCAGCCCCCCCCTGGTGCCCAGCTGTGCTTCAGGTATTGCCAAGGAGGGGGAGCACCCCACCACAAACCACTGTCCCCGCACAGAGACCACCTCCACCCTGTTGGCCACAGGAAAATCCAGGCACAAAACCAGTTTAATTCAAGTCTCTCCAAAATGGTGGACGATGTCAGGAGCTTCCTTTCCTTTTCTCAGTCCAGCTCGAAACTCCTGCCCTCACATAACCCTCCTCAGCAAGTGGTTCCCTTTAGCTTTCGCTGCAGAGAAGAGTTCGCTCCTAAAGCCAGTGTTTTTTTCTTCCTAGAGGCAAACGTGACTGGACTTTTTTGCATGCTTTCTGGGAAACTTTGGCTTCAGTTCAGCTCAGAAGGGCTTTGTGGTGCCTTGGCAGAGCATCTTAAAGAGATGGAGCTCCCCGTAGGGTCCAATTAGGTTTTCTGCCTTTACATATTTATTTTCCTGATTGTAATATACATTTATGGCCAAAGGAATAGGAGGGTATTTTTAGATAGAAATCACTATTTTTATTGCAATATTTATTTATTTGTGGCAATAATTAGGGGTTAATTATGATGGCCCATCTGCCTCCAACTTTTCATGCTCCTCTAATAACTTCCTTATATAGATAGAGCCATGTTGAAGCTCACTCTGAAGGGTATTGCAAAACTGCACGGTTATAGGATATTTGATGTGCATTTTTATATTGCTCAGGTGTCAGATCTGAACTGAGGGTGAGTAATAGAAATTCACTGTCATTGAAATATCTGCCAGTTCTGAGCCCTTTACAAACCCTCCTGCTCACCTCTGTCTCTTCTATCATTTAATTTGTTCCTCTGTTTTTTAATCCAGGAGTTGGTATTTGCACTGGGCTTTGGTAAGAGAGTATTGTACAATATCATCAGTACTTTCGGTGAGAAGGTGCTAAATAAATACAGTCGTGTAATCACAGAATGGTTGAGGATAGAAGGGAGCTTGGGAGGTCATCTGGTCCAGATGTAGTCCAGGAAGCCTGGCTGATGGACCAAAAGTGTGATCCTGTTCCTACTCATGGCAGTGTAAATCAAGAGTTAACATTTCCTACCGGCTCTAAGATGCAGACACATGCTTAAGCCTGAGTTGATTTGTTTTGACAATGTGCTTGGACTGGGAGGCAAACCCCAGAATTCCCCAGAGGATCTCAAAAGTAATGCTTCACCTATTCCCTGGTGATCTGGACCTCCAATTAGGATAGGACTGATTAGCCTTGCAAAATACAAACTCTCATTTTGCACATCAAGTGCAGTACTACTGACTTAAAGACCCAGGCTGGGCGGGACCTTTGAAGTGCATCTCCCTACAAAGTTCCTTGCCTTCTGCAAACTTGATGTGGGTACAGCTCATCCCCTTCTCCAAGCCACTGAGAGGTATCCAACAGGATGGTTACAGAAAGGGGTAGAACACCCTTGCATGGACAAAAGTCAATCTGAAGTCAGGAGGTACATCAGTGTAGGGAAGGAACAAACCCAAGCGAGGACCTGAGGTAGACATGGCCTGGCCAAGAGACCCCCCCGTTACCTGCACATGGCAGCAGCACACTCATCAATTGCCAGCAGCGGTACCAAATCCTATTTTCCAGGTCATCAATCTTACCAGTCACTGTAAAACATTATATAACTCGGCTCTACTTGATATTCAGCCTGCATCACATCTCTGCAAGGTTTAAGCCAAAGATCTGGGCAGATTTTGCAAAATCAGATCCAGCCTGTTAATGGGTGCCTCATGGTTTTGTTGTTGTGGCTCAGCCTGTGCTGCTCCCCAGCCCTGCAGCACCGTGCTTCATTCACACGTGCTGTGCAAGGACTGCCAGGCATCACCCCAAAATCCTACTCAGGCGTGCTGCCAAGCTTAATGTTGTGGGCTATGCAGTTCAATGTCTGAAAGAAGAACATATATCCAGGTGAAGGAATGAGTTACTCAGCTTGGCTGAAGTAGTTTCCTATACCACTGAGCCTGTAGAGGGACCAGGACTAGCCAGCATTGCCCCAGCTCTCCCCTCCATCCTCTGCTTGATGAGAGAAATACACAGACCAGGATGAAGGATAAGCAGGGAAGATTTGCTTGAAGGAGGAGCTCATCGCTTTGAAACCCTGTAAAAGGCTGTGTGCCGTGACAGTGCATTCCCAGCAGCACCCAACCATGTGCTCTACACTTCCCTGTATCTCTTTTCACATTTCCCTATTTGGAAATTCTGTGAGAGGCAGTGAAGAGTTTCAAGAGAGGACAGCCCAAGAGGTAAGAAAATGAGGACAGCCTTAGCAGGCCAGACCAAAGGTCCATCTAAGCAGGGCTTCTGATGGTGTCTGGATGGAGGAGATGGTCAACACAGGGAAGAGTGCAAAAATGGGGTGAGAGAAGAGGGTGCCTGCCCTTCATGCAGCTTGCCGAAGGCAGAAGACTTGCCCAGCTGGAGGCCGTAGCAAGTCTACTGCATCTAATAACCATCTAAGACCATCAAAGTAGGAATAATCACAAATCTTCATACCCCTGCATGCAAACTGCATTGCTACCTTTGTTGGTTTTTTCCCCCTCCCCGTGCCGTGTGGGTGTAATAAGTAAAACCAACAAAAATGCTGAAAGTAAACCCTTAACAAAAATCACCATAGGGCTGCTAAAGCAGTTGCCTCCTGGGGCACCAGCCAGGCGAGGGAACCGGCCACACCTGACAGATGGGAGTTGCTTTGCCAAGGCACTGATGGACGGCCCTCAGATCTGGTGGAGATGAGGGCCATGGCTGGCCCTGCCTGGAATTTAGATGTGGCTCCGGTTCGCACAATATCTTTCCTGCCTGCTCTCTGCTAACATTTAATATCTGTACAGTTCATGCTCACAAGCACTCTAAAGCCCTAGCCAGTCACCACAGGCTAACTCTGCATTTAAATATTTGGGGAGAGCAAATATCACATTATGTGTTTAGGATAAGAAAAATCGCTCTTTGCCTTGAGTTGGTTAGACGGATGACTAGCCGGTATGAATCACAAATGTTACAGTCCAATACATAATTCCAGATTGCGCACGGTGTTACGGCACATGGTTATGTTCCCTGATTTGATGGCTTATTTAACTAATCAGCACAGCAGGAGCAGTTCATTTCAACTATTCCGATAAATGAGAGCTCTGTAATTTGCACATGCAGCTGTAATAGTTGTAATGCTTCATTCCTGCTGCGCTGCTTAGTTACATAAACCATCTAGTCAGAATCAATACTTATTTACTGTACCTAATCAACACAGTTTGAATTACAAACATGCGGAATTTGCATATAAGCTGAGCCGCTGCATTTTCCCTCAGGTACCAGTATCTGAGGGCTTCTTAATCCATTCAAAAGGGCAGGAGAAAAGGATGTAAAAAGCAGTGGAATAACAAATAGCCCACGTGAAGGCTTTGTTAGCTCTTTTCATGGGAAACGCAGGGATTTGACATTCATAACAAGAGGCTGCTGGAAACCACAGAGGAAATCCACAAAGAGCAGCCGGTCCTCTGCTGCAGAAACTTTGACAAGTAATTTCCAGGCAGCTTTCAATTACCAGCGGATGGGCTGATGGGCTGAAGATAGAAGGAGCAGACGAAGGTCCGGATCTCATCATGAAGCCCCGGTGGCATTCACCAGCCCCCGGGGTGGACAGGGGCTGGTCAAAACCTCCGAGCTGCATCAAGGCATGTATATCACAGCCGGTGAGCAGTGCTCCCAGAGGAGGCCTGATTTAGAAACGATCGATCATGCTCATTTCCTACCCGATACCTAATACACAGCAGCGATACGGCGTCCCTACCCGAGGCACACGGGGCTGGCTGTGTGTAACGCTGCTCCTCTTCGCACACCCCGAAGGCTGAGCTCTCACCGATACTGGTATTAGCAGCAAACAACAGCTTAGGGGATGGTTGACCACCCACCCCATAGCCTCTTCTGGCATTCTCCTTAAAACACTGGCCACAGCGTACCCCAGGTGCTGGTGGGGTGATCTGTGCTGTGCCATGGGTGCCATCAGCTAGAGGCAGGGGGATCTCTGCTCAGGGGGGAGCCAGGATCTGCTTGACCTGCCAAGGTGGCAGCCAGGATCTGCCTGCCTTCTCCTCACAACGCATGCCTTGAAAGGTTAAAAAAGCACCTTACCCTGTCCATTTGAAAAGGAACTGGACAATTTCAATTCCTAAGATAACTTCCCCCTCATATAGAAAGTAGCAGAAGGGAGAGGGGGAAATTTGGAAAGGAAAAGGATTTAATCCTCCAGAAAACATGATTTTGAACTCCCAGCTCTCAAACAGGTTTGCTTTGTCATTTTTGTTTTTATTTCAATTCAAGATTTTTTTTTTTTCACTTTTCCTGGATGAATGCACAGCCAATTTGTCACAAACATGTTTAATCAGAGCAGATGGAAGGCAAAAGCTGGTGGTTGCTGTGAGCTCATGTGCCTTCACAGGGTACATCTGGGGCTGTCTTCCAGAGCTGGCTCCAGGCTTTGCACTGGTCTGCACAAAATTGAATTTTTCTGCCCAAAGGAGGCAGATGAAATGAGCTTGTTTGAGGAGGCAGGTTTGCTGCCCTGCGTTAGGAGAAGAGGTTTTCTTTCTGACCAGGCTGGATGGGAATTTAAGCAACCTGCTCTAGTGGGAGGTGTCCCTGCCCATGGCAGGGGGATTGGAACTCAATGATCCTTAAGGTCCCTTCCAACTCTAACCATTCTGTGGTTCCATGATTCTTTGCCGGGGACTACCTGGTATCCCAGCATAGCTGCTCTCCCCCTTGGGAACAGCAGGGTGGGGAGCTCAGCTTCTTAGGGTGCCCACTGCTTCTTTGGGGGCCCTTGAGCTTAACAACCTGATTAGCCCGCCTGCACTAATCATAGGCTTCTGGTCCTGTTTTCAGTGTCCCATAGTGTCTGAGATGTCCTGCTTGGGAAAAGGCAGAGGTGGCACAGGTCATGGGGCAGCAGTTAGGGGCAGGTCTGGTTCATTGGGGCATCTCAAATGCTCACCTGTTGAGCCCCAGATTTTAAAATAGGGATAAAAAGAAGAACTTTCCTGGCACAGAAATTGCTGGGTGTTTTCATCCTGTGTTTGAAAAGGACTAACATATATGGAAGGAGCATGTGGACTCAAAATATTGTCTGAAATCAATTTCCCTCCTTACTCTCCCTGAGGCAGAATACCTGCTCCCTGCTCTTGCTGCACTGTAGAGCAAAACGCCCAAGTAATGCAGCACCAAAATGCCTTGCAAACCACAGCCCTTTGGGCATCAGCTTGCTTTATAAATCTCCCTCTTTGGTTTTTCCAGCAGCGCTAAAGGACATTACAACAAACTGCCAGCTGGCTCCTCTAGGCTTAGCCCTAGGCAGGGTAACATGGCAGAGCCCCAAAAACAAATTTGCAGGGCAGGTATCTGTGAGGGACGAGGGCTGTAAATGGGGCTATACCAGCAGAATAATGGCAGTGCCCCTGCAATAGGGGTGGATTTTGTCCCCAAGCTACTGAAAGACTCGAGAAGGCAAAGGCATTGCCTTTGCACCAAGCGCTTCCCCTGTTAAACTGCTCCAAGACCTTTTTCCTAGCTCTGGGTGAAGTATATGAGCCTGTGAGCTCAGAAATCTGCAATTGTAAGGCAAATGCAAGACCTCAGTGAGCAAACCTGAGTTTCTTGGAGGACAATTTTAAAATCAGCATGTATATGAATACTATCTCCCAGGGTTAATTTTTGCTATTATTGGATTTTTTTAATGAAAGGTGTCCTGTGTGGTACCTCCAATGAGCCTTGCAGCCCCCGCTGCCCGTACTGCAGAGCATGCACAGTGTGGCAAATGTGCTCCAAAACCCAACAGAAACCCCTTCAAAGCCTGCTGCCTTGTTAGCAATAATTGCATCGTCGCAGCATGCTTTCCACAGGATCCTGCAACCTGAATGCTCTCCTGGCTGGGCTGTCATGGCATGCTGGACAAAAAAGAATAATTCAAGCACTTTTCAGATCTTGGCTCGCTCTGGTGCCCACTGTGCTGAAACCCTGAGATCAAAAGGGAGATATTTAACACAGGCCACATGCAGAGGGTCGTGGTAAATAGCTCCTTTTCAAACTGGTAACCTGGCACAAGCGGGGTTCCCCAGGGTTCAGTACTGGGCCCAACCCTGTTTAATATCTTCATAAGTGATCTGGATGATAGGATCAAATGTACGCTGATGAAGTTTGTTGATGACACCAAACTGAGTGGGGAAGTGGACACTTTGAAAGGGAAGACCTTGGAGAAGTGGGCTAACAAGAACCTTACAAAGTTCAAGAAGAACAAATGTAAGGGGATGCACCTGGGAAAACATAATCCAGGAGTGCAGCACAGGATGAGATCTACCTGGCTGGGGAGCAGCTCTGTGGAAAGGGACCTCAGGGTCCTGGTGGAGAACAAGGTCAATCTGACTGAACAACGTACTGCCGTGGCAAAGAAAACCAACAGGATGCTGAGTTGCATCAACAAGGGGATTACCAGCAGAGACAAAGAAGTCATTATCCCACTCTACTCAGCACTTGTCAGGCCACACCTGGAATACTGTGTTCAGTTTTGGTCCCAGCTATACATAAAGATGTGGACAGGCTGGAGAGGGTCCAGAGAAGGCCCACCAAGGTGATCAAAGGACTGGGAAGCCTGCCATATGAGGAAAGGCTGAGACAATTGGGTTTGTTCAGCCTTCAGAAAAGAAGGCCTAGGAGAGACCTTATCACCATGTTCCAGTATTTAAAGGGTGGCTACAAAGAAGATGGAGACTCCCTTTTTACAGGGAATCACATGGAAAAGATGAGGGTTTTCCTGGGGAGATTCCGACTGGACATGAGGAAAATTTTTCACAATGAGAACAATTAACCATTTGAATAATCTCCCTGGGGAGGTGTTGGATTTCCCAACATTGGACACTTTTAAGATTCAGCTGGACAGGGTGCTTGGCCATCTTGTCTAGATCATGCTTTTAGCCAAGAAATGTTGGACCGGATGATCCTTGAAGTCCCTTCCAGCCTGGTATTCTACAATTCTATGAACATAAGCCTGAACAGATATTGCACCAGCAGCTGCTTTTTTTAACTTCCCAGGATCTTCCTGGAATGTCTGTCTGTGTTTGAGGAAAAACTCTTAGCAGGTTAAGAAAATTGAACTTCAGTATCACTTCAGGCCTCAGAGGATCCCCCCCTTCCTTAAGATACAGGTGAACTGGTACAGTCCAGGGTGTGCAAGCAGTTATCCTGGTGCAAAACCAGGTTCCCCAGAGTAAGTGCATCCCTACAAACACATTTTGTCAGTACAGGAATATGGAGGAGACCTGCCCTGAGTTGCCCAGCTGCATGAGTGTGAAGCCTTGAATGCAGACCAGAACGCATGTGCCCTTTCGTTCCTCCCCATTTTCCTAATTTGCTGATGATCTTCTGTAGTTGCAAGTTTTGCAGCATTGCAGAGCCCCCCAGGCTGATACAACTTGCTTAAAACTCATCATAGCTGCTATTGTGTTTGTATTTTGAGTTTGGCCTGGTGGAATTGGTTTTTGGCTTTGCCACTTTTTTTGGGAGGGGGAGGTCTGTTCATGAAAACTGTTCATTGAGGCCCTTGTCACCCTGTTTGGGCTGCATGTGGAGGCTGGCAGAGTGATGCAGATGTGTACCCCTTCATTTTTAATTTCACTTAAAATGTGTTTTCAGTCCTTATTTGTTCTGTGTCCACGAGCATTTCAAGTGACCGAATGGAAGTGGATGTGCTGGTTTTAGCCCTGGCCATGTTAACTGCCTCAGACTTTGTTGGGTACGGCCAAGACAGGGCTCTCAAAAAATTTCCCCCAAGCCATGACAGAAAAATATAAAATAATAACGTCAAATTAATATTATAACAATAATATAAATTGCACATATAGCATACATATAAATACTATAAATAACATAACTATACATATAAAAATATAATATGCATAATTAATATAAGCATAAATAAATAGTACTAATAGACTAGACTAGACTAGAAATTTCTCCATGGCATGTCTGCACACAAGCCCTTAACGTATGGGAACATGGCAGTTTAAACTGAAGCCCATTCAATTAAGTCTTAGTTTTCTAAATCTCCCTGATCTTTTTGTTCTGTTTCCTCCTACCGGGACAATCATCCCCCTCCCTCTTCCACTATCTCCAAGCCGTTTTCCTGATGAGTAGCACAGTGCTCATCACAACAGGGAATGGAAACAGCACCCTTGACCAAACTTACCAGCACAGCAAAGATTACCCTTATGGCATCAAGTGCTCACCGGGAGCTGTCAGCTCCATCCCTTGAGGAGCCATTCAGGCAGATGAAGCAAATGTGAGCCATGAATAAATGTCCTTCAGAATAAATAAAAAAATACAGAAAAATTAATGACTAAATGAATAAAATGCAGAGGGCAATATTCTCCACACAGCTCCAGGTGGTTGCTCTGGTGGCCACCTACGCCCGATCGGCCCAGGTTTGGGGCAGACTGAGTCAGGGAGCTGGGAGCAAAGGGTGCTTTGTGGGTCCATGAGCGTTCATCAGAGCAAACCCCGTGATGGGGCCAGCACTAACCAGCAGAGGGCAATGCCAATATGTATTTTACACATGCTTAAAAAGATGGAGGATCCCTTGCTCCCAAGCACAGCGGGTGGACACTGAAAAGAGGACAGCTCCTGGGACGTGACCTGACCAGCACCAGCAAAGCGATCTTCGTGACCCAGGTCCTTGTTTCCCCACTCTCCATGGCCACAATCGTGCTGCGAAGCCCAGCTCTCGGCAAAGGCAGCTGCTCCCATCCCCTGTCCCTTTCACCCTGGCACGGTGCATTTATCAAGGGCTGTGTGTGATGGCTTCTTTGTGCAGCTGCCTATCCTGCACTTTAGCTGGTGTTTTATGATCCCAGTAAAAAAGAAAACACTCAGAACTCTGTGCAAGAAATGGCACTTAAGATGCTATTTTTTAGGCCTAATAGTATAAGAAGGAGAGAATTGTATAGATAACCAAACATCTTTCTAGATGCTGGGTTCACCAAGTTGTGCAGCATCAAACTGGCCACCCATCGGGGCACAGCACGGTGTGCACACCCTACCCGTAGAAAGGGTTACCCCATTTTGGTCATTCAAGCTATTCTAGGATTTTCTGACAAGAAAACAACTCTGTTCATCATTTCCCCTGTCCAGACAGCCTGTTCACATGAGAACTTGTTGCCGCACTGTTAGATAAAGGCAAGGCCACGCAGATGGCATAATCGCGGTACCGGGTGGAAGCTGCCTGTGGGATCGTCTGCAATGACCTCTCCGAGTCTGTCCTGTACTGATGGAGATGGGCAGGGTGGCACAGCCCTGGAGCCAGCCGATACATGGCACGCTGTTATGTGGACCACCAGCTCTTCCCATCAGGATCACTACAGGTGGTGTCTCCCCTCTCCCCAGTCTCCAGAGGACTAGTCATCATGTTGGTGCTTGGGTTTACCCTGCAGCTTCAGATACAGATAGGTGGAAAATAAGCCTAGGAAAAATCAAAGCATTTTACAACGTTTTAATTTTTTTTTTTTTTTTTTTCACAACAAAGGCCATTATGTTTCCCTGGTATGCTGGTCCCAGTTTTTAAATAGCTGTTTTCCCTCCTGACAAAGCAGAAATGCTATCAGTCTGAAAGATACTCCCTTCATTTTTATCTCACATTTCTGCCAATAATAATTTATGTACCTATATTTATTTCTATGTCTCTACCCATGATAGGCGAGAAAGCAATTCTGGCATGAATATACTTGTTCGCATGCTGAATCCCCATTTGCTTGAATAAAACTCCCTGTCCAGACATCTGCCTACCCATCTATCCAACTACTCATCCATCCACAAAAACAGAAAATGCCATCAAAAATACTTGCAGAAAAACAACCAAAAAGAGGTACAGTTGTGATTGTAATAAAATGTAGGTAATTGAGAGCCCTATTTTTAGGGGGGTTTTGACAATCCATCCCTCTCTGATTTGTGCTGTGCGTCCAGTATATTTATGATAGGAAAACTAGATGAAAAAAACATATATTTGTTGGCTGAATAGTTTTAAAAAACTACTGTTGTTTAGCTTCTGAAATATTAGGAAACAGTCAGAAAAGATGACATGGAGAGAAAGTCTGCTGTAATCTTTCATTTGGTGTGTTTTTTCAAGCAGGTGTAAATAACAGGAAGAGAGTTCTGCTTTCTAACAGAAGTCACACAGGTAAGAAACCTAGATGAAGTTTTGATAAAAGAGTAGCCTTTTCACTGCTCTTACAGTTCGGTGGCCATAACAAAAAGTGGCTGAACGTCCCCTAATATGCTTCTGGACCACCTTAGAGAGACCAGGGTTTGGAAGGGAGGTGTCTCTGTCCATCAGTCTTCAATTGTTTTTGAAACTTACTGAGTTTTCAAACATCACTATTGAATTTTTATCGTAGCCCGAGCTTGCAAGAATGAAGAAGATGAAACTGCGGGCCAAGTGAGAGAAAAGAGCATCTAGATGACAAGATACATTGCTCAGAGTTCCTCGGGATGTGTGGCATTAGGATTAACATGGCATTAGTAAATGTTGAAGGGAAGAGCTCTGCAGTAATGCTGAGGTGGATTATCTGGTTAAATCTTCCAGCTGCAACTTCTGTGATCCTTCAGTAGTCAGAAACAGATGCAGTTGAGATTACATAAAATTAAGTATGAGTCTGGTAAATCAGTATATCTGAGAAGAAACATTTAAATAAGACTGCACATTTATGCTTTCATGTGGTTTTGGCACCAAAGGCCAGTAGATCTTATTGTGAAGATATTAAAACTGTCTGTTCTTCCCACATGACCCACATTTCCTTTTGCTTGGCGGGTTGCAAGTTTGTGATAAAATATGGGATATCCCAAGAACACTGAAACAGTGCCAAATAAATTATGTTGTTACAAAATTGTCCATTTTTGCAGCATCTTTCACCTTCTCCCCTGCCTTCCTGCGTGCCTCATCATGTCTTAGCCTCACCTCCCCCCAAAACATGACCAAAACAAAATGGCATTACACACCCTGTCCCTCACCAGGCCTTTGCCCCTTAGGTCCTCCTGGGGCTTGATGGGTTTTGCCCAGCCACCTCCCTGCTCTTCCAGCAGCTCTCCAGCTCCTTCACACAGTGCTGGAAGCTTCTTTCCATTTGTGTGGTCTCCACTTCTCCCTTGGGTCCAGCAGGACTGGGAGGAAGCAAGTGAGGGAGCTTGCTGGTGGGAATTTTCTCCTTCATCAGCTCCCCTGAAGCATTGGCTGGGAAGGGTCTTGTCTGGGCCAAGCACACAAATGTTTGAAGGCATAAGTTTCCATAGAAGGGATCTTCACCCTGAATAGACCTAACATCACAGTGACTGTCCCTACCAAAATCAGCACGGTCCATGCCACAACACAATACTGAGCTTGTGCTGCTCCTTTGTCCTAACAATGACCCAGAGTGTTTTCCATTATTTATTCTTGATAAAACAAAGCTGAGTTATTGATATCTCTAATATAAGAAAGTGTCCAGATTCCCTCATGGCTCTGACACCATCAGTAATTTAGAGGTCGCTTCATGTACCGTGTGACATCTGTGAGCATCTCTTCCGCCAGTCCCCAGGGGTTATGTCCTGCTTTGGGCTGTTCTGACTTGGGTCTCCTCATTACTTTAGGGGTGATGGCTCATTTATCAGAGCTCTGGCACCACACAAATACACATCAGAAGGAGAGCAGAAAGCCCATAGGTGATTAGACTTCAGCATCTTTGGTTTTAACACTAAGACTGTAGCACATTTTAATACATGTACCTTGTATTTCCACTAGAAGGATAAGTTAAAGACTGTGGACAAAATCTTACAGAGTACTGTAACTTATTCTCTAAATTAGAGAAATAGCGTAGTTAGGATATAAAAATGGAACATGGTGAGCTAACACAAGGGAAGGCAATTCTCTGGCAGTTCTCAGCATATCCAGGGCAATTCAGGGCATGCACATCGCAGAACCTGGTGGTGGGGAGAAAGCAGATATGTTACATTTCGTACCGTGTCTTTCAGCTTCCAACAGCAATGATGAACTCTGGCCAAAGCAGTTTTTTGGGAATTTACGATCAATCGAGGTTCTTGGGCCTTGGCCTTAGGTCAGCAGGTCTCCAGGGGGTCATTAATCTCTATGAAATGCTCTGCATCTCTTTTATTGCTGTTTAAATGAAGAGTAACTGTGAATTACAAGAGTGTCATTGTCATATATCAAGTGGTTCAAGGTTGGTAAATCTGAAATATATTAACGGAGGCAAACTGATTTCTAATTAGAAGTTTGTTCCCACTCACCTGCACCTTGTTTCTGTTGTAGAGCTGGTGGTTGGACTGAACTGGAAGCTAATGTGAAATAAAGCTTGCAGTGCTTTTCATAAAGAGGAAAAAATATGCTGGAAAATACAATACAAAATTATTTTCTGCAAGGCAGTTTATTAAACAAGCTCTCTATCCCCTTAAATCAGAGATACACTATATTGGCAGCATGAGTCTTGCAGGAGGGGTGAAACACAAAAATAGGGAAAAAACAAGAGGAACATAGTGCTCATCTTCAGCAAAAGATAAAAGAAAACATGAAATGAAACAGTTTTTAATAGATTTTGCACTCTCAGTAGCAATTCCAATTGTTTTGAGAAATCTTAACTTTATGTTTAATTGGTCACAAAGGCCAATGTGATATTTACAACATGATTTAAAGGGGGAAAAAAGAAACAATGAGAAAGGGAAGCTACTGTGAGCCAGAAGTACTATTTACTAAAATGCAAAGTCTAACACACCTCTCAGGAAAAAGTTAAGGCAGTATTGTATATTCAAAGTGCTTATTGCCCTAAAGTGAGAAATCAATATGAAATTTCCCAGCATTGGGTGTAGAAATTTGCCTGAGCCACCCCTCTGCAGGGCATTTTTTTCCCGTGCAAGGTTATGTGTGCACGCTGGACTGGACGCATGGAGCAATTTTGGCAACTAAGATACCACTGACCTCTGCTGGGAGGAATCAGACACGTTCAGGTTTTGTCGTGGGCCCTGTCCTGCTCCAATGTGATGGAGATTCCTCTGGCAGGGGCAGATGTGTGTGTTTGTGTGTGTAAAAATAAATATTTATATGCACACCTATGTGCAGCAGCATGCATCTTCCATCCTTGCTGTCACTCCAATTTCCCAAGTTGTGCAAAACAGTAAAATCCATCCCAGTACTAACAAAAATAAATTTTCTTTACAGTAAGGAAGACTTAGACCTTCAAATAAGAAACATCCCTACCAGTTTCCCATAGGATATGACACCATACACTTATAAATGTACAAGATTCAGGGATCTTTGGGATTCTAAGAGTTGAAGGATGGGGATGGGGTCCATTGGCTTCAAATGGATGTGACTGAAAAGCAAAGGTGTTTGTGATGATTGGCACATCTTCCAGATGACTCCTAACAGCTGGGGTTGTTCAGCCTGGAGAAGAGAAGGCTCTGGGGAGACCTCATAGCAGCCTACCAATATCTGAAGGGAGCCTACAGGAGAGCCGGAGAGGGACTCTTTGTCAGGAAGTGTAGTGACAGGACAAGGGGTAAGGGTTTTAAATTGGCAGAGAACAGATTTACATTAGATATTAGGAAGAAATTCTTTACTGTGAGGATGGTGAGACACTGGAACAGGTTGCCCAGAGAAGTTGTGGATGCCCCATCCCTGGAAGTGTTCAAGGCCAGGCTGGATGGGGCTTTGAGCAACCTGCTCTAGTGGGAGGTGTCCTTGCCCATGGCAGGGGGGGTGGAACTCGATCTTTAAGGTCCTTTCCGACTCTAACCATTCTATGATTCTATAATAAACACATTGCAAATGCACTGAGCATGAGCAATAGAGTTTCAGATAAGTAAAGGTTTAAATTGGCAATGCACAAGATATGTGGGGAAGAGAGACAGATTGTGCAAATAAATGAGCTCAAGTAAAGAAGCAGCATAGAGGAATCATCATCTTTCCCATTCTAGTAGTGCTAGCACTGAATCATTTTGCAAGCAAAGAAAAAAGACCTTTCTCTTTATGCCATCCAGTCTGGGCACGTCCCATTGGTGGCTCGGAGAAGAACACAAGCTGAAAACAGTCCACTGGAGAAAGTGTTTAGATGGGAAAAGTCAGAGCATCTAATTTCACTTATAATGAGCGGCATGAAGTAATTACTGTGGAAAAGAAAACAGATCAGATGACCTTGCAATGGAGTAGCAAAGGAAATTCAAGATACGATATGAAATTTTGTTCAATAATAGCTTGGGTTGAAAGTGGTACTGGCCGTACAATTAACAACACACAGAACAGGACTACATCTCCTGCCGATTTCACAGGTGATAGGACAAGAGGAAATGGCCTCAAGTTGCACCAGAGGAGGTTCAGATCGGGTATTAGGAAAAATTTTTACACTGAAAGGGTTGTTAAGCATTGGAATAGGCTGCCCAGGGAAGTGGTTGAGGCACCATCCCAGGAGGTATTCAAAAGACAGGTTGACATAGTGCTTAGTGACATGGTTTAGTAATGGGTGTGTGTGTGTGTGTTATGGTTTTCTTTTGTTTTTTTTATCAGAGTTAGGTTGATGGTTGGACTAGATGATCTTAAATGTCCCTTCCAACCTAGACAATTCTATAATTCTATGATTCTATCTGAGGTCTGCTTTGTCCATGAAGCAAACGTCAGTTTATGATGGAGCAACAAATAATTCAGATTGAACCAAAAATGTAGACAAGCAGGATTTATTCCCTTTCTGAAATATTCTAGCAGCATTCCAGCTACCTATCTGTTACAGGAATTTATTGCCACAAGGATAGAAGATGAATCAGGTGTTAAGACTGGAGATAGCAATGAAAAGACCGATCTTGATTGTATTAAAAAAGAAATGACAAGATTTAACAAGGTGAGATTTAAAATGGTTGAAGGAGAGAAAAGGGTCCAAATTACAAGACAGAGAGAAGAAAATGGAGTTGTCCACAGTGACAGATGATGCAGAAAAGGCCAGAGGAAAAAATCTGGGTTTTATCCTAAGGAACTTGCATCGGTATGGTGGATAGACATGCAAAAGCAAATGTCAAAGGAGTTAAATGCAAAGCTGAGAAGAAGTTGAGCTGGGTTTGAAGCTCAGCCAGAGAAATAGCATGTGAAACTCTGGGAGAAGGTACAGTTGACATTAGAGAATATACAAGAGGAGAAAACAGAAAAATGAGAAGAGAAAACAGGAGGGAGGGAAAATTTGTAACTATGTGATGAGAAGAATACAGCCATTAAAGTAGGAGAGAAAGAATCCCAGTGTTTTTTTTCCATTCTAACCATTCAGATGATCCGGCACTGGCTTCAGCAAAGATTTTTCTTAAATATGGAATGAAGTTGCTAGAAACAGAGGACACCAACAAGAAAGAGCAAGAGTCAAAAAAAAAAAAAAGTGCAGCAGGAGTTAGCCCTACTTTTAGACAGCAAATAATCAAGGCACCAGTTCAGAAACATTACTCATCAGCCATGGAGATACATCCTGCGCTGGACATATCTCCATATTTTGGAAATTTCCATATGACTTTCAGCTGAACCCTCATGCAAGGCTGTTTGGCATCCTCCAACTGGGACGTGGCAGAAAAGACATCTGTCGCAAGTCCCCATGTGAAAAAGGAAAACCACATGCTTTGTGCTGTATGGTGAGAAAAGGCAGTGGGCTATTTCTCCTTCCTTTGGGCTATACTTTTTTTTTAAAGCAGCTCAGCCTTTGACAAACAAGAACCAATGTAGGCTGTCGTCTTCTCCATCCCAGCTGCAATAGCCATCCAGCCGCTGTAAGCCTGCCCCTTCCACCTCTTGGTGGGTAACATGGGTCTACGCTCAGGCAGCAGGGTAAGGTCTTTCTCCCAGTTGTCTCCTCTAAACCCAAACTATGCTTCAATATCTTTATATATTTTTTGTCATTCTTTTATTTATCCGTTGGAAAAGACTCACTTTAAACTTCCCACTGCTTCAAATTACAGAATGGTAGGGGTTGGAAAGGACATTTGGAGATCATCTACTGCAATCCCCCCTGCCATGGGCAGGTTCACCTAGAGCAGGTTGGACAGGAACGCATCTAGGCGACTTTTGCATGTCTCCAGAGAAGGGGAGTCCACAACATCTCTGGGCAGCCTGTTCCAGTGCTCTGGCCCCCTCAAAGTAAAGAAGTTTTTCCTTATGTTCAAACAGAATTTCCTGTATTTCAGTTTGTGCCTGTTGCCTCTTGTCCTGTCACTGGGCACCACTGAGAAGAGTCTGTCCCCATCCTCTTGACATTCACGCTTTAGATATTTATAAGCACTGATGAGATCCCCTCTCAGTCTTCTCCAGGCTGAACAGACCCAGGTCTCTCAGCCTTTTCTCATAAGAGAGGTGTGCTCCAGTCCCTTGATCACTTTTGTAGCCCTCTGCTGAGCTCTCTCCAGTAGTTCCGGATCTTTCTTGAACTGGGGAGCCCAGAACTGGACACGGTACTTCAGTTGTGGCCTCACTAGAGCAGAGTAGAGGCGTTTTCCTACATAAATACTTTGGTCCATCCTTTCTAACTTTCAGGCATGGTCAGGGAGGCAGGTAAACACAAGACTATTTGTCCTTATGCAGGGCAGACTGTGGTACGTTTTTCCCGTGTACATACCACGGGAATTTTTGTCATACCCCATATTAAGGACATCATTAGAGAGCTTTGCATGGCCACTGTGGCCTGTCTCAGTGCATGCTCCCAGGAGTTTGTAAGTCCTTATGAGCTTCCCAAGTGATACAGGAACAGATTTGCTATGTGAGCTTGTCAGAGTCATAGCTCAGCCATACAGAAAGCCACTGCAGGAAAGATATTTTGCCAAAAGCAGGTGCACATAAAGATGTCCCACTGGATTTTGGCTGTGCTGAAATACTGAGCTAATCCCCACTGCTGGGTGGTAATTGTGGAGCAAGGTAACTAGCACAAAATACTAGGACCAAAATTTCAGCACAAAGCCTAGGGCTTCTAAGAGCATAAAACCTGTTATTACTGTGCAACCATGCTTATTAATAACAGATCTTGCACAGTTAGAAGGGGAAGAAGACAGGACCACTGTGGCAAAAGTTATTTTATATTTGTTTATTTGATTACCTGGAATAAAGTATGGGTAAAAGCAGTAGGAGCTTTGTACAGGCAGAGCAAGGCAGGTTGTACTCAATATTAAAGCAATTACCTATAAAGATGTAGTATCAGTGATTTGTTATAGTGACTGAAATATAAAGTGTGACTATATTGCTCTTATGTGCTCATCTTTTCAAATGACTAAGGGAGGATCTTGGATGGTCAAACGCCAAACCCCTCTGTCCAGTCTTTGCCTTAGGAGGTAACAGTCAATTTACCAACCTGATTTTCAATTTGGGAAGGAGGCAAATAAAAAGTACTTGACTGGGTGTCTTCTGGGTTGATTTGAGACCCTACTGGTATTGATCAAGCTGCACTGAAAACTCAGAGGCAGAAGTTGCAGTTTGCAAATTTCTTTGTGATTTAAATATTTGGGGCGGGATCCAGGTCCAGCTTAGATTCCTCTGCTTAGGTGTCCACGCTACCATCTCCAGCCACATGCAGGACTCACCTGGTGCCATCTGAGATGCCCTGTGGTTCCATGACACCTTCTCAGAGCTGGCAGATATGACACACTAATTACAGTAGACTCATGCCCTGGCAAACCAGGCAGGATATCCTGCACCATTTAAAACAACACCAGGATGACACCACAAATGGCACCACAAACATAGGAATGTTTGGACAAGTGAAACCTATTTCCGTGTCAGTACAGCCAGAGGAGCCTAAATTTTCACTGAGCTGACCAGTTGTAAGAGGAGCATCTCTGTTTGCATCCATTGTGCCTGGTGCCTTGGGTATCCCAGGACTCATTGTCACGTCTGTTAGCCCCATGAGGGTGTTGAAGGATCCCTAAGTGCCACTACAGCCCTATGTGTGAATGACTAAATTGAACCTTGAAGCACCACTGTTGGAAATGTACACCTCTCGCTGACATGGAGACAGACTCACCTGGTTGTGTTAATGATGTGCATCCTACCCAAGCCGTGTGTGAGACTAGGAGAGCACGGAGCATGTGTGGACCTGTTAAGAATGGGGTTTCCTTGCACCCTGAGTTCCATGACCAACAGGTGAGCATCATCAGGCTTGTCTGGGAATAGCTTTGTGCCCAGGAGACTTCTCTCCTGTCAGTAAAGGAGAGGTTTGTCCCCTGTCTTTCCTAGATACGGTAGTTCAGAGCTGGCCGTGCAGTAAGCAGCAAAATAAAGGTTTGCAAGAAAACTTTTGCTCGATAGCTTTTTCCTAGGTTTCTCAGGCTTCCTTAGCTTGGCCTGTGTGGGTGCAAGCTGCCCAGAGAAATGGCTGGCTGGGGCTGGAGTGCCCGACCATACCTCTGGCATGGCATGCTGTGTTGTGCTCTTTCCATCCCTTGTGATTGGGGATGCATTTCCCTGGTGTGAGGAGACACTCCTGTATGGACATTTATATGAGTTCAGTCAGCACCTAGAAAATCCCAATATATAAGCAAAGGTATCTGTTTTGTGCTAAAAGTCTGTCTTGTGTGCCTGGTGGCCCTCTCAGAAACGAGAGAGGCTGTTGAGACAACACCAAGCCCCTCCAGGAAAGCAAATTTGCAGCAGCTTTTCAACTCAGGCATCACTTCATCTGTCAGGTGTGGTATGATCAGGAGCTGCAAGTTCCTTAGCATATAGCAATTTTTCAAGTTAGTGATCAAGTTAATTATCAAGTACCCTGTTCATAATAGGTGGAGAACTTAGCTGAGTCTGTGTGTCTGTAGCAAAAGCTTTGCTGAGCTCGTTTGAATATTTCGGTTTGTTGATGCCTGGTTTGTTTGTTTTATACAACTGAGATTTTTTTTTTGTGAGGTTGAAGCTTCTTAATCCTCCTTTATAAATTGAATTTGGAAGTCTCCATTGCATGTGCTTCCAGAGTACATGTGTGTATGCAGGTGTGGCAAAAGAAAAAGAGAGAAATAGCTGTGAGGCTAATATACAAGTATTTCTAAGAAACAGGGAGTTGTCCTTTTAAGAAGACCTTATTGATGACTCCTTTTGTTTAGATCACAGACAAGTTATTCTCTTGAATTCTTGAGTTTTTGTCCTTGGTAGGTGGGTAGGTCTCTGTAAACTGGACCATGCAGAGACATGCCAAATGGGTGAGGTATATGGGGATGTCTCTGACTCCAACAAGGCACCACAAATTAAAAAAACCCCACACTTTGAGCTGTCACTCATAAGACCTTAGTTCTGTGTGCACATGTATGTATAACTGTGTATGTGTGTATATGTGCTGGGGAGCAAGGAGAGGATTTGAGACCTTACCATGCTAGCTTTATCGAGAAACCCTTCCAGGCTTCCTACACATACCAAATCCAGGGGCATCCCCAAGTAAGCAGGAACACATCCTTACTTTCCACCCATTTATCAGGAATCACTTTTCCTTGTGCTGTGAGAAAACAAGATGTGTTATAGTAGGAAGAAACATTGAATGTCTGTTTTTCCTATGGCACCTACAGATTCCTGTACCCTGCTCCTGGTCCCAGTGCAAAAAACCTTCTGTGTCCCTTATGATACCAATATGTTGATGGTGTACCTGGCAGGAAAGCTGACTGCTCAGTCTCTGCTGCAGCCTTTTGCCCTGTGGAACAGTAAATCTAAGTGTCCCTTGTCTCCCTGATGCCGTTATAAAACATACATGCCTTTAATATAAAGACCTATGTCTTTAATACCTTCACTCCTTATTGTCAAATGTGGTGAAGACTGGTTTGCACATTCAGAAGCTACTGCAGGGAATGACAGGCTGGTGACATGATCATTTAACTTTGTTTCTGTTGTAAAGCAGGATAAAAATACACAAGAGCAAGCACTTACTGGATTGAGACTCCTGGGGAAGAACAGGTGCTGGTGCAACAGTCATGGCAGAAAAAACATATCTCCAAATGGGTTGCTGGAGGATCTCATCAATAAATCTGCTGTGTCCTCTGCTTGGGGCAGCTCTGGAAGTTCCTGGGATGCAGTTACCAGCTGCAGTGGGTGCTCAGATGCCTCCTTTATCCCTCTCCATCCTCTGTTTGGTAGGGTCCAAACAATGGATCATATTTTACAAGAGGTTCTAGCTGGGGAGCACCCATGACTATCTTCAAAATCCTTAGACTGTGAGCAGATAACAGGAGTGACCTATGAGCAGCTGAGGACTTTTACTTTGTCTCTGTTTCCTAATGTGCTTGTCCTGCTCCTCCTTCTTCCAGGGTTGCATTCCCATGCAACGCTGCAAATAAAGCTCTCTGAAATCTCAGATGTTCATCCTCTGGACAGGCGGAAAGTCTGCTTTCCTGGGTGCCGTGGCTGTGGAGGTGTCCAGAGCTAGGCACTGGGGAGAGAAGACAGCTCAAATATTGGAAGGAGCAGTCTGTGAGCAGCAGGATTTGTCTGTGACAACCAGTAATTCATTGCCTTATACATTAAGCTGTATATCTTCCTTGCAGAGTTTCTTTGCATATGGCTGAAAGCACTGGAACAAAGTGACCCCAAAAGGGACATTAACAGTGCATTTCTCCTCCCCACTCGCTTAATTTTCTGATGAAGATTCTTTATTCACCTGGGTGCCTTCCCAGTTATTGGCCTATTTAAAAAATCCATCACTAATAAGTTGAAAAATGTGCCTTCTCCCTCCAGAAAGACATCAGCACCTCTCACGTTGGCTCTACCTGGCAATGGTTGATGCAGTTAAGCCTAACTTTCCTGCAGGCAAAGTCACAGGCAGTGAGGCAATGGATTGTGTCCTTACAGCTGGGTCTCACTTGCCTGTGCAGCCTCCTCTCCTTGTGCCTGACACCCTTGTTCAGTCCAATTCTGCTGCTCTTGTTTCAGGAGCTCTGAGATAGCAACGAATGGCTCCTGAAAGGCAGCCAAGGGACCTCAGCCGTGGACACATACCAGCTTGTTGGGGGTTTCCAACCCGGCAGTCAGGTTGCCCTTTCTGCAGATTTGTGCTGCTCTTTGTGGGCAGAGTCCCGCAGACCCAGAAAGGCTAGAGAAAGGGCACAAAGAATTAATTTGTTTACTCATATATATATATGGAAGGAGTAAAAGAGATCCTTGTCAGGCTATGGCGTTATCATGTAGATGATGTTACTTGTGCCTCTGGCAGCCACTCCTGATGAAGGACTGTGTTTGCTCCATTTCCAAGTAAGGCAAGGCTAAGGGCCACAGCAGCCAGAGAGAGTTCCTTAGAAATGAAGCCCAAACATAAAAGTCGCATGTCTCGGCTTGTGGCTGCTGTGAAGGCTTCTTGCTCAAACAGATCAGCAAGGGCTCTGGTCTCACAGCCTTCAGGGAGTTTATCTTCTTGGAAGCATCTTCTTCAAATGCAAACATTTCAGGGAATTATCTTCTTGAAATGTAAGCATTGCAGGGAAGCACAGTCTGTTCGGGATCCCTGCAGCATCCTCGCCCAGATATTTTGGGTCCAAACACCATGGCTCCTGGCAGCCGCAACTTAGACTGCCAGGGTCAGCTCTGAATCTTTTTGCTGGATAATATCAAACCATCTCATCTTCCTGCTGCTGCACAGGACCGTTTTTACGGTGTATGCCTGGGCAGAGCACCTGTTCACTGAGAACTTAGCTGGGATGATTTTCTGAGAGAAGGAGCCTATAAATCCAAGCTGACACAACCTGATGCTCTGTCCCAGGAGACTCTGATACTCATCCTTGATAGTCCTCCTGAAAGACCCACCTTCTCGAAATGCGGCATGAGTTTTGAGTGCTTTCTGTGAATTTCAGTTCTTTTTATCTTTCCAGGTGCATTGAATTTTCCAAGCCTTGAGCTGTGCAAGGACTCTGACTAACGGCAACCACCTTTCTTCTTGTCCTTTCTCTGGAGTGCTAGGGACTGGAAATCTAGGAGCTCAGACCTCCACTCTCGTATGTCATTGTGAATGAGCATCAACCCATCACCATGGAATTGCCCTAAAGTAGTGGGAGCTGCATGAGCCCAGCAGAACCTCTTGACAGGACTGGCAGTTATTTTTAATTGTTTAAGAACATCACTTGAACAGCCTTAAATCAGTCAGTACTGGTGCAGGACCATATTTGTCCTCAAATCCTAGAGGGCTCTCTCTGCATTTTGATGTGTAGTTTGAGTGTATGCAATTTGCTAGTACGGTGTATTTTTAGCAAGAAAATAGGCTTCTTTCGTACTGGCTCAAGAAGGTGAAAGTTTATCATTTAAAGAGCTTGGTGATGTCATCTGTACCTAGGGATTTACTTTTATGAGCTTGCTCTGTCTGCTGCAATGTGATGGCTGCATTATAAAAACTTGCATTGCTTAGTTGAAAAATAATATTTAGAAACACCAAACTGCATGCAGTGTTTAGTAGTATGAAGGCTATCTAAATGTCTCAATGATGGAGCAGGATTTGCTTCATTTTTATTCACAGTTCTGCAAGGCTGCTCACATTTTGTATTCAGCTCAACTTGTAGAAATCTGAAGCAGTCATTGACCTCTGTGGAGTTACACCGAGTTTATACATTGATGTGACAAGGCAAATTTATTCATACTCTCAGGGCCCTACTTCTAGCTGAAATCCTCCAAACACAGACAAAAGCCTGTTCACCACACTTGAGGGTGTGGCTATTACAGTTACAGCTGCTGTTTGAAGTAATGCAGTTGCTTATAATACTTGTTGCGTTTTATTTATAGGAGAGTTGAAATGCTACAAGTTTAAGTGAATGGGTCAAGATCACACAACAGGGAAGTTGTAGAGTTTGCTCGGTACCCAATAGCAACGGGGTAGTCCAAAGTAGGCTGTCAGTGCACCAGGGAAGCTTCATCTCTCCTTACTTTAGACATCTCCATTGTAATCGGTACCACAACCCAAACCTTCACCAGATGTCACCAGCTATACATCTATACCAGTAAAGACACAGTCCAGGGTCTTGTATTTCACTCTGAAACCAAGTGGTGCCACATGGTTTGTGCCCACTCTCTTCCTTACCCAGGTTTGTGAAGCCGTGGCCAAACTGCCTCCTGGCCCATGCAGTACCCTCAGTTGTCCAGGCATTGCCTGAGATTGTTGACATGAGCCAAAACCTGCCAGGGAGCAGTAGCCTGGCAGTATGAATGAATATATGTTGGTGCTCAGCCTGTGTCCTCACCCTCCTTTGGTTACCAGAACAGACACAGCCAGGAAGTTCAAAGCCTATTTTCCTTTCTTGCTGGGTTCCTTAAGCTTTAACCTCCAGCTCAAGGAAGAGAAAAGCAGCATTACTTGGGCTCTGAGAGTCCCTGCCCCCAAACTGGGTGACTCCTTGTATCTTGAACAGGGAATGCTAGTTTAGGTTTTTGTTGAATCCCCAGCCTATATGCCAGCCATGAGGGTGGGAGCCCCACTCATACCTGCAGAACTCCAACTGTTGGAAAGGAGTTGTTTCTTGTCACTCTTTCCAATCCTCTTTCCAGCTATTACTCACCTCTCTTATTGTGTCATATGCACCCCTCAGCCTTGGGAAAATTTTCAGCCACGCTCAGGACAGCTGTTTCTTCAAATTATTAATAGCCCACAGATCTAAATAAAGCATCTTTCCAAGAACTAATACTTGAGCAAACCTTTTTAGACCAGTGTCTCAGACTCTCTTGCTCTCTCTCCGTTTCTAACTTGCAACCATTTCCCATCACACAAGTGCTGAGTTGTATTTGGTTTACGTAGCATAATAGCGAGACATTTAGAGAAGCTGTATAGAAAAGCTTAACGTATGTGACATACGTTAAGCTTTTCTATACAGCTTCTCTAAATGCAGCATGTGTCTTCCTCTGCCACTGAATGGCTTTCCTTCCTGAACTTCAGCGATAAGATTTTCTTTCTGTCTCCGTTTCCCTCTCTCTTCTGTCTTGTTACTTTTCTTTTGCTCATACTTTTCTCTATTGCCCGCTGTTTCTCCTTTTTTTCCTGGTTCTCATTTCCAGGCCAATCTACGCTTCCCTTTGCTCCCCAGCTCTTTTCCTTGGGTCTGTGCCCCCTCCCTTCAATTTCCTATGGCTGGAGAAGTGACAAGTTGAACTAACGCCAGAAGTTACCACGAAAACACAATTATAACCATGTCCATAGAACCGCAGAGCATCTTTCAGTATCCATTCCGGTACAAAAGTCTTACTCACCAAGGTAACAATTTTATCATCACCTTTCCCTGATTGTCCTCATCAGGGCCAGGTCCTGACCCTTGGATGTCCCGTGCTCCCAGCAGTAGCAGCAAGGAGCCAGGGTCTGCCTGACCGACTCCTCGCACTTCATCTCCCGGGACTCAGCCTCTGACCCATTTCTCATCTGACAGAAATGTGGAAAGCCGAAGACAACTGTCCCATGGGAAAAGTCCAGGCTGGTGTTCCAAGTTGGCTCATGCTGTGATAAGTTATCCCTCTGAAAAGTTTCTGTTTCTGTTTTCTTTCTTAGTTCCCCTTCTCCTCACCACTGATTTTTCCTGCCTTGCATGTTTTTTCTCTTTTCTTTCATTTTCCCCTGCTTCCCTCTCTTACGTTGCTTCTTTTGTGCACAGGCTGGTACAGCAGATGGGAAAATCCCCTCTCAGACATGTTGATCATGCTGGTCTTCCTAGAAAGTGGCTCCCTGCTAACTAATTTATAGATCTATCCTCATTTGAACCCATTTCAGGCTCCTTGAGTTGGTGTGATGACATGCACATCCTCTGACGTCACCTGCAAGCAAAAAGTTTCAGTATCTCCCTCAAACTGGGGAATGCTTACTGACCAGCTTTTGGCCGTCTTCTTCTTACTCTACTTAAGGAGGAGAAAAAGAGGTGTAGGTAGATGGGGTGACTGAAGAAAGGTGACAAGAAGTCACCTTTAGACTTGTCAAAGAAAGGTGATAACAAGTAGTGCTGGAGAAAGTAGCTGGAAGCTGGAGGGATTTTTTTACTGTGGGTCCTCCAGAATCAGACCTGAACCTCACCCCTTTTTACCTTATTACTGATAATCCTATCACCAAAAGTGGATATACAATTTAAAGCAAAGAACTCCTGCATTATGTCAAAAGAACTGAGGGAAATGGAAATCAGCAACTTCAGTAATGCAAAACAGGAGACCATGTACTCTTTGAGTATCTCCACATTACTAGATAAAAGAGAGCTAGGTCAAGCCCAGAAACTGATTATCTGCTTGTCTGGAAGCCTGATGGCTCATCTGGCCACCATCTCAAAGCATATGAAGGAAAAGAAAGCTATCAGAAGTAGTCAACATGGATTCACCAACGGGAAATCATGTCTGACTAACCCTCTATGATGGCATGACTGGATGGATAGATGGGGTGGGGCGTGGGTGGATGTTGTCTATCTTGACTTCAGCAAGGCTGTCGACACCATTTGCCACAGCATCCTCATAGATAAGCTTAGGAAGTGTGGATTAGATGAATGGACAGTGAGATGGAAACTGATTTGAAAACTGGCTGAAAGACGGATCTCAGAGGGTCATGATTAGGGGCACAGAATCTAGTTGGAGGTCCGTAATGAGTGGTGTTCCCCAGGATTCAGTACTGGGTCCAGTTCTCTTCAATGTATTCCTCAGTGACCTGGATGAAAGGATAGAGTGTACCCTCAGCAAGTTTGCTGATGACACAAACTAGGAGGGGTGGCTGATACCCCAGAAGGCTGTGCCGCCATACAGAGAGACCTGCACAGGCTGGAGAGGTGGGCAGAGAGGAACTTGATGAAATTCAACAAGGTCAAGTGTAGGGTGCTGCACCTGGGGAGGAATAACCCCAAGCACCAGTACAGGTTGGGGGCTGACCTGCTGGAGAGAAGCTCTGAGGAGAAAGATCTGGGAGTCCTGGTGGACAACAGGATGATCATGAACCAGCAATGTGCCCTTGTGGGAAGGCCAATGGCATCACGGGGTGCATTGAGAAGAGTGTGGCCAGCAGGTTGAGGAATGTCATCCTGCCCCTCTACTCTGCCCTGGTGAGGCCCCATCTGGAATATTGTGTCCAGTTCTGGGCTCCCCAGTTCAAGAAGGACAGGGAACTGCTGGAGAGGGTACAGCAAAGGGCTACAGAGATGACTGGGGGACTAGAACACCTCTCTTATGAGGAGAGGCTGAGGGACTTGGGTCTTTTTAGTCTGGCAAAGAGAAGGCTGAGGGGGAATCTGATCCATGCTTATAAATACTTAAAGGGTGGGTGTCAAGGGAATGGGGCCAGTCTTTTTTCAGTGGTGCCCAGTGACAGGACAAGAGGTAATGGGCACAAACTTGAACATAGGAAGTTCCATCTAAACATGAGGAGGAACTTCTTTACCAAAGTAAAGTGGTGGCAGAGGACTGGAACAGGCTGCCCAGAGAGGTGGTGGAGGCTCCATCTCTGGAGACATTCAAAACCCACCTGGACACGTTCCTGTGCAACCTGCTCTAGGTGGACCTGCTTTGGCAGGGAGGGTGGTCTAGATGATCTACAGTGGTCCCTTCCAATCCCATATCATTCCGCGATTCTGTGATTTCAATCCCAACTCCATATTGGAGGTCTCCAGCTGGTTCTCTTCAGGGCATTTCTGCACAACAGTGTGGGTGTGAGCTGGTCCAGGCTGCTTGGCTTCATCTTCATTCAGCAGCATAGGCATTGCCATAAAGACTTATAACAAAGAGCAGATGCAGGACCCTCCTCTGGTGGAAAAAACAAAAGAAGGGGTGGATAGAACTAGTTGGCCACAGGGCAACTGTGAGTCCTGGGAGCACCATGTAACCATGAAAACACCCAGTGTTTGGAGATCTATTAGTCCAGTAATTTATCCCCCATCCCAGTAAAGGCAGGAAAATATGTTGTTGATTTTTATTTCATTTGCGCTGGAACAGTGTCTACAGTCCTGAACATGCACATTCAGGAAGATGCACTCAGCCTCAAACTGGTGCAGATAAGTATCACCAGGATTATCAGGCAACTGGAGAAACTGTGCCAAGAGTATGTGACATGTTTAACCTAGCAAAAACGAGATCAAAAATGTTTTCTCTCAATAATCTATATGGAAGATAACCTCCAGATGGAGGAAAACAACCATGCAGAGCACAGGAAAATGTCAACACATGGAACAGTCTAGAGCACAAGTCTTATGAGGAGTGGCTGAGGGAACTGAGGTTGTTCAGCCTGTAGAAAAGGAGGCTGACAGGAGGTTGTAGCGAGGCAGGGGTCGGTCTCTTCTCCCAAGTAACACATGGTAGGACAAGAGGAAACATCCTGAAGTTGTGCCAGAGGAGGTTTAGAATGGATGTTAGGAAACATTTCTTCCCCAAAAGGGTTGTGAAGCATTGGAAGAGGCTGCCCAGGGAAGTGGTTGAATCACCATCCCTGGAGGTATTCAAAAGAAATGTAGACGTGGCAAAAGGACATGGTTTAGTGGTGTTTTTGACAATGTTAGGTTAATGGTTAGACTTTATGACCTTACACATCTTTTCCATCCTAAATGATTCTATAATTCTAACAAAACATCCATGACTGCACGTAGAGTGGAAACTGGAAAATTGGTTCTTGCCACCAAAGCACCATCAACTGGAAAAGGAGTATGAAAGGAATGCTTTTCTATAGTAGTCTAACTGCTTTTCAGGTGCCTCTGATCAGTTTCTGTACATGGACATATGGTGATGTTGTTCCTGGCAACAGAACATCACCTTTTCCCAGAAGATCTCTTCCAGTGCTGTATCCCTGAGGTATTAATGAGCAAGAACTGAGAGATTTAATATGGGATTTGTGTTTCCCAAGTGTAGCTATCTACAAGATAGAAAAAAGGACTGAGCTAATCACTATGAGGTGCCATAAAAGTCAACAGGGGCAACTCATACATCCCTTCCGTTACGGTGGAACAAGCCACCTCTGACAAATGCCCATCTCCTTCTGCTAATTATGTGGGGAATAAAGAGGGACAGGCCCAGATTTCTTCATCTGTCTTGCAGGCATCCGAAGCTCAGTGAATCCCACAACTGGTTTCTCTAATTGCCCCACATGACAGAGCAAAGAGTTGTGTTGCCTCTTATGGGCTGGTTTAGACAAGGACTCTCCAAAAAGAAACTATTGGTTTTCTGCAATAACCACTGCTCCGTGGCATAGCAAGGCAGGGTCTGCCTGTTGGCTGACCTAAAAAGAAAGGACAGAAAGACAGTGTGCATCTCTCAGTGCTTCTGGAAGAAATTCTCTGAATTACAGCCAGAGATAGCGCCACTGGTTTTCCACTACTCAGCTAATTAGGAAACCACCAGCAGCCATCAGTGTCGGAAGACAGCTCTTGAGCTTCCTTCTTTGCGGGATGACTCATGGAGCAGGTGGAGACATCTTGACTGACACAAGTGCTGACCTACTATCTGTCCCCTGCATCCAGCGTTTGCACAGGAAACCTGTGCCAGATGATAGCGCTGGGGAGACTCATCTGGCGGGGAGGCTGGTGGAGAGGCCACTGGGCTGCAGGCAGCACTTGGAGGGCAGCAAACCTGTGGGAGGGTGGAGAAAGGACAGAGCAAAACCTTCACAAGGACAGAGCAAAACCCACCTGGAGGAAGAGAGCTGTTGTGAAGCAGTTCTTGAAACAGGGCACGTTGGGCAAATGTCAAGGAATGGGAGCTGGTTTCTTATCCCTGTCCTGGTTTCCGCTGGGATAGAGTTAAACTATTTTTTTTCCTAGTGGTTGCTGTGTTTCAGATTTGGTATTGAAAGGAATTGAAAGGAATTATTGAAAGGAATGTCAGTAATGCATATTGTTTTAGTTGTTGCCAGGTGATGTTTATATTTTTCCAGAACCTTTTTCAACTTCTCATAGAGGCTGATAAGGAGCACAGATGGAACTATGAAATGGCCAAGGGAGTATTCTCTACCACAGGTATTATGCTCCGTACATAAATGGCATTAGCCAGGGGGAGGGAGTTACTGGTCATTGTTGCTTGGGACGGTGACAATTTACCAATTCACCAGGTGGTGAGAATGACTTTTGTCTTGCACATTCTTTTGCAATTATTATTATTATTGTTGTTGTTGTTGTTATTTTTCCTTTTCTGTTACTGCTCCATTAAACTGTCTTTATCTCAGCTCATGAGGTTTTTTTTCTCTTTCCCCTCCTTTTCTCCCTCTTCTCCCTGCCATTCTGGTGAAAGGGGAAGAGCTGTGTGAGCAGCTGTGTGCTGCCCCCTGGGATTAAACCACAACGCTCACACATCTGGGGGAAATTATTTCTGCCTTATCATGCATTATATTTTATGGGAAGAAATGACACCATGTTTAATGCGCTGGAATGTTTTCTTAAAATATACCAGGGCTTTCTGCACAGCCCCCCTGCCTGGGACGCATGTCTTCAGCCAAGGTTATCCGAGGTGAATCTCCTGCACTGAAGTTTTATACCTGACCACAGACAGATGTATTTTGGGTGCTTTAAATTCACATCCTCAGTATGTAACCTCTTTTTATGTCTCTGAACCTTGCACTGTTATGATTTCTATCCTCGTGTGGTTTACAAAATGGAAATCCCTGTTCTTTGAGGCACTATCTTGCTGATTGTCACACGAATTCCTGGTTCGAAATTTGGATTCTGTTTCTACATCCATCCCATGCAGGTTTGTCGTACACCACAGCACAGTGCAAAAATATCGAGGTCTAAATAGTCTGACCAATTTTAATCAATTTTGTATGGGCCAGGAAAACATCTGGCCACACTGAGACATAGCTCCATGTGCATTCATTTGACCTTCCTATAGTTATGGTCTTCATACTCACTTCTAACTCTACTCAAATTTACTTTTTTACCTGTCCCCTCCCATAGAAATTAAAGTAATTATTAACATCCTTTTCTGCGTTACTTATTTTTGGGCACTTACTAAATAACCTGCTTGGATTTTGAAAATACAGCCTCACTGCACTTTGCATCTTATTTTATATTTTTCTACATTTGCTAGAGGCAGCTGGGCAATCCCACAGAGTATGAGCAAAAGTCCCCAGAGCAGCAGAACAATCTGACTGTGTTCTGTTACCACCTCCGCTTATGGCACATCTTTTCTGAAACAATAAAATTTGATTGCCTCTTATACATTTGTGTATGAGAAGAAGATATAATACTGTCTTCTACTGGAGGAAGATTATATTGGTCTTCAAATCAATTTCAATTTCTCATGAGTCTTCAATATAATTTTATTTCATCTTTATTTTTGGGTATTACATTTTCATCGCTTCATTCTACTTTAAAAATTAGAATTCTCCTGATGCCTTCCACAATGATAAATTAGTTGTAATTGGGAACATTGCTCTTGATGGGAGAGTGGTTTTTAGGTTAAAAGTCCTAAATATTTTAATAGAATCCCTTTATTTTCTTCAGTGTGGTGTTGAAAGGCTTGAATTTTTGCTAGGTCTCTTTCTTTTCCTCACGTAAGTGGAAGTACTCAGGAACCCAGCCAGTGTGCAGTGCTCTGCAATTAAAGCTTGCACAGAATTTCTCAAAGTCTAATATTCAGCCTTGGTGCTTTTACCCTCTTGTTTACCCACACTACATTTTGGAAAGCAACACGTCCACATTTTGGAATGATGCCTGGTGACAGTTTTCCACTTTCCTCTGGAGGTGTGAACCCCCCAATAGCATATGTAATCTTATTCACAGCAGACTTGAGGTTTTGGGTTTTTTTAACATACTGTGGTCTCTTAGAAGGATCCATAGATCCCACCAGTCTGCACACCATACTGTGTGCAGAAACTATACTAGCATCAGGCCAAAAATCTGTTCTTAATTTCACAGCTGTCAGTAGAGATTTTTGAAATCTTTTCCATGTGGTTTTCATGTGTGTCAAAAATCAACAGCTTGTCAGCTTAAAAAAGGCAGTAGGCAGTGTGTCAAAGGTTTTGACTACCACCTCAGGCCAAAATGGGGGTCCCCATGAATCTGGAAGCAGAAAGTCTCTCAGAATAAGGATGTTAAGCAAAATTTAGCAAGATGTAGGATAAGAGGTGTTGGAATTCTTTTTTGTATTGGCCTCCAGTGAGGAATGAGTTTCACCAGAGCAGGTATAAACGTTGATACACCATTTGGGAACTGAAGTTTCCCTTTCTTGTACTTCAGCTCTGTATTGTAATTTGCTAGTGGAGTAGTGGTGGTTGGCTAGTCTGGAATGTGTATTTTTTAAAAAAGTCTTTACTTGGATACTAATGGATAAGGTTATACAAGGCATTGATTTTGAGAAGCTTGGCACCGACTACCAATCATTTATTCATTGACTTTGTAAATTAAGATCCATGGTCATGTATATAAATATATGAACATATAAAAATTAATTAATAAATAAATGTGAGAGAGTGTGTGTGCCTGTATATATTTATATATACATATATACACATGCTTTTTCTTAATGCACTACCTAACTGAAAATACTTAAGCCTCTTACTTGTTACAGTTGAGGTATTTTCATTTTCTGCTTTAATTAGTCGATGCTAAATATAAAATACAAGGCTAAGAAATGTGTACTGAGAAATTAGGAATCAGGCTGGGCATTCTGAAGGCAAGTATATTATACCACATGATGATGATGATGATAATGCCCATTACAAGCCAGAAAGTGAACATCCTGAAACATACCAAATATGAAACATGAAGGAAGTTCTTGACTGTGAGTCAGTCCAGGCAACTGGGACGCAGAGTCCTCTGTGACTTCTGAGACTACTTCCTGGCAGACTGGTTTCAACTAGATTAATTTCTGAAATGGAGATGTTGCCGTGCCTATCTATTGCTGGTAGAGATTTCATAAGTTCCTTGCTTTTAGTTGTTTTCTGAGAAAGTCTCTGGCATTATTCTCCTGACTGTTGGTTTCTCTTGGCCTCGTGACCCTAGTTCCCTATGAAACGTGCATGGGTGTGCCTTAAAGTCAGTACCAGTCACACTTAGCTTAAAATTTTCCCACTGGTTCCCCATCCGTTGGGTTGCCAAGGTAAGAAATGTATCATGTGCCTGTTTGGGTGGGGAGCGGGGTAGGGAAGATGGGCAGATGTCAGAGTATCCTTGGCCCCCCAGGCTGCCCAGGAGGTGCAGGGATGACTGCCATCCTTACCCCTTCTCTTCTGACCAGGTAAAAAACCTCTGCCAACATGTCTTAAGCTATCTACAAATTCATGTCATCCCACTGGCCCTGTCCTTAGGTGGAGTGTAAACTGGGTGAAAACAACAAGGTAAAGTTGTCCAAGAGAGAACATGGGAGACGGGGTATTTTTCTTTGGAAGCTTGCTTTTATAGATGAGTTTCTCTGCATTGATCTTACTGGTTTTGTTGAATTAGTAGCTGTGTGTGCAGTCTTACTTTAGAAGATGACTTAAGAGGACACGATCGCCTAAGGGTTTTCATGAAGAGACCCCGTGTTTTTTTAAAGGTGCTTACTGCTCTCTTATTCAGGGGAAAAGGTAGTACTTGGGGAGTGGTGCTTGGAAAGGCTTCTGTGGTGCTGTCTGTCTTTGCTTCAGCATGCTGGTGGCCCTGATACCAGTGCAGTTGACGATGGGTTAAGAATAGTGTCCACCCAGGGGCATTGCGGTGCTGCCTTGGCTTAAGGCCATGGAAGAACTCTGTGGTGGGTGCTGGCTTTTTGCTCATGGCTTTGGAGAAACCCAAGATAATTTGGTGGGGAGACAACAATAACACCTTTTGGTTCTTGCCAGTGAAAAGTAAATTGGTGTCTGAGAGAAGTCCAGCATGCCCATATTTATCCCCACCCATAGCACAACCCAAAGAATACCTTCTTCTCCCCATTGCCAGGCTGCCCATGTCATGTCCTTGTGTACTGCTGAGCTTTGCTGATTTTGAGTCAGGTCATCAGGATCCCTCCAGAAGACAGGGTATGCAAGCTTTAGACCAGATGGTCAGAAAATAGAGCCACCACAGACCATGTCAGTAGACCTTGAGCTCACTTTGCTCCTTGCAAGCATGTATATAGATTCTCTCTGTGAGACCGTAGGGTGCTATTTGAGCTCTGATGGCCCTGAAGGTAAATGTTAAAATAAAAGACCCTGGAGAAGGGTCTGCAGGTGAACACTAGCTTCTTTGTCTTTGAGCATTGGCTTGAATGTCCCATTTCTCTAAGAATAGGGTAACATATTCTCCTATGCCATCCCCAACTGGGCCATCTGCCCATCCACTCTTACATTTCTCGGGACAAACTTCATCTACATAGCCCAGCTAGCTCAAGTGTAAATCACTTACCTAAGTACAATCAGAAATTTGAAGGGAAAAGAACTAGGAAGAGGCCAGTCTTGAATTGTCCCTGGTACTAACAACCCTGTGAAGGTGATATGGCCAGACACACCGTGTCTGTGGGTGTGCTTCCTTTGTCATGCAGGTTGGTGGCCTGCTGAAGCATGTCCTTGCCACATAGTTTTCCTTTCTGTGGCAACCAGGACACAAAGGTGTGGGAAAGGCTGATGTACAGGCTGGGATTGTGCTGGCCTGAAGTCAGGTGTAGCTGGAGTGCTACACCAGCAGGGAACAGGAAGGTCCATGAACATGGACAGCCAGAGTGTGTGCTCCTACCCAGGTCCACAGACTGCTCAAGTGACTGTGTGCCTGTGAAAAGCTAGTGTAGCAGCACTGAGCTGTGTTGTCCACACAGCACTTCCACTTCTAGGGGATCTAGGTGTGCCTGTGCTGCTACTAGCAGCTTTATAAAGGCAATTCTCCATGCTTCAATGTCTTCAGTGGTTAGATTCAAAATTTAGAAAAGAAAACAAAAGAACAAAGGGCAGGAACGAGGGAAGGGAAGGGAAGGGAAGGGAAGGGAAGGGAAGGGAAGGGAGAGAAGAAGGGAAGGCCATTCTGAGAGCACTGTTTTCAGAGCACGCTCAGGTTCCTGATCTGGGTTTATATTTTTTCTTTCAGTGGTGAGGGGCCACCAGAAGACACTGTTCTGGCTGCATGAACAAAGGCCTTCAGAAGATGTATGATGGCTCTTGAGCTGGATTACTTTTCTCATTCTTTCTGGATTGTTTGTCCTTGTAGTTGCCAGGAGAGAAAAGCTAACTTCCAGCATGCAAGCAGTACCTCAGCAATGAACAAAGCAGCCTTAAGCATCCTGAAATTCTGGTGAGAGACTAGTTGCAAGGAGAAACCAAGAGAAAGCAGGGATTTCTCTGCCATGGAGGGCTTTTGGGGCTGGATCTCAGAAGGGGCTTGGAGCTGGCCTGCCAGATATGGTCAGGCTCCCTGCCTCCAGAACTGAAAGCTGGCAATAATGCAAGAAACATCTGCAGGGAGTGCAGATCCCCTATCCAGGGATTTCCTTCCCCAAAATTATGTATGTTATGAAACATAGCTCTACTCTGCGTGAATCATCCCCAGTTGCATCTACCATGGCTGCTCAGAAGACGACATAGTAACATTCAACAGATAACAGGCTCAACATCTCAACATCTGGAAATGCAGACAGCAAATGTGATGAGCAAACCTGCCAGCCACAACTCTGAGCAATCACAGAATCACAGAATCACCATGGTTGAAAGGGACCTCTGAGATCATCGAGTCCAACCTTAAAAAAAAAAAGAAAAAAAACAAAACAAAAAAACCCCAAACAACAACAAGAAAACCCACAAAACATAACACCCCACCACATCACACCCACCCACAAACCAATAGCCTTGGGCACTACAGCATGGCCTGAAGTGCCACGTCTACATGTTTCTTAAATACCTCCAGGGATGGTGACTCCACCACCTCCCTGGGAAGGCTGTTCCAGTGCCTGACCACCCTCTCAGTAAAGTAATTCTTCCCAATATCTAATCTAAACCTCCCCTGCTGCAACTTCAGACCATTTCCTCTGGTCCTGTCATTATTCACTCGGGAGAAGAGGCCAACACCCACGTCTCTACAACCTCCTTTCAGGAAGTTGTAGAGGACAATGAGGTCTCCCCTCAGCCTCCTCCAAACTAAACATGCCAAAGGCCTTACCAAAGTCCAGGTAGACAACGTCCATAACCTTCCCCTCATTGAGAAAGAGGGTCACATGATCATAGAAAGAGATCAAGTTGGTTAAGCAAGATCAAGTTGGTTAAGCAACTTTTATTTTTATAATAAATAATATTATTTCTATAATGAATAATATATATAAAGTTATTATATAACTTTTATTTATCACGGTTTCAGCTGTGATGGAATTAACTTTCTTGCTAGCAGCTGGTGTAGTGCTGTGTTTTGGATTTGGGATAAGAAATAGTGTTGATAGCACACTGGTGGGTTTGGTTGTTGCTAAGCAGCCAAGGCCTTTTCTGCTCCTCACACCAGCCTGACAATGAAAAGGCTGGGGGTGCACAAAACATTGGGAGGAGACACAGCTGGGACAGCTGACCCCAGCTGACCAAAGGGATATTCCACACCATGTGAGAACTTGCTAAGTACATAAAGCTGGGGGAAAAAGAAGGAAGGGTGGGACATTTGGAGTTAAAGCATCTGTCTTCCCAAGTAACCATTATGCATGATGGAACCCTGCTTTCCTGGAGATTGCTGAACACCTGCTGACAATGGAAAGCAGTGAATTAATTCCTTGATGTGCTTTGCTTGCATGTGCAGCTTTTGCTCTACCTATTAAACTGTCGTTATCTCAACCCATGAGGCTTTTTTCTCACTTTTACTCCTCCAGTTCTCTCCCCTATCCAAAGTCGGGGGATGAGCAAGTGGCTGCATGGTTCTTGTTTCTGGCTGGGGTTAAATCACGGCAGCATTCAAGCCCTACGTGAGGTGATATGGGTGGTGGACCAAGGTCCAAAGCTTTATTCCTCAGCTTCAGAAATAAAGGCTCAGATTTTTCTCCTGTGAGCAGGAATGTGACTTGAGTGACCAGGCTTTGGCCACTGCAGCTTTATCCTTTCAGCTGCAAAATCAAAAGGAGGGGAAGGGGTGGTGGAAATCTGGCCAGTTTTTCTGAAAGGTGAAAAGGGAATTTGGGACAAAGGAAGCTATTTAATTTCTTTGGCCTCCTTAAGCTGTTGACTCATGGATGAACAGATGTAACTACGCAACATCAGCTGCATGTAATTAAATATATTGCTTTGCAGATGTCCAGAACGATTCCTGTATATACACAGCACAACTGTGTGAGAGGCACAGGACTGAATACCCATGCGAGGACAGTCGTATCGCCTGGCAGGTCACGGTCAGTGCTGGCCAGAAAGCTGAAGTGCCTCAAACAATACTGAACCCTCTCAGGGAATCTGCACTTGCACTTCATTTACACTGTCTTTTAAATAGGCTGTCATTTAAACTGGCTCAGATATGATGCAGGAAATCAAAACATTAGGCCGGGGATGGTGTCACTATTGAAACAACATCTGACTCCTCCTTAACTGAGATTACACTTGGTTATTTTGGATGGATTTTATTTCCGTTCCTATCAGCTAGAGAGGCAGCAGGTCATTTCTATCTTGCACATCCCAAAGGACAAAGAGAAGCATCGACAGCCCTAAGACAGGGGGGAAAGTCAGATGCCTGCTCTTCTGTCAGCACAACCTGCTGTCGAAGCATAGAGGAGCACGCACCTCGGAAGGAGATACTGAGCAGCAAAATGCGCTCCCCTTTCTCCAGACACTCTTAGGAGGTAAAGCAAAACATAAGCTATGGTAGCTAGATGCGTGTTGAGGAAGGCAATATAGTGTGTAGTTTTGGACTGAAAAATTGCCTTTGTCTAGAAATACCAGCGGTTCCCTGAATGTCAGGGGAGCATATCTATGAAGCTAGAACATTTGCTATCGCTTAGGGGTATCAGTCACTTAAAGGCTTAATTTGCTATTCTCATGTCTCCTTCAGGCTCAAAAGTTTACTGTTGCTTTAACTTTCCATGCACACAGCTATTCTTAGATTTTGTCTCCTGGAAAATTGAGGAAACATATCAAAATACTTTTTAAGGAGTAGGTGGTCCCTTGAGCGTCCTAGAAACGTTGCTAGTAATTTAACTGTCAGGAGCTTCATTTTTCAGAATAAATATGGTGTCTTTTTTTTACTACATTTTTTACTATGATACCTCCACAGTGAAGAACCTTGGTCTTCATCTCTGTGAGAAGAGGCATGCAGGGATACCAAATGGAGAAATGACAGTAAAATGGGAATGTGGCATGCTATGCAAGTGTTCTTAAAGCTGCATGTGAGGATCCCTAACAAGGATGGTCTTGAATCCTTTTGGAAGTAAATCATAATTTAAAAAAAAATCTATTACTTTATCTGCACCCCAGACTTTGACTGATGTTCCCCGTTTGCTGGTGAAGTGAAGAAGGCAGCAGGATTGCTGTCACACCTCCACAGACATTTTTTTCTTGTGAAATGATGGCCCACTTACAGAAACTCAGTATCTGTTTCTTGGTCTTTCTCCCCCACACTCTGAGGAGATTCCTTGTTAGCTGTGCAATCAATAAAAAACATATCTTCAGCAACTAGTAAATCTGGTTTATTAAAACACAGGTTTGACAGTTAATTCAATTGCTAGCAAAGTTGTAGCATGGTCAATAAAAAAAAAAAAAGTGACCTCATAAGTGAGATACATATATCCTCTAGGTGCAAAATTACCTGATAATAGGGTGCATTTGGATGGATGCAGACAAAAACATGTGAGTGAGATTAGAATATGGCTAATTTTCTTTTCATTCCTTTGTAGTATTTCAGGTGTACAGTACCTTGTCAGAGGCTCCAAGATTATCATTTGTCCCTGCTGAGGTCTATTCATGACAGGGAAAAACTGCAAGTTTTCCCCCTTCCTTCCAATTATTTGTCCACCATCCCTCTGCACAGGCTGTCATGTCGATCCCATTCCATTGCAAATGAGTGGCAATATTCCTTTATCCTTCAGTAACATGGGACCAAGCACTGTAGGAGTTCACATGAAATCATTAGGTCAGCTCTCAGGTATGCCACTGAGTTACTGAAATAAGGATTCGGAGCATGAACTTTTGTGAAGACTTATGATAAAACTCTGTGCTTACATAAAAAGCAGCATAAAGTGACCAAAATAGATTGACTCCACAATTGAACATAACCCTTAGATAGTCAAGAAAAATGTGATTTCTCCAGTGATTTGCCAAGCACTTTTCCACCTGACCAGCAATGTTTTGTTTTCTGCGTATTTCAGACAGAGCTGAGAATATCTAGCTGCAGTTATTTTTGTTTAAGTGCAATAACATTCTCCAAAAAAGTTCAGAGCATTGAGAAAGTATCTTCACTGACAGAAACATTCCTTTGGGTGGATTTCACAGGGAGGGAAGGTTTTCAGTATTTTTGCTAGTTTTCACATGAGACAGGCTGCTGTCCTGGAAAATATGACAAAACTTCTTGGGGTTTTTTTTTTTTTTTTAAATGAGGTAATTAAAACCAAAATCTCAATGTGGTCAAACTGAGTTTGGAGTCTGTTTTCACTTAATTGCAAGTGATCTGATTTCTAAGAAATATATTTTGGAAAATATTCAGGGAACTTAAATATGCAGGCAGCCATCTGGTGAGATTTTCCAAAGAACACATAGGTGTAGTTTTCTATTGCTTTCTGAAACTGCCCTCCTCCTCCTCCTCCTCCACTACACGTCTTTCCTCCTGTTCCTGGTTTAGTGCTTCCTTATGTTTGGTATCAGGGAGTTCAAAACAACTGGAAGTTAATCCTATGAAAAAAGGGACTAGCTTCCTCCTCGCAGCAGACAGGAGGTGTGGGATTAGGGATGCCTTTGGCAGCAGGTTGCTGTCAGACTGGTTTACCACTCCCTTAGCTCCCCACTTGGAGGAAATAATTTAAAGGTTTGCCTCTGGATCCCTGCATGGGAACTGAGCTTCCTAACCTCGGCTGTCAGAACTGACCACAAAAACAAGTGCTGCAATGACCTCGAAGGAATGGGCGCACACGTGAAGACGTGCAGGATGCTACGTGCGCCCACATCCTGCTCTCGCTGCCCGCAGTCATCTTAACTCATAGTGCTCCATCCTGGCGCCGGTAACTGGAAATCATTATCTCACTTGGCAATCAGAGAAATGTTAAGCAGAACACAGAATCACAGAATCGTCATGGTTGGAAAGGACCTCTGAGATCACCGAGCCCAACCATCAACACCTCGGTGGCCTCCTCAGAATGGAAAATCTAGAAATGCTAATGCCCTCTGAACAGCCTGAGCCTGTGCTGGCTCCCGTTTGGCTCTCTGTCTGCTTTGTAAGTCAGCCTCAGCAGAAAGTATCAGTGATACTTTACATTTCTGTGATGTGCAGACCTCTGGCCCGTGTTTGCAAAGGGAACTAACAGGGCACTATGAAGCTGTTGGGTATCACAGCATCTGAACCCCACACCTCTGCACACACAGCGAAATGGAGCACAGAGAGGTTCAGACCCAGACGCTGAGGTGATCAGGGGAAGAGTTGACCTTCAAGCCACTCATTGAGTATTGTGAAGTGAAATAAATGGACTCTAATAGCAAGGTAAATCCCTTTCAACCCCTTGTCCTGGGGAGAATGAACACTAGAGGTGTATCTACGCTGCTAAATAGAAGAGGACCAGGGATCACACCCAGACACCTGACCTCTGATCTTTCTGCCTCAGTTTTGGGCATCCCCAATGAGCGCTTTCCAAGACATTTTTGCTTGAGAGATGCCTGGCACTGAGCAGCATGGCTGCGGGCTGGCTAGCACCACACAGCCTCTGCCATTGAACAGTATGGACCCAGTCTAGATACCACACCAGGACCATATATAAATATTTTGCATATTTTTTGTACTTTGCAATTCTGCGTCAGCTATCTGCGGTACAAACTTCTGATTCTGGCTTTGAAATTTTCAGCAGCGAAGTAATAGAGGATGGGATCGAGGCAGCTGTTCATGGCAGCAAGGCAGAGAGTGACCACCAGCGCCTTGTGCAGAGGGAGGTTGGCCGGGCTGCAACCGCTTCTCGTCAGGTGGACTGTTCGCAGTATGTGGTACGGCAGGAAACAGAGGAGGAAGAGGATGAGAGTGATGATGATGGTTGACAGTGCCTTCTTGTGACAAACCGCCTTCTTGCACTGTGGATTCTTGGACTTGAGCAACGCTCTTATGGCAAAGATGTAGCAGACGATAATTGTGCAAAATGGCAGAATGAAGCCCACAAGGAGGACAAAGCTGTTCATTATCAGGAGCCTGTGCGTGTTGGAGGGGTGGAGATCCAAGCACTTGTCTGGGTATTTGTATCCAGCAACTTCCTTGCATAGCAGAGGGCTGGAGGCTACCAGGACAAAAACCCATATGGCTGCACATATTATCTTGGCATACTTCATGTTGGTTACTTTCCAGCGCTTGAATGGGTAGACAATAGCTATGAAACGAACCACGCTGAGCACGGTGAGAAAATAAATGCTGCAGTACATGTTCACGTACAAGATGTAAGTCATGATCCTGCAGAGGACATCACCAAATACCCAGCGTGATCCCAACAGGAAGTAGGTGGCCCGAAAGGGCAAAGTACTCACAAACATGAGATCTGAAACAGCCAAATTCTGCATGTAAATGTTTACTGAGGTCTTCCTCTGTGAAGGCTGGAAGAAAACATAAATGGAGAGGCTATTTCCAACAGCACCCAGGCAGAAGATAAGGAGGTACATGATGGGATAAATGACTTGCTTGAAGCCGTCAATCGTACAATTGAAGGAGTTGTTAGTGAAGTTGGCACCTAGCACCATCTTGGAAATATTCATGGTCTGCAGCCAGATTCTCCGTCTTTCTGCCAAAGTAAAAAGAATTGGTGTGAGGGCTAGGTTACAGGCCAGGCAGGGAGTTCAGCTATTCAAGACTATTTCGCTGAGGGCAGAAATCGCAAGATGCAGAGGGGAGTGGAAAGTAAAGATTCGTTAATGAGTAATTGCTTCTGATGTCCCAGGAGATACACATCTCAAGGCGTAAAGCCCCAGGATGCCTCTAATACAGCAACTGGTTGTTGTCTCAACCTGTGAAAGTGATGCCTTTTAAAGATGAGTGCTATGTGTGTGTTTTAATGGCAATTCTCTGATCTCTGTGCAAAACAAGCCAACTTGCTGTCAGACATTTTGTAGCAGGGAGGTTTCAAGTCCCCAGCTGCCTACCCTGGAAACATCAACACCTGAGCTGTCAGAAGAAATCACTGTCCACTGGTAAGTCTGTTTCAAACTAGATGAAAAGCTGAAGGAACTGAATTTGCCAACTGGAACTAGTGACATTTTTCTGGTACACTGTCTGCTGTTGGCAGTGTGCCACTGAACTTTCCTTATCAATACCAGAGTTATATTGATATACCTCAGAACCTATAAGTTAAGGATGTTTTGACCTTAATAAACATGGCATAAATAGTGTTCCTTTTTTAACTCCCTCCTCTTTACACTGTATTTCTTCTTTCGTTTAAGTTTCTGATGGCTTTCTATGTCTCTTTTTGTGGGACCTTTGTTTCGTTTACCACTTTCTCAACCTTTTTTGTGCTCAACTGCTCTGCATCAGACAGTCATCTACAAGCACCGCGGCTTCCAGGGCAGCCCATGTGTGCAGCCCTAATGAAAATGGCCTGTGAGAAAATGGGCTATGTTCACAGAGAGTGACACCTTTCCTCCTATGGGGCTATAATTCAATCAGATCAAAACTACTCATCACTGAAACACTCTAAATAATAATTCTTTTCTCATTAGTTTCTATTTCCTTGCTGAACTCTCGATTTCTTCTCTCAGCTGACCTGCAGCTAGTAGTATTTTGAGAGGAAGATTTCAGTATTGTTGTTTGTTTAATAGTGTCAAGCAATTCCCTCTCTGCATCTACCAACATATTCTAGAGATGGATCATGGAAAATTTTAGCCCAAACCCCAGAACTACACGGCATTTCTAGATGTACAAAAAAGAAGCTTTTAATTTGCCCCAGTGAGAATGATAATGAGTCGATGGCACGTGACTGCATCTTATCTCTTATTATGGACCTCACTGGCTTCATGATTCGAAATTAAGTTATTTGCACAGGTGGAGCCTCCCTAGGAGGAAACATAGAATCATAGAATCGTCTAGGTTGGAAGGGACCTTAAAGATCATCTAGTCCAACCATCAACCTAACTCTGACAAAAAAATAAATAAGAAATAAGCAATAAAAAAAACCCCAAAAAACCACTAAATCATATTCTTGAGGACCATGTCAACCTGTCTTTTGAACACCTCCAGGGATGGTGCCTCAACCACTTCCCTGGGCAGCCCATTCCAATGCTGGATAACCCTTTCCGTGAAGAAATTTTTCCTAATATCCAATCTAAACCTCCCCCGGCACAACTTGAGGCCATTTCCCCTTGTCCTATCTCCTGTGACTTGGAAGAAGAGACCTACCCCTCCCTCTCTACAGCCTCCTTTCAGGTAGTTGTAGAGAGCAATAAGGTCTCCCCTCAGCCTCCTTTTCTCCAGGCTGAACAACCCCAGCTCCCTCAGCCTCTCCTCATAAGACTTACTCTCCAGACCCCTCACCAGCTTCGTTGCTCTTCTCCGGACCCACTCCAGCACCTCAATGTCTTTTTTGTGGGAAGGGGCCCAAAACTGGACACAGTACTCCAGGTGAGGCCTCACCAGTGCCGACTACAGGGGGATGATCATGTCCTGAGTCCTACTTACCATGCTGTTCCTGATACAGGCCAGGATACCATTGGCCTTCTTGGCCACCTGGGCACACTGCTGGCTCATGTTCAGCCGACAGTTGACCAACACCCCCAGGGACCAACTCCCCCATAGTCTCTAGAGCTGGGTGCTCTGGACTTCCAGTTACCCAGTGTGGTATTCCCAGCGTGCTGCAAATGGGAGCTAACTTGCGAACTCAAGCCATGGTGTGGGAGCCTGAGCTATGTTCACAGCAGCCCATGGTATCTTCAGGGCGGTGTCTCAGAGTCTGCCTGAATCCCTTAATATAGGAACCAGATGTGCCTCAACAGTTGTCTTTTATCTGGCCTCACTGTGACGGGGAGCGTGGGAAGCGCAACTCCCAGGCTGGGTTCCCAAGGAGCAGGATTTACCCCCCTGTTGAGACACAGGAGCGTGGTGGCTTGGGGAAGGGGGACATTTGCTCACACAGATGTCATAGCCGTCCCTGCAGTGCCTGAAATTATCCCTACAGAAAATAAAGATAATAATATCTATTGAGCTTAAGAGCGCTGAAGACTGAATGTGGGAAAACTGGATATTGGGGTTCTGCAAAACCCCAG